>NC_134188.1:29669720-29990554 GCF_964188355.1 Buteo buteo
CAGCAGAGCTGTCCTGGCCCAACACGCCTGCGGTGTCCGACCAGTTCCGACCCTCCCTGGGAATTCCTCCCCAAACCCTGGGCTATTCCCACCTGCCCCTTGCTGGGATGGGGCCGAGACAGCTCGGAGCAGCTGGATCTCACCAGCACCTCCGGCTCTGCAGACCCAACCTTCTTCTGGTCAGCACTAACGCTCTTTGTCTGAAATGAACTTCCAACCCACTGGAGATGCTTCCACTGTTGGCTACGGTTATGGTCACCTCTGAAGACTAAAGCAAGTGATGACAGCGATCCATGCAGCCTGTGGCCTTCTTCCCACACACCATGTGGGGCTGGGGTTGGGGTTGACACCAGGTGCAGCAGAGCCTGTCACAGTGGGGACACCGATGGGTGCTGGCCAGGAGAGCACTGACACAGCGAGCAGCTCCATGGCCAATGTCATCTCTGGAACAGCAGCCAGAGTTGGGGCATGGGCAGCCAGGATGGGACCATGGGGCGGCATGGATATGGGAGCTTTGCAGGGGACATCCCGGCGTGGCAGAGCCAGGACTGCAGCTGTTCTGGCGCCGGGTGGTCAGCAGCTGTATGTGACCCTGTGCACAGCCCTGTGCGGGCTGGCTGCATTGCTGCCACGCACTGCTTTACTACAAGTGATGCTTTTCCCCCTCCTCTGAGATTCAGGTTTCCAAGTTTGCCTGTGTGATCATATCACCCCTGAGACCATGGAAATCCTCCCACCACCCTGAAATGCAGCAAAGGACCAGGAGGGTGGGAGGAGATGGGAAGGACCGTGACATGACTTAGCAGGAAAGTCACCTCTGCTTTATGGCCACCGTGCATATCTCAAAGTCTGAAATGCAGCCTCACTCAAATTGCTTGGGTTTGAGGTAGGGAAAGGAAAGAGAAATAAGTCACTGGCTTGGTTTGGCAAAAGTGCTAGTCCCCAAGATCAATGAGACAGGGCCTCACTGGTGGTTTGTGGCTCTTTATTTCTCTCTATCTTGGGTTTTAGCGTGTGTTTACATTTGATGCATGGGGGAGGACAGCCAGCAAAAGCACTCTGGCTGAGGTTAATAATTCAGCATCCTGGTGGGGGAGTTCATCCCAGCGCTGCTTCTGACAGTGACCTTCAGCAACTTGGATGCAGAAGATAAGAAGTTGGCCCAACACATCCTGAAGCAGAGGCAATAATGAAATGATGGCTCGCATGCTCTGTGGGAGCATCATTTCTCCAACCCTCTGCCCATGGCAAACGCAGATTCGGGGAGCTCTCGCCATCTCCTTCCCCTTCCTCTGCCCGGCTCCTGCCAGACAAACCCCAAAGATTCAAGACCCCGAAGCCCCCACGTTGGCCACGGATGCTCCACAGGCAGAGACACCAGGCAGGAGGGGATGGTGCGATGAGGTGCTGTGTTGGTGCTGAGCGTTGGAGGAAGCGTCCTGCGATTTATCACACAGATGGAGACAGCTGACCCTGCTGGGAGTTTTTCAGACGTGGGAGCAGCGAGGGGGGGCACATGCGAGGATGAACACGTGCAATGCTTAAAGATGGAGCTGGGAAATTGCTAAAGGTGTTCTGTGAGACAGCGGCAGCGGGCGCAGGGCACCGTCTCCCTGGCTGCAATCAAAGCAGACTGCTCTGTCCTCCAAGTTTATTAAATCACACCCACTGCCAAAGGAAATATCTTTCATTACTCTGCAGTTTATTACTTTGATTTGTTGGGGTTTTTTTACTCTTCAGTTGTGGTTTATATTTCTATTCTGGTACAAGCTCTGCTTTTAAAGCCTGATAAAATATCAATGTACGCACTAGCCCAGAATGTTAACTGACCCTTCATCTGACAAAACAGCTCCCTTATTAGGCATCATACCTCATTAAAAAAAAAAAAAATTTATATATATATATATATATATATATGAACCTTGATGTTATCATCACCAAGCAGCCTCCCGCAGCAGCATGACAAGCTGCAGTTCTCCTGTGTTTTGCACTGAGCTGCCCACATTTGAGCAGCACCCAACAAACGCCTCCTCTGGGTCAGGGTCATTGGCAGGGGTGCCCCAGAAAGCCAAAGGACTGTGGGATCCCTGTGTCCCTGCAGACAAGCACAGGCATGTGCTGCACTTTGGCCACATCCAAAGCAGCCAAGGAAACTGTGATGCTGAGCAAGCCACAGCTTTGGCTTGGAAAGCTGAGCAAAGGTGCCAGGGTCCTGCCCTGCAAATTCAAACAGTTTATTTATTCAAAATAAGCCTGCAAAGCGATGCCGAGATTGTTTTTTGCCTCTCTAGCAAAAGTCATGCTTCGTTGCCCATCTGCACAGGTAATGAAAGCGGGGCTTTCTCCCCCTCTTGCACACACACCAGCACCTTCAGGAGGTATCTCCCGAGGGCAGCTCCCCATCTTGAAATCAAGCAACATCTCAGACCTATAAATGCTTATGCATTTGGAAACTTTGCCCTTGGAATCTGAGGTGTCACGGTCAGTCTGAAGGCTGGCAAGTTAACTTTCCATGGTATGAGGGCTGCGAGTGGCAGGGAGGGAATGAGGCATTTTCTTAGTCAGCTGAAGCAAGTGCAGTGCAGAATAATTGAGCTTCCTGATGGGAGAATTAATTCAAAAATTTATCTGAAAAGCACTGACCTTGAGAAAGTTGGATGAAGAGATAAAGTTGATCAAGTGCACCCTGAAACTGAAGTAATTAATGACATTGCCACTAGCATGTATCTGGGGTGGCACAAGCATCATTTAGTCTGTGCTGTAGAGCATCTGGGTTGACTGAGGGATCCATCCAGGGCCATACAATAACCATCGGCTCTCCCGGGGCCGCTGCTCGTGCCAGGCAGGCTTTCTCCTGCCAGGCAGAAGCCGTGCCGTCTCGCTGCACTCAGACCACAGCAACAGTAATAGCTCTGGCCCTGGACACTTCTGGGGTGATTAACGGCTGCTCGCACATTGCTGCGGCAGTGCTTACTGCCAGGAGACACGAGTCTCCATCCCTGCAGCCTGAGAGCCGGGGCTTTCTTCTCAGAAGCGTGGGGAAGAGGTACAAGGACAAAAAGCCCCGATCCTGTTTCCAGAAGGGGTTTGGTCACTTGGCCTCTGATGCTGCAGTTTCTGTGAACTTAAGGAAAAAAATCAGGAGTTTTGGTATGGCTCTGAAATGTTGGGGTACCCGTCCCTGGTGCAGCAGGGGAGACAGCACAGAAGGAGGGCGCACCAGCTCCCGCAGACCGAGGCGACACGGGATCGCTCCCCCCACCACTGCTGGGGAGCTCCTTCCCCAAAAAAACCCAAATCACAGCACGTCTGAGCACAGCAGCTTGTTGGCTGTCATCGGAAAGGCTTAAGGAAGGGATTAAGAAGGAAGGCTTTTAAACACAAGCTGTTCACTGTGCCTTTGCTGATGGGCAATTGCTCAGCAGGAACGTCACAGGGAGCAAAAGCTCCCAGCAGGGCTCAGAGATGGGTCAGGCCACCCCCCACCTTAGACACCCTTATTCTCTGGTAAAAGTTATGATTTAGGTGTTAAAAACAGGCTTGTTGGGATAATTCACAAAGACCAGCACATTAGCCTGATAAATCTTCTTAAGGAAAGCACAGGAGTGAAGGAGAAGGACTAATTGCTCTGGGGAATAAAGTCTCTAGTTAATCTCCCAAGGAGAAAATAATTAGGGCATTAAGGCATGGGAGGGAGCCAAGGCTTCCTGAGCAGCCCGTGGATCGCTGCTGTCCCCAGGACTTCGAGCACCAGCTCCACATCCACGCAGTTAGGGAAGTGTGGGGAGAAAATGCCCACAGACTGGTGGCAGCCCAGCACAGTGGGAGAGGCAGGACCTCCTGAGGCTCCCCTGGATGTGGCCCTGGATCCACCTGGGAATGGGAATTGCAGCTCTGGGGAGTCACCTTGAAACACAGTTCACGACTCCTCTGCCGGGAGGATGGAGACCTGCAGGATAAAGACCGGGAGCTGAGAAGCAGATGGATATGGCAGGCGCTGCTATCGTGGCTATCAGGACAGTGCAAAATGAGATTCAGAAAAACTTGTTTCATCATCAAACTTCAACTGCCATTGCCTGCAGCCCTACCGCCATCCTCCTACCTGCTGCCGGTGCAGCCTGCTGCAACCACCCTCAGTAATCTCTGCCCCCTTAGCCCCCGGCCACACTCGGGTCCTGCCGTGAGGGGTGGTCTCCTGGGGGCCCTGGTACCAGCAGTGCAGCCCCGCTGCAGGGCAGCCCGAGACAGGTCTTCTGCCAAGAGGAGGAAAAGGCGACACTGTCAAATATGAGAAGGGGAACACAGAGGATGATGAGATGTCCTTTATCAAGGAATATCTTTCAAAGAAGGTCATATAAAGCAGTTTGAGCACTACTTGCCTGGATTTGACAGGCGTAAGTAAAGGTGTTCCCCAGCCACAATGTTGGAATCACTGCTTACCTTCCAGCAGACCACAAAGCAGCATTCAAAAGCCAAATTAGTGCAATTTCAAATGGTTTGAGGTTAAGTCTGGGCCAACTCATGACCATTTCAGCAAGAAGGCAAGTGCTCTTTCACATAAATAATAATAAATGTGTTTTTTCATAAAACACCCCCGAGCTCTTCCCTCCAGTTGTGTCACTGCCAGAGCACCTCTGAAGGAACAGCCTGTGAGGAATAACCTTCTACTCCTTAAGCAGAGAAAAACATCTTTTATTCAAAGCAACAGAAGCAGCTGGCCACTGGGCCAGTCCTTGCTGCTTGTTCGTGCTTCGGGCAACAACACTCCAGCCAAGAAGCGATTGTCATCCCCGGGTGATTCCTGCCCAGCTGCACTGCCTGTGACTGCTACATTCATTTCTCATTTCTGTGGCTTAATCCCTGCTCTCAGTAAAGCTGGATGCATCCAAGAGACGGTATAGTCTCTGACCTGCTAAATCCTGATGCTGAACAGCCACACGCTGTCCTCACAGCCCCCCACTGCCCGGAGTGCCTGTGCTGCCTGGCTCTACTGAGCTCCAGGGCCATTCGCAGAGGAAACACCATGGGCTGCTCTCCGGGCAGCATCCCCTTGCTGGTGGAGGAGTGGCTGGGGAGGTGGTGGGAGCAGCTGGGGAGGTGGTGGGAGCAGCTGGGGAGGCAGTCAGGGCAGCTGGGGAGGCGGTCAGAGTGGCGAGAGGTGGTTGGAGTGGCTGGAGAGGCGGTGGGAGCAGCTGGGGAGGCGGTCGGAGCGGCTGGGGACATGGTCGGAGCAGCTGGTGAGGCAGCGCCGAGGCAGGCGCAGTGCAAGACCTCCCATACTCCCACTGCTCACTGCAGCCACCTCTCCCGTCCTGGCTGTCAAGCCACCACCTCGCAGAACTGTTCCTGTGCCCTGGTGCCCATCCACAGCTGGCATGAGGAGGCTCTGCCCACCTCACCCCATCCCAGCCCTCGCAGCTGCTGGGCCCCTGGCTGGAGGGTGGAGAAGGGGGAAAGGACTTAGGGGTGGCCCACGGGTCAGCATCTTGGCAGACAGCTCTGAAGGAGGCACACAGGATGAGACGTCGGTCCCTGGGATGGCAGGAACAAGGTTTGACAATTCCAAAATAACCTTTGCTGAGGAGAACTGCAGAGTTCACAGACACACCAAATGGCTGAGGCTGGCAGGGACCTCTGGGGTCCATCTGGGCCAACCCCCTGCTCAGGCTAGGCCACCCAGAGCCAGTTGCCCAGGACCACATCCCGACAGTGTTTGAGTATGCCCAAGGATGGAGACACCACGACCTCCCTGGGCAACCCACGCTGTCAACCCGATGGGCAACCAAAGTTGACCAAAGTTGTCATCAAAAGTGTCAAGGTGTCAATATAGTACTCTTTCATCTTTCACAGCTCAGAGACCTGCGGGCGAGCACTCGGTACTGCATACCCAGACTTGCAGTAGTGCTACAATGACTTCCGTAGCAGTGGAAGAAACGTCTGCTGGGGAAGAAAAAGTATATCAAAAGCTACCGTGACTGGTTCCCATGAATAGCAGTATAATCATCGAGAAGTCAGACTACCTTCAGCTTCACACCTGCTGAGTCATGACAACTCTCAATGTCTCCTCTGAGGATCTATAGCTCCATCTATTTCATGGCTTACAATTACTTAGTGAGAAAGAAAGCAGCACTATATTTTAGGGCTCTCTAAGCAGAACATAATCCTGTGTATAACTATGAGATAGAAGCCAAGTTACGCACTGGAAAGAGTCTGAATGTCTGAGACTTCTTTACAACAGAATAAGTTAATTTCCCTCATGTTTATATTCGGTGCTCATCCATGGCACCCTCTCTCCTCTGTGCTACCCCTGACTTCACACATCGAGTCTGCCTGGGACCTCCTTGCAGACAAACATTAAGGAAGAATGATAAATGTGCAATACAGTGTTTCTATAGCATTTGGTACCTGGGTACAAGGTAAATGCAAATAACTTTCGAGCAAAGCTTTATTTATGAATATGAAATTGGATTATCAGGTTATTGGCATAAACAGCAGCAGTTCTTCCTTTTTAAGATCTTCAAAGAATTTCCGGGGAGATGCAACTTCTTCCTCTAAAGATCTCCAGACAGTCCCTAATTTCCTAAACCCTCCAGATGAATGTCTCTTTGCCTGCATGTGTTCATGTTGACGTGAACCGTCCAGCAGACAACCAGATAATGATCATGGAGCTGCACCACCTCAGGCAATGCTCTGCAGGCTACCTTTTCCTGGTTAAGAGCCACGGTGAGTTTGCCTGAAGCACATCAATAGGAAATGGAATGGATTTTGCTTTGAGGGCATGCTGAAATGAGGTCTCACTAAGCAGACAAATTGCAAGTGAATCACAGCTGGCAGACCACGACAACTCCTGGTGAGAGTCAAGTGCTGAAATGCAAAGGGCTGAGAGCAGACCACGGCTCAGCTACTGGTTCTACGTGATGTCCCCTTCCAGAGGATACCTGCACCATGCCGCAATGTTTAAACCGAGATCAAAGTTTATCCATCCAGAGACCTCTGGGCTCCCCCCAGCCCTGCCCGTTGCACGGGTAAAGTCTGTAAGACACGTTCCTCAGCTGGCCCGGCCCAGGACCACTCCAGGGCATCACGCTCTCAAGGTCCAGCTGTCTGGGCTTGGCTCAGCTGAGGCTTCCAGGCTTGGCAGCAGGCAGCTGCCTCTGAGAGCCATCCCCCTCCCAACCCACACCTGAAAACCTGTGAAAGCACATCCACCCACTCTCCATCTTCTCTGCGATCAGTGCTCCTATGCTTCCAAATCCCACCAGTGCTGACGGATGGTGCAGCTTGTGAAACTGGAAAGAGGGGCAGATCTTTCAGTAGGACCAAGCCAGACCCAAGACCTCTCTGACATGCTGTCACCTCCAACAGGAACACCGGTGCTGAGGCTGCATCTGGTCCCGGTGCTGGTAATCCAGGTGCAGGACATTCCTGCTAACACCTGGCTTCATCTGACTGTCTTTCACAGGTGCCTCATCACTGAGAGGTGCCACGCTCAAGATGACAGCTCTCCAAAGAAGATGGCCATTGAGCTGCACATTCAGCCAAAGCTTTGCTCTTGGGCAGCCCGCTGTTTTGGCACATGCTGCCCTTTCAGAGGTCCCCCACAGAGTCATCAGACAGCTTAGAATAAGGAGATAATTGAGGACTGAGTATGTTATTTCTTCCAGTATAGAAAACAAGCACTGAGATTTTGAGAGAGTGGCAGGGAAGCATCTGGCAAGGGCACATACCAATATCAAGTCCAGTAAACACTTGAGCAAATTCCTGCTTTCCCCACCTCCTGCTCATTTCATACTCGCTTCCCCTCACATGGCCTCTAAAATCTGTCCCTTTACACTTGATGCCTGTGAGCTGCAGCAGCAACAGCCGGGAACATAAGCCATGTGCACTGAAACACAAAAGTGTTAAGCATCTCTAAGCAAGGGGCTCTTGTTTACTTGACATGACAAGATGTTTTCCCAACCTGCTCTGCCATTAGTGCATGATGTTTGCTTTTAACGGCACCCTTCCTGATCCTGCCACATTCATCCCACTCGGCATCCCCAGCCTTGATGTTGCGTGATCCTTTTTGTTGTCAGGATACAGCCGGCTCTCCACAAACCCATGTACATCTTCACCATGATTGATCTTATCCTCTCTGCTGTGCATCTTCTGGTCCAGCAGCAGCGAGATGAGCTTCAGTGCCTGCCTGCTCCAGACGTTTTCTGTTCACGGCCATGGAACTGATCATTACCTGGCAATGCGCTTTCCTCTGAGATGCAAACCCATCTTGCAGCAACAGCCAGGATCAAGACAGTCATGGTTGTCAGAGCACCATTGCTAATACACTAATTGATATTAATTGTCACACTAATACCCATTTTGGCAAACAGGCTGCTCTTCTGCAGAAGCAATGCCATCCGCACGCTTACAGCCAGCACACGGCTGCAGTGAAACTGGCCTACGGCAGCCCAACCACCAGCAGCGCCCAACCATCGGCGCTGCCTGTACACCGGGGTCCCTGGCACCCTCTTCGCTGCCCCGTCCCACCCAAGGGTTTGCTCACCCTCTGCCATGCCTTCCTGCACAGGACACCAGGCTCAAGGCTTTCAGCACCTGTGCTGCTCTCACAGCCTCGAGCCAGGGCTCTCGTCCATCCCTCCGCTCCGGTTTGGCTGCAGGACAGCTCCTCACTTGATCTCCACCGGCTGATCTCCCCCACACCAAACCCCCACTGCCTGTGGTGTGAAGACGAAAGAAATCCACCACAGTACCTCAAGCATCTTAGCTAGAGAGAAAGGTTCTCCTCTGAAAGTTTCTTCTGGATGCTTTCATGTAAAGCCAGGGGAATACATCAGTGTGGCCTGGGAAAGCCCTTCCCAGAGGACAGCCAGAGCCATCACCAAGTGTGAAGGCTGTAAGGAGCTTTCCACTCATGTGTCCTTGAAAGACCTCTCTAATACAAAGTCTGCAGCCTCAGCTGGACTACAGTTTTGTATAAATAATATATAAACATGTTTTGCTGATTGCTCAGTTGCTGTTGCCCTACTTAACTGTGTCTTTGTGCCTAGTCTGCAAATCATCTGAAGAATGCATTGCGCCTTCTCTCCACAGGACTTCAATACATTGTGGAGTGAGTGCCACTGCAAATTCACTTTTTAATTTCCTAGGTTTCAAAATCTAAAATACTAATGAGTAGAGGAAGGACTTGGAGTCTCTCTTAGGTCAAGATACTGGACCTGAGGCAGAGAAAATTGCCTAGGATGGGAAAATAAATGGTTTGCCATACGACCACAAGAACTCTGGCTGTCTCCACCTGCTCAGGGCTGTATGTGAGCCCTTTGGAGATGGACTGGAGCTGACTGGGTTTGAGCCTTTAGCTATACTTTAGGCTTGGACTATTTGAACAAGCCTCAAAGTTTAAGCTAAGTTCACGCAATTACCATTAACTTCACCACATCTTCAGTGCTTAATGACAATCTGTAACTTCCCAACTAACCATGTCACGCAGACCTGCGAAAGCCCCGGGGACAGTCACACATTTACACTGGAAAACAGGGAGGAAAGTGCTTCAGCAGCAGCAGAAGAGGACACGGGACCTGACGTCCAAGGACAATGAGCAATGGTGCAGATGATTCCCCAGCTGGTTTGGAGGTCCTTACTGGTCTCCCTGTGAAAGCTGGTGTAATAAGCAAACTGGGATTCCCCCAGTTAGCTGGCTAATCAAAACTCAGTACTGGACTCAAAGAAGCATTTCTCTACACTTTGCCACCCACAGGTTATTTTACTGCTCTGGCCGTGGGAGGCTCACCCCAGATGGGTGGGGAAAGGGGGATGTTGTGGGGGCAAGAGCTGGAACACAGGACAGGGCAAAGTGATGCCCTGAATTGAGTCTTTAGTACAGAGAAAGTTTATGCTGTGGGGCTAGTTGGAGCATTGCAGACAGACTTTTGAAACATTGGAACCTGCTGCCCTGAAAGTGGGTCCCTCTCTCATTGTCCCCCTTGGGAGAACTGAGAGGTTTCCACTCTCTCTCGATGAAAAAGACCAAGCCCAAAATAGAAGCCCTCTGCACTGCTATAAGATGTTTCTTTCTGTCTGAAGGAACTGAATCACCTGAGCTTTTGGTTCCTGGCCAGCATGGGGGCCAGACTTTGGAGCAAGCTCCCTTGGAGTGGGTTTTGGGTATGATGAGAAAAACAATGGACAGATGCTCCCTGACCAAAACCAGATGCTAAGCACTTGGTAATAATCCATCTCAGCCCGCCCTTCACCCTACCCAACCCAGCAGACATCACACAGTTATATTCCGATGGCAGAGGTCTACACAGCCTCTTCCTCAGGTCCTCTACACCAGACATCATAACTGGAGAACTAAGCCACAACCACGAGCATTGGCAACTCACCCCCTGGCCCTCACTGGATGCGTGTTAGGAGCACACACCTAGAGGTATCCTGCCTGGAATCCTAAATCACACATTAGACGGATCACAGGCTTCTTTGATGGGACATTTAGACTGGAATAGCCACAGGATAAATTAAGTTATATACAGGACCGTGGCTCAGGGTGGCTTTCCCCACCTGTGTCCTTACTCACAATGCAAAGTTCTTCAAAGCTCTCCTCGGGATGTTGTGGAAGATGGGCAGTTCATTTGCCTAAAATGCCACTGCAGCCATCCTAGCTCCAAGAGCAACTTATATCAACTGTCTCAAGCTCCTGAGACCCCCGAACAAGCTTCACCCTACAGCCACCTCCAGGTGCTGGGGCATTGACACTGCCACCCCTGTACACACACAGCACCGAAACTCAGGCACCTGCAATGCCAGCTGAGCCAGCTCTACCTGGCAGGTGTTCACGGTCTTCCTGCACACCCGTGGGGACGGTCTCTCTTCGCCACCCCCATGGTGATACAGATGGCTGTAAACATCCTGTGCTATTTTGGGGAGGAGGAGAAGTTTTCTTGTGCCGCTGACTCTGCACTGCCTCACCCCAGGACAACTGCTCCTTGCCGTGGAGTGGCATAAACCCCTGCTACCCCGCAACAAGCAGTGCGGGGAGTTCCTGGTGCTCCGGGGAATGCAGGTAGGGGAGATTCCTGGCAGCACTCATGTTCCCCACACCCCATCTCATGCCTCTGCAGAGCTGAGGGGTGTGTGTGGGAGTGCTGAGCTGTGCCAGGAACATGTTAAGCCACTGCTTCAAAAAACCTCATCATCAGGGCTATTAACAATCACTGAAAGATCTAATGAGACGTTAACAGGAGGGATGTCAAGGAGATAACAGACAAAATATTTAATGGGCTACTGCTTTAAAGCACTTAAAGCCTTAACTTTGTGCTTGGTCAAGCACAATTTGCTGTTGGTAAAATCCATGTTGGCTGCTCAATTGCTTTCCTGTGCTTCACCTGTCTGGAGACAGGGCGACAAGGAAGAGTATGTGCAGATAGTTCAGTGTCTACATAAACAATTAAAATACAAAATGTGTTGAGCAGGCAGTGCTATAAATGTTTGGTGCCTGGAAGTGCTTAGTGTACAGATAAAGTAACTGATCACCTAACACATGACAGACAGGTGATAGGAATGCCACTCACAGAAAACATGAAACAATGAACAAGGATCTAATTAAGTGACAGTAAAACGGAACTGCAGTTTGAATTCATTTCTGCTGCACAGTAACACCCCAGTGTGTACTAACCATCAATACAGTATTGTTCCTACTATCTACAATACTGCTGGGATTAAGAAACTAAACTAATAAATTCAGCACTGACTGTTCTGTCGGGTGAGCAAGGCTGAGTGTGAGTCCGCTCCCACAGCGGATCCCACTGTGGCCAGAGACTGAGAAGCTGCTCACTGGAGTGTCCATAGGATCCGTGTCCCTGGAGAGCCAGAGGTCCCTGAAAGCCGACAGTGCCCAGCTGGGAGAGGCCACCAACCTTCAGACCCCAGTGATTGTCTTCTCCCTACCACATCACACCACACCTTCATGTTTCTGTTTTATTGAGCCATGCATGACAGCACGGTAGGAAGCACAGAAATGCAGGTCTGGAAGGGACTTCAAGATGCCATCAAGACCAAATCTGCACACTGGGAAAGGATCAAGCTGCCCAAACAGAGCATGTCCAGTAGTTATTAGTCTATTTTAAAAAGTATCAGTGAAAGCAGCTTCATAGTCCCTCATTATAACCTAATGCTGCCTAAGGTCAGAACACAAGAGCACAGTTTTCTGGTTTCTTCCTGTATCATTTCAAAGTGCTTCAGAACTTTCTCTCCAGCTGCCAGAAGAAACATACTGCTAGGTCATCATTGGTTTTCTCAGCTCAATCTCTGAAGCTTCCTTGAGTTTCCTCCGAAAAGGCAGTAAGGATTCTGCATATTTCCTTATGACAAAGGCTTGATGGTATCTCATACGGCCAGACAATGCCCAGAGGAATACTCCCTCTCTCACCAGACAATGTCTATGCTTTACCTCTGCTATTTCCTCCTCACACAATGTTCTTAAGCTGTTTCCTGCTGCAGGCCATCAGAAGAAACGCTTAGCCCTAAACAGACAGCTGCTAGCAGGGTCAGGGGAAACACCCTGGTACCACGACTCAGGGGCACCAGTGACTCTTGAAGACTCCTCACCTCCCAGTCTGGATGACATATTTTGATGGAAGAGCCCCTTTCTTCACTTCCTAGCAGCCCACCCCCTTTATATTCTCTCATAAAGCCGCAGCACCATGCTCTGCTGATGATTAATCAGGGGTTAATCAGGAATTCCTGATTAAGCCATTGTCTGAAATTCCCTTTTGCTTTGTTTTGCATCATCAGGATCAAGCTCAGTAGCTTGACACCCCCACCTTCCTCCCTTGTTTTGACACAGTCCTGTCCCACAACGACGTAGCTATTCTCCAACTGCTGCTGCAGATGCTGAACCCAAAGATGAGACTCTTCACTGGCAGCAGGTTGATCTGAGCAGCTGCAAAACACCCACAGTATTTGCCCACCTAAAAGAGAAAAAAGATTGCTATCATTTTTTTTTATTCCCCTACTCTTCACAGTTCCTTAGGAGTTAAAGGCAGTAGATGACTCAGTTTCATTCTCAGTGTCAAACAGATGAGTAAAGAAATGCTATTTTATTTATTCATCAGCTTATGGATAATTTGTGGATAAAAATGGCAATTTTCAAAAGAATTTAGTTAGGTATCTCCATTTCATGCTGCTTTTCCCCTGAGAGTTTGAAACGACTTTGAAGACAGTAAATATAAAAATCCTCGAGGTCTTCCTACCATCTATTCAAGACAACGACATTGCAGTGACCAGTGCAAGAGCCTGTCTAGGCACTGACTTAGACACAAAAAGATCAACATCGCAGTGACCAAAATTTAAAAAAACTCCTGTCCCACTTCAGCCCACTGAACAGGAGCCTCCCAAATCCCCACCTGGGTTGCAGAGCCAAAGCCCTTTCTGAGCCGAGGTCTGCTTTGCCTCATCCACATCCTAGTGCCAAGTACTTTCAGCCGAGGACACTTCCCGAGCTGCCCATTTTTCACATGTATTCAGCAAACACGAATGGATTTTTCCTCCATGAACTCATGCAGTCCCTCCATGAGCTCCTGTAAACTTTCAACATCCCCAGTCCCCCAACAAGGACTTTCACCACAGTTTACTCCTGCAGGAAGAACGAGCTGCTTTTTGTTTTGAGCCTGTTCCTTGTCAGTCCTCACTTCTCCTGCTGCAAAAGTCCATCGCCATCCACACAAGTTAACTCTTCATGGCTAGAAATTACTTTGTTTTCAGCCACAAGTTCCCCCTGCACTCAGCCTCTAATGAGGCAGATGACAACTAACAGAGAACAAAATGCCTTTTAGCATAGGGACTCTAAAAAGCCCTTATTCTCCCTTTAATCTTCAAATAATTGATTAATAATGTGACATGCAGTAAACAGAGTACCATATGCTGTTGGTTTAATATAACCTTATTTGCATCACAATAACATTAAATTATACTGCTGCCTTTATGTAAAACTAAGTAAAGATAGATTTACTGCCTTTTCTGAGGTACCCTGCTGCGCGTAATATATCAGAGGCCACAATCGCTGAAAATTCACATAATTTAGGTCCAATTCCAACAATACTGCTAACAGGTTCTGAAAAAGACCTTGAAGAAACACAAACACGTGTCCAGACACAGAGGCATGCACCCAGAAAGTCCCCCATTTCTGGAAATCAAGCAGCACGGGTAGATCTACAGATCCCTGGTCTGTGTGTGCCCTCACAGCTGGTTATTTTTGTCCCTCAGCCTGAGACTGGGAAGAAAATCCCACCCAAGCCCTTCTGTATTTAAATCTTCCTCCACCCAAAGGAACCGACTGTGGCAGGTACGCTACAAACCCAAGGTCTTTGTATCAATAAATAATGTACATCCCCTGAGAATTCCTCTCTCTGATGTCCAGATAACAAACCAACACAGAGAAGGTCTTGCCCCAATTCATGTGCAGGCTGTGCAGAGCTCAGCACCTCCTGAGTTGCAGCTCAAGATGCTGGCCAACGAGGAGGCACGAGCAAAGCTGTTCCGTGGGGTGACTGAGCCGGTGACGTACAACTGAACCACGAAAGCGCTGGTGGTCAGCCTGGGCTGTGTTGTACTCTGTCTTACCCATCCAGGCTGCCCTGCATCTGCTATCAGAAAGGGCCCTCCCAATATCCTCTGCTTCCTACGTCACCTTGATCTACTTCTTTTAGCACCCGATTTGGCTGCCACCCTGCTCCCCAGGCAGGCATCCTCCCTCCAGGCTCTGCGTGGCTGTCCGTCCCCTGATCTAATCTAACGTGCCTGGGACAAGAATCCACAGGGCTGGCAATGTTTTCCTAAAAGCAGATTCGTTACCTGGTGTGCAACAGACTGATCTCACACACTCAAGAAAGAGATTGCTTTATTCTGTGCAGGGTGCTCAGTTTCTGCAAATCAAGCATGCCAGATTCATCAGGTGTGTCTCTTTTATACAGTAACGATTTTATCTGATTTATTAAAACTACTCCTACCTAACACATATTCAAACCATCTGATGCATATGCATAGGATCACATAACGACAACACATCAGATGCCTTCTCTGCATGCATGGGGGTCTCGCGTGGTCTTCGGTGGTCGTTTGAGGAGGTATCCCCTCCTCACTTTGACCGCTAAGTTGCTCTGTATCCAGTCAGTTGTTCATTTTCCTGCCAAGAGGGCTGCACCATCAGGAAGCACTGGTGCTCCAGGTGAGGCACCATTGAACAGGAGGAACACAAAAGCTCAGAACGATCTCGGCTAACTTAACTTCATTTAAAACAGGGCTTTCTAATCTACCACAGGATTTTCTGTATCTGACATCAGCGAGGAGGTTCCCAAAGCGCTGGACCTCCAGCCGGGCTCTGCCTTTCTCCCCAGCACCACGACAGCCGGCCTGCGCATACCAGCCGAGGCCTACACAGAAACCGGCGGAGAGCGGGGAGTGGGGGCGGCACACAGCGACCGGGCCCGGTCTCGGCGCCGCATCCCTGCAGGGAATGAGGCGGGGGTGAGCCAGGGGGGAAAGCACCGCGGGGCCCCATGCCCGCAGACCGGGCCGGGCCGGGCCGCCTGTGCGGGCCGCGGGTCCCCACTCCCCGGCCTGGCCTCCCCCCTCAGGGCAGTGGCGGAGGAAGTGACGTCACTCGGCCAGCCTCCCCGTGAACTCACTTCCGGCGCCCCGCCCCTGGGATAAGCGGCGCCGCGCGGCGCCTGAGGCCTCTTTTCCGCCGCGCGGCTCAAGATGGCGGACACGCAGGTGGGTGCTGCGCGGCGGTAGGCCGCGGCCGCCGGAACACCCCCCCCGGGCCGCCCCCCCCCGACTACCCCCTGTGGGCCGCCCCCTGCCCCGGGAGTGCTGGGGATGGCGGGGCTGCGGCCCCGGCCCGGCGGTGGCGTGCGGGAGTGAGTGGGTATGTGTGTGTGACGGACGTTCTCCGTGAGGTACCGTGCCCTGGGGTTGGGGAGCCGGGGCGGGGGGCTCTCGATGTCGGCGTGGTACCGTGCCGCGGGGTCTGCTTGCTCCCGGGGCTGGGGAGGTGCCGTGCCCTGGGGCTGCCGGTGATGCTCCCCTTTCTCGCCCCCCTCAGACCGAGCGTGCCTACCAGAAGCAGCCCACCATCTTCCAGAACAAGAAGCGGGTGCTTCTGGGCGAGGGTGGCAAGGAGAAGCTGCCCCGCTACTACAAAAACATCGGCCTCGGCTTCAAGACTCCCAAGGAGGTGAGGCACAGCGGGCTGCGGGAGCCAGGCGGGCAGGGCTGTCCCATTCCTGGCCGTGCTCCCGGGCCCCGAGTCTGCTCCCACGGCACCCCAAAGGCCGTGACGGACCTGCCGAGTGCGTCTGCTCGTAGGCCAGTGTAGGTGTGGCTCCTCTGAGCTTCAGCGCTGCCTGAGCTGTTTGTCCACCCAGATGCTGACAGTCGTTTCTTGTTGTAGGCAATTGAGGGCACCTACATCGACAAGAAGTGTCCTTTCACTGGTAATGTCTCTATCCGTGGCCGAATCCTGTCAGGTGAGTTGTGAAGGTTCCTTAGAGAGTAATGCTATAGACGTAATCCCCTGACTGCCCTGAAGTGGGTAAGCAGACAAAGCCCACGAGCTGGGAGTGTCAGTCTGGAGCTGCCTGCAAACTCTGCTGTGGTCCTTGAGCTGCACATGATGCCATTCTCTCACGATGGTCTTCCAAGTCTCACGGTGAAGGGGCTTTGACGACAATGCCACACGGCTTTGCTGATGCCTAGTGAAAGGACCAGCTGCTGGCAGTTATTCTTCCAGATGTGCTGTTCTGTGGTGCAGATGTTGATGTAATACAGTAGCAGATAATGCAGGGAGGATTGGTTTCAGGAAGCATGTCACAGCATGCTTAGAAGGTCTTAAAAAAGACAAGAGAAATAGTTTGGTTTATAATACAAATCTGAAGGTTGTAGCCTGGCAGTAAGGTGGAAAGAAAGCCCTTTCAGCCTGGTAGAACACCAGAGCATCCCCCCAAAAGGTGCGTTACCATTTATTACTAAGGTAAATAAGGAGAAATTAACTGGAATTGACCAGTACTGCCTTCAGGTGTCAAATGTCACTCATCCCTGCTGATCCTCTTGGATAGCTTCTAAAAATCTGTTCTCTGTCAGTTATAACCCAGATCTCCAGCCCAGTTTGCCAGTGGTCGGTGCGTGCTAGCTTATGCTCATTGTTGTCGCGTTCCCCCCAACTTCTGTCACCCAGGTGTGGTTACCAAGATGAAGATGCAGCGCACCATTGTCATCCGTCGGGACTACCTGCATTACATCCGCAAGTACAACCGCTTCGAGAAGCGCCACAAGAACATGTCTGTGCATCTCTCCCCCTGCTTCAGGTGCGTGCAGGTCCCCACAGTGACAGGGGGAGCGTTACCCTGTGGAGAGGAGGTGTATGGGAGTGCCAGACATGCTCCAAATGTCTCCTACGTGCGTTTATATATTGTTTATAATGCTGAACTCAGCTTTTGTGTAGAAACTGCAGCGAGCGTGCACATCGGTGTGACACGTGCGCTTTTGTTGGCGCTTCTGACTTGGAACCTGCTTACTGGTGGTGATGTCTAAACTCACGATGGTCTTCAGAGTCCCTGTTGGTGAGGGGGGCTGCTGACAATGCCAGTGGCAATTGCTGAACCATAAGACAGGTTCTGGTCAGTCTGCCTGTTCTGAAACCATACACTGTTACAGTTCTTGAGAAAGGGTAACTGAAGTAAATGCTGAGGCCAGAGGCGACAGGTTCAGGGGCTGGCTTTTTTTTTGTCTGCTGCGGATTTCCTAAACCTGTTGTTGGAGCGCAGGGCTTCCAGGAAAACCTGGACTAGCACTGCAGTCCAGCTAATTTGGCTTGAGTAGTGCTTTGAGCCTGTATGTGAATGGGAGGGAAACTCCCCATCTGAAGGGTTTCCCTTCAATGCTCAGCACTCATCCCACTCTTGCAGAAAGCTTGTGTTCGTCTCGAGTTTGAGCTTAGTGTGGAGTGACGGACTCCAAGACCTTGTGGCAGTTGTGGGGGGGCTGCTGCTGCTTTTTAGGCACACTCATCTTTGCAGCACTTAAAATAAGACCTTGCTTTGCTTTACAATTTTAGATATCCAAGGTCACTTTCAGTGCTGTGTTGCTTGGTAGCATCACGCAAGGCAAATGTCTGCTACAGAGCAAACTGACTGCAAATGCACGAAACTCAAGAACTGCTGAAATAGCAGCAATGTCTTTGCAGGGATGTCCAGATTGGCGATATTGTCACCGTGGGAGAATGTCGTCCCCTCAGCAAGACTGTCCGGTTCAATGTCCTTAAAGTCACAAAAGCTGCTGGTACCAAGAAGCAATTCCAGAAATTTTAAAAACAGCATATGGAAGATATGCAGGACAAATAAAACTTTTGTAAAAACATACCCTGTGTGTGTGTAATCTGGAATCAATAGCACGGGGATGCAACGGCACGTGCAAAGTCAGCAGGCTATGGAAATGGGTGAGGTGAGTGCAGCTCTTGAGGAAAATGTGAGAGTATTATGCAGGTGCAAGTTCTGATAGTCCGAGTTTTCTGTTCAGAAATGCCGAGAGTTTGGGTGAGGGACAAGGAGGGAGCGTTGTGCCTTTGTTGATAAACCAAGACCCTGGTATTCTTCTCTGGAGCTGACAGACAATCTGACCGGTATGGTGAGCGAGCGTTCCTCAGTCTGAGGTGCAGCATGGTCTGTCCAAAGGAGAGCTGCCTTTGCATCTCTGTATTCTGGGACAGGCTGACCAAGGCTTAGGTTCTTAATGTGTGGGAAAACAGGGCACAGTAAAAAAGCAGAAGGGGACATGCTCTGACTGCTTTTTGTTACTTTCTGGAGAGTTCTTGTGGCTTTGCAGTTCAATACTGATTTCTGGTGTGCCATTTCACCCCTCCCCAGCATAGCTGCAGATGGTAACAGATGGAAGATTACGTAATAATTTGGTTTAGAATGTAAAGCCTCTGAGTGATAACAAAGGCAGTTGTGACTTTAAAGATCATTTCTCAGAAAGCTTAAATATGTATTTAAAGAGAAAGATGCCATGTGGTGTTTTCACACACAAAGGCGTCCAAGCACATTTTTACGAGGCTGTGATGCGTCAGCAGCTGAAGGGAATGGGAATTAATGCCAAAGAAACTGCTTTTCCTGCAGATTTTTTTTAGAGGTGATAGTTGCTTGTGGTTCCAACAGTCATAGGAAATGTTATTCTGGGAACCAAGTAAGCCCTTCTGTAGGAGACTGATCCCACCTTTGGGGGAAGAGCCTGGAGGGAGTGATGGTGTGACACAGTATGGATGACAGGAGGGCTGCATGATGAGAACCAGAGGTGGAACAATCAAAATTCAGTGTTTTAAATGCATGTAGTTCAGCTGGCAGCATTACCTTAACTCAGGGCTGGCTCTGGCAGCGTTGCCTGTTGAGATAATGCTGCAAAGGGCTGCGAGAGCGATTTGGTGCCCCACAGCTTGCAGAAAACGCTGCATCCTGGTGAATTCTGTATTAACATGCATCTGGCTCACGAAAATTCAGTAGTGTTTGTGTGAGAGCTTGTGGTTCATGCTGCCTTGTACCTTTGTGGCAGGGATGTCCCCTTGCATTTGGGAGGAATTCAGTAGGATTTGGGAGGAGTGCTCACTCTGTGGCAGGCTAGAGACACTGCCAATAAAGCCAATCTCCTGTCAGTCCCATAGAGTGAAGGTAGGTCCCAGAATTCCGTGGGTCTTTGTACCTAGATATTTTTGTTAGCGCCTACTGATCAGAAAGCTTTTAAACACTGGGTCAGCTTTCACTGGGATACAAGTGAATATTTCCGATAGCAGCCAGGTCAGATGGCTTTTCTCTGTCTGTGCAGGAAGGGTCCTTCCTGCCAGGCTTCCCAACAGCCTTCCCGTCCTTCCACGGGGCTCTGCCTGAACTCTTTTCTCTCTCATTTTGATGGGGAAGTAACAAACTGAACCAGCCCAGTCTGTCCACGTGGCAGTTTGAGATGTCTGCAGGCAGTCATGCTATGACTGTTACCTGGGGGGACCCTCAGATGAGGCTGCTGGGCTGGCATCCGCAGGGGGTTGCAGTGCCTGGGTTTCTCTGCCTAAATTCACAAGCCTTGTGTGAGGCTGGGGGAGGAGGAGGAGCAGGGGCTCGGGTGGTGGTACAGAATCCCTGAAGCTGGTGGTACAGGATCCTGGCAGAACTCTGGAGCCAATGTTCCTGCCCAGGCTGGGGGATGTCACAGCCTCGCTAGTGTGTCAGTGCCGGAGCAGCACGTGCATTGGCTCCTCTGCTCTGCTGCCTGGAGCTTGGCTGTGCCATCTGCCTGGAGCAGAGCACGTGGGAGGCAGGAGTTCAGGCCAGAGCAGTGAAAAGGAGGTTGGCCGGTGCTTTCCAGAAGTCACCGTGGCAAGGGCTGAAATGGGTCAGCTATGGAGCAAGCAGGGAGAGCAGCTCTGGAGGCACGTCCCTGGGTGCCAAGGAGTCAGACAGGAGCTCGCGTATGGGAGGGCAGCTGGAAAGGTGGTGGTCTCGGGCAGGGGGGGCTCCGGGCAGCAGGAGGGTTTGCAGTGCAGCTGCCAGGCAGAGTTGGCTGGGCTTTGCCCCTGGCTGGGCTTTGCCCCTGGCTGGGCAGCTTCTTGGGGGTGGCACCGTCACACTGAAGCTGTGCTGACTGAGAAGGTGCTGGGCACATCAGCCCGCTGCCCTGCCATGACCTTGGCTGAGGGATGCCTCGCTGACTGCCTTCACACCAGGCAGATCTAGGTAAAATGCTCATTATTTACCACTTCCATGTACAGCAAGACTATCTCTGGAAGGTCTGTGTCCCCCTGCTGTGCTGGAGCAGCTTCCCCAATGCAAGCGCTCCCTGGGGATCCAGTGTTGAGCATGGGTCTGCTTGCTGGCTCTTGGCAGGAGCACATCAGCTTCTGCCACTGCAGCAGTGTGTAATCTGTCCCTTAGAAGCCCTTGGAGAGAAATCAGGCTGCTTCCAGCTTGCTCAGAAGCTACTGAAGGAGCAGCAAGACTAAGCAGTGTCTGGGGGTGGTTGCACAACCTGGTGGAGCTGATCTGGTGGCTTGCCACTGCCAAGCGGAGCGGGGCTCATGACCCTTCCTCCATCTCCCTCATGGCAGGTTTTGCTCACTAACCAGGCAGAAAACAGCGGGCTTTTCTTCTCTCCAGGTCATTTTCTGCTGGTTTGGTGAGCTGAGCCATCTCACAGAGCAGTGAGAGGCGAGGGAGGGGGCCTGGCCTGGAGCTGGAGAGAGGGTGAATAAGTGGCCTTGCTGTTAAATCTACTCCCTCCTCTTCATTAGTGTCTCTGTGTTTCATGAGGAGGCAGCTTGGCCACTCAACCAGCAGCTTCCCAATCCAGAAACCTGCTCCTCCCTCCTTTCGTGCACCTGTTGGTGACTGTGAGGAGTCTGGGTTCACCAGACTCTCCGTGTCGGTCATCACACCAAAGGCGTTTGACTCGATTGCTGAGTGGGACCCATGCACTTACCTTTGAAGAGATAAAGCTCCACTGTTAATACTCCCAAACCTCTCCTGGAAATCCTAATTACATTTCTAATCAGTCCCCAGTAGCCCTGCAGGGCATCCAGTTTTAAATGTTTTCACTGAGGCTGGTGTCTGCTCTGAGGTATCTTCAAATCGGCAGAAAGGCTCAGGGGGAAAAAAAATTCACTGCTTTCACTGTGACAGATTATGAGGCAAAATTTCACCAGAGTTACAGTGAACATGGTTAAAGGTTTCAAATGAGTAAAAAAATTTAAAATATAAATTAAAATTAAAAAATGCAAATGAGAAAATACTTAGCCACACTCTGCATGAGGAACCTCATCGTCTTTGGTGGTTGAAAATAAATGGCTCCTTTTACTTTCAAAAATTATGAATCGAAAATTGCACCAACAGCATCTCTGATAAACGTTCTCATTAGCTGGAGCAGAGGCACATGGTGTTGGTCTGTTCTGAGGATGGAAACCCTCCATCACCACACCGCTCATCCAGACAGGCGCAATGAATGTTTATGATGGTGTCTGGAAAACAGCCCTGCGCTGCTGGTGAGGCCGCATCTGGGCACTGGGTACCATTCGGGACCCCCAGCACAGGCAGCGAGAGGCTGGAGCAGAGCAGGGGCCCTTCCCAGCTGCGTCAGGGTGCAGGGACAGACCCCAGGACAGAGCGGGGAGACAGCGGGCTGAGCAGTGACCAGCCATGGCCCCCATTTAAGCCACTGAGAGATGACCCAGGTGGTTAGCGGTGAGCTGGTTTCGTTTTGATCCCACGTACAGACACAGAAAAAAAAAAATCTCACACACAGCTCAGTCAATGAAGCTCTAAAAGTTGGTAACAGAATTTCATGCTTCAGCCTGGTTTTAATGGAAAATAGATCCTGGCCAATTAACTTCTGGAATGAGTTTTATTTAGCAATTGCATAGTGTTCTCATTAAAAATGTATCAGCAAATCACAGAGGAAGTTACACAGTGAACAGATTTCCAAATATATCTGTTAATTGATTTAAAATATTAAATAGTTTGGAACCAAGGGTCTGCCCTGATCCTAACAGAAGCCCTCCTACTGGGTGAAGATTACCAGGAATCTGAAATCACCACTGACAAAAGTTGTGTGTGTTCCCCAAGCAGATGACTGCTTGTCTGGCCATTCTTGAAATCCGCTGCCGGGTTGCACCCGTGTTATAAGAGCCGTGCCACCGGGGAAGTCGCAGTCCTGTGGCTCTCGGCATCACGAACTGCACAAGCAGGGAAGGTCATCCAGCAGCGGGGCGGCTCTACCAAGTGTGCGTGGTAGGCTGAGAGCATCACGGGTGGAAACACCCCACAAAGTGCTTTGAAAACGTGTTGCAGGTTCAAGGAAAATCTGCAGAAGTGGGTTGGAGTGGAAATCATCTTGGAGTTGGAGCTGAAGAGCCAAGCTGCTTAGCTTAAACACAAGGTGGCTGAAAAACAGCTTGATTCTTTGTGGTTTTATGTGGGGAGAGTATACGTGATGCTGCAGTCGTGTGCCTTCACCTGGAAAAATAAGAAAAAACAGATATGATTGTGAGAAACCGAAGATGGGGAAATTAAAAGACTTTTTGAAAATATTTCCCTCAGGGGCAGCCTCTTGTTGCACAAACTATTTTAGCTCAACTTCCAGTCCGCCAGCCAAGACTTGGTCTGGCTCAGCCCCGGGGTCCCGGCTCTGGGCTGCTCCCAGGGGCTGCCCAGTGTCTGCCCCCCTGCCCCAGCCGCTGTATGGGATGGGCACGAGAAGTGCTGAAAATGGCCTCGGAGGGATCCTTCCCCAGCAGCTGGAGGGTCGTGATTTTTCCTTCACCCAGACTGATCACAGCAAACATATGTGTGGTTTTCAAACTCACAGGCATCACCTCTTCAAGGCAGCATCCCTTAGGGAGACTGAGCTCGTACTTAATAAAACCAAGCCGACTGGAAAACAGATGTTATGACTGCAAAGGTAAGAGCGAGGTGTTGCACCCATGTGGAGACAATCGGAGAGATGCCTTGGAGCTTTCAGCTGTCTCTCATCTCTCGTTGCACACTGCAAGGGCTTTCAGGTACACCTTCAAAAACACCAACCATGCAGAAAGCCAGAGCTCGGTTCCTACAGCTACCTCATTCCTGCCAGACCTGGGCAACCAGATCTGCACAGGACAAGGGCAGCTCATGCTCTGCCCTCCTGCTTCGCCCTGACGGGACCATCCTGCCTGGCATCCCCGCTGCCCCGCAGAGGGATGTGATGTGGCAGCTCTCACCAGTCCGACCTCATCCTCTGCTAAGTCAAGCAGTTGCCACACAGGAGCATCCGACCAGGTCAGGCGGGGAGGAAACAGCACAAACACTGTCCCCAAAACACTCGTTCCCTCCCCATCACATGTGCAGGGAACATTTTTCACACGTGAGCCAGAGCTCTCTGCCGCTCCGCTTTGTTACCAAACATGTCCCTAAATCCTTCCCATCTTTTCAAAAACAGCTTTGAGATATTTGCAAATAATAAACTGTCTTCCTGCAGCCTGGAGGGAGACCGTTGCTCAGTCTGACAGCTCACGCACATGGCATGGAAAAAAAACACGCCTCCACCTCAGACCAGGAGGGTATTTATAAAGTCTTTGTGCAAAATTTCTTCCGAGGTTCCCCGTTTAATGGCAGCGCATCTGCTGCCTGCCGGCATGAGCCCAAGCGGGGGCTGCAAGAGCATTTTGCCGTGGCATTTCAGAAAGGGGGAGGGAAGAACATTTCATACTTAGCAGTGGTTATTTATGAATTAGGAAAATAAATACTTCCAGTGCCGGCTCCACCAGCTGCGTGGTGAGCAGGTGTGGTTGGTAAGGCGTTTGCAAGCTCCGGAGGAGGAAGAGGCAAAGTCAGGAGATGCCACCAATGTAGACAAAGGGCTGGGTATCACTCAGAAATAACCGAGAGACAGTGGGGGCTGGATTAATTGAAATGATATTAAATTTAACTGTATGTGGAACAAAGCCATGCTCTGCAGACTAACAAAAAGATGCTTTTCTGTATACCAGGATCTTGTCTGCTAGAAGCTAGAAGAGTGTAATACAGCTGCAAAAAGAGGGCAACAGTTTCTCCAGAGTGCCTAATGCAAAAGGTTTTGTATTAGCTGAAAGCAAGCATTGGAGCAGTTGCAGAGGGCAGTGGCAAGACTTCATCTGGAGCAGCACCTGCAGTTTCAGCATCCCAGGTACCAGAGAGGATAACTCAGACCTCAGCAGGATCACAGAAAGACTGCCAAACAGTGGGGGAAACCAACAGCCAACTCTAGGAGCAGTGACTTACTGCTCAGCCTGTTTTGCTGTCTATAACTACCATAGAGGCTAAATGGGAGGAGAAAACAGGGGGAATATCCAGGAAAACACGCAAGATGTCCTCAATCCGGAGGAGGCACGGGTGCAGCCAGACCCTCCCACAGCACGAGGACCTGGAGGGAAGAGCCACCCACGCCGAGCCGATTCCACACCAGGATCCCATCCAGGATGGAGAAGGTAAAGGCTTCCCAATGCGGCCGGACCTCGCCCCGACTCCCTCGCAGCACAGTGCCCATAGTGGCAGCTCTGGCTTCCCAGGCAGGGGAGGAATAGGAAGCAAAGCACTGGCAGCAGTTATGGGTGTGCATTATCTTTACGTCCTGCAACAAAAACAGCATTGCGACTGTGGACCCCCACAACTTCCTGCAGCATTCCCATTTGGTCTCTCTCCCATCTCTGTTGCATTGCTTCCTAGTGGAAAACCAAGGGAAAGCCCATTTGAATGTGTCCCAGAGTGGAAATCCTCATTTGCCCATCATGTTTCTTGAATAAAAACACAAGACACAACAGGATATTGAAGTCTGAGAGCTGCTTTGCGAGGCCAATAATGAATGGTTTCATTGTGTCAGGCACCTAGAAAAGCCAAAAGCATAAATAAGTCAAAAAGGGATTAGAAAGCCCAATCAATGGTTTGCAAATGGTGTGTTCTGTGTTCAGCCTTCAGCTCCGGTAGATGTGAATTATTGATGAGGAATAGCTGGGAGAATACACTTTTTTATCTGACCGTCTTTTATAATCTTCACTAAATGTCCGGCTACTGTTGGAGACTGGGCAGGGCGAGAGCGACCTTCGGCCCAACTTGATTCTGTCGTATCTTATGTGGCCAGCTGAAAGACACAGCAGAAGCACCGTGGTTATCCCAGCACGCTGCTGGTGATCTGTAAGGCCATGTGCACAAGTTTCCCGAGCATGCGGATTCTCTCCTCAGCTGCACCCCCCAATATGTGCGTGTCCCCACTTCCCACCCAAAGCTTTCCTCCGTCCCTGCACCCTGTCCAGGTGGGACACCCTGAGGAGGGGTCCCCTGCCTGCATGCCCCAGGGTGCCCTGGCTCTCATCCCCCCAGGGCAGGGTAGTCCCTGCTGTCCCCTGGGTGCAGAGGGGCGATGGCTATGAGAATCCCAAGGAGTATGGGCAAAGCAAAGGCTTTTGACCTTCCTCTCCTGTGCAGCAAGGGAGCACACCCAGGTTGTGCAGAGCTGCCCAGTTCTTGTTCCACCATTTCCACCTCCACAGTAGCTCACCGCTTGGTATCTAACTCTCCTCTCCCCAAGATGCTGCCCCACGTGCACCAAGTTTCTTCTGATCTCGATGCATTTCCACTTCGTGCTATGGTGTTTCTTACCCACCTGTCCCATGGAAGTCCATCGTCTCTGACAGACAATAAAAGAGAACAGAATTGCTCGCCCCTCGGCCAATATCCCAGAGGTCCTCCAGTTTTACTGTTGGAAATGGCCCTTTTTCCTGTTCTCATGCCTCCTCTGGACTCCCTGCTGTGGCAGCCCTTTGTCTTTGCAATGCAGACACCCCACCACTGTGAGATGTCCCCCATGTCATGGCCAGAGCACCATGGCAGCTGCTGCTCCTGTCCCACGGGTGCCTCTCCTCATGGTGCAGCACTGGCTGATGCTATAACCACCATCCTGCTCCTCTGGCAGCATTTTTGTTAATGATAGCCATTAAGCCTTCTTTCTAACCCCTGTCTCAAGAAACACTCATCACCTGAGCACAAATGCTTGGCCCAGGTGGGCCAGATCCAGGGGGCAAAAGAGGAGGAGGTGCAGATGGAGGCATAGTGTTGCTCAGAGCAGAAGGCTTGGGCAAATGCAGGTGGAAGGGCTCCCTGGGGGCTTCTGCTCCAAACCCTGCTCTCAGCAGGACAAAACCCAGAGCCAGAGGAGGTTTTTAAGCTTTGCTTTTTCCCCAGCACATCCTGGTGCTCTTGCAAGCAGGGACAGGTCATGGTGGAGCAGACGCCCATAGAGGGGGTGGCCGAGCGGTCACAGCCCCGTGGCCGACTGTGCCAGAGCCTCTGGAAACCCAGCTGCCGCCCTGCGGTGAGGCTGGGGGTCTCCATTGCCCCTGCACCCCCCCATCACTGCAAGGGCAGCCAGCCTGACTATCCTGCCCACTCTCGGATCCACCCTCCATCCCACAGCCTGCCTGGGGGCAGGACCCAATGTGCCCTCCAAAATGCAAACCTTTGAACCAGTTTGGCAGCAGGTAACATGGCCAGCACTCAGCACAGGGTCTGTTTTGTCCCTTCTCCCCTGGCAGGGGGGGGGTGCTGGGTGCAGTCATGGCATGTGCACAGGGGACTTTGGCATGGGTCAATTGGTCGATGGCCACAAGGCACCTGCGGTGCGATGCTGAGCTTCACGCTGCCTGCCTCTGCCGAGCCTTGTCCCAGGACCCATCGCTTATGCCTTGGGGCCAGTCTCACAAGGGCTTCTCTATGTCCTCCTCCCCAGCAAAGGGGTGAGACAGCCCCCAAGCTGCTCCCCTGCCAGCAAAGCCAAATTCCCAGCAGCAGCATGGACCCCTGAGCTTGTTGGGCAACAAACCTCCAAAATTACCTTCTGCAGTGACTCACCCCAAAGTCCCTCAGCTGTCCTTCTGCCACACCATGGTTCACAGCAGGGTGAGAGCCAGCGTGCTGCGAGCAGCCATCTTTCAGTGGTCTGTCGGGCATTCATGCAGCTTTAATAATTTGGGGGGGGGGGGGTTTCTACAGGCCAAACTTGGCACATCAAGTAAAGGAAGGCTAAAACCAGCTCTAAGGATGTAGTGTCCAGGGTGTTACCAGCAGTGCTGGGAGTCAGCTCTCACCAATAGCAAAGTCATGGCTTCTTCAAACATAAACCAGCACGGAGGGCAAAAGCCGAATTCCATGGTTTAATGCTCCGCATCCATCGAAGTTCAGCATCAGGGTTGAGAAAAAGGATAAATGGTCCTTTCCTGTTCTGTTCTTCATCCCAGCATCCCACCGCAGGCCACCAAATTACTCCTTCAAGCCCATTTTTTTCCATGGCACTCAACACAAATACAGAATACAATAGTGAAATTGAGAAGGCTGTCTGGGATCAGAAGCATATTTATTTACAGAATGGCACAGGCTGCCCATAAAATGTGGGTACGCGCTGTGGACAGGATGCCTCTTGCTGCACCCCCTTTGGGAGAAGCCCTTTGGGCACTGTGCTGCTCTAGTGCGGTGCAAGAAAGCAGAGAATAAAGGCAGTTATCACCTGAAAACGGAGCACGGTCAGCCCCCAAATGGGCAACCCTGTCCCAACATCGTCCCTGGCACAGCCAGTGGGACCGTGGCCTCAGCCAGCAGAAGGTGCGGGGGAGGAAGCAGGAGCAGCCCCTGGAGATGCCCCGTCCCGTGGTCTCGGCGGCTGCAGGATGGGCATCACCTCTGCCGCTGCTGGCTGTCACATGCCAAAAGCACCGCTCTTCTCCGTGCCCTGGCTCGGGGTTCCCCCGCCCAGAACAGCACCTGTGCACTGTCTGTGCTTCCAGCCCAGGCACATGCCAAACCGATTTGGCCCTTTTGCCATGGAAAGAGCTCCCTGAGCTGCCGCATGGCTGCCCACCCTCCCTCGGCCGCAGTGGGTCCTCCTGCGAGTGCTGCCTCGCCGTGGGGCGGTTCGGCACACGGCTCCAGCACATCCCCCCGGAATGCAGGGAGGGGGGGTTGGGATCGCTGTTTTCTGAGCTTGGCATCGGCCACTGCCATTGTGCTGTGAAAAAGGTGAGTGGGGCAGCCCTCGTGCATGTATAAAACACAGGAATCGCAGTGCTGGGCCAGACCGAAGTCTGGCGCTGCCTCCCCTCCACCTCGGCCAGCAGCCGACATCCAGGGAAGAGGGTAAGGATGGGACACCCTTGTTGTGGCACTTCCCCAAAAACTCCAGATTCAAACTGTTCGGAGTTAACAGCTTCCTGAAGCAGGTTTTTTTTTGTTTTGCTTTTACTGGACGCTGTGTATATTTATTCCATAAATTTGTCCAATTCCTTTATGAAACCCTTTAAAAAATTTTATCACACACAATATCTTGGTACAACAAGTTTCACATCTTAATTGTATGTCTTACAAAGAAATATTTCTCGTATCAGCTCTGAACTTCCATCTCACGAGCTTTCATCCCATGCCGATGAGTTATGGCACCGGCAGAGATGGGGAGCAGCAGCTTGACCCAATTGCTGTGCACTTGGGGATGCAGGTCTCCATCACACTGAGCAGCCAAGCAACCCAGGTGACATCTCAGTAACGCTCCTCGCTGCAGAGATGCTCAGAAATACTCAGGAGGAGAAGTTCTCGAGAGGAGAAGGCATAGACCCCTGTGAAGCACTGCCCAGGTCCTGCTCCCTGGCTGCCCAGCGATGGGAGCTGGTCCCATGTCTGGGAGCAGGGAAAACAGAGGCTTTGGGAGAAGGTTTAAAATGCATCTGTCAGAGCCCAGAAGAATGATAGGCTTAAAAGCAAGAGCAAATGAGATAAAACTGTAGCAGGGAGCCACACAATGGAGTTGATCACAGTGTATGAGGTCCCTGTGCAGAGTCAAGCTCAACCTGGGGCAGCACATTGCAACGGAGGAGACCCCCCAGGGCAAAACCAGGTAGGGTGGGCTGGCGGGTGCAATTCAGACGAAAAGCTCTGTCAGCGGGAGAGCATCCTCCTCAGGGTGTTTGGGATGGAAGGACGTGGGCAGGCTTGCGCTGCACACAGACCTGAGCCAAGGCACTCGTCTCCCTGCCACACACGAGGGACCTCTGCTCAGATGGCTGGCACAAGGACAAGGCATCATCGGTGTCACAACCTGGAGCAGGCCTGGAGAGCTGTGACATGGTCCGAAAAGGGTGATGACAGCCCCAAACTGGGCAGAGCCAAGGCAGGACCTGAATCAGGACCAAGCCCATCACCGCACTCCTACAGCCGAGGGCAGCTCCACCACCCACCTTGCCCGTCCTCAGCACTGGCAGGGGAGAGCTGGTCCCCCCAGCGCTGCAGGGCACAGGCACGCTGCAGACAGGTGCCAGCCCCGGTGCCCCACGATGTGCCAGTGAGGAGGCACTTGGCTGGGGTCTGCCTGGAGCCCTCACCCACGCGGCGGGTCTGCGTGGCAACAGCCCACCCCTGCCAGGTCAAAGGGGCAGCTCCGACAGCCTGCCTGTACCTGCCAGCCCCGTCCTTTGGCAGCGTGGGCAGAGGTCCCACTTTAGGTGCCATTGCCCCTCCCAGCTGATGGACACTGGCATCTCAGGACCTGTAATTTGATTAACTGCAATAGTGTGAACGGATGACATCTGTGCTAGCGCCTCTGAGCAATGTGCTTACATACACGTGCACATGTTGACACCTGGTCTATGAACATGCAAGGCAGCAAGTGAGTACAGGTTCGCAGAAAGGCGCGGAGGGACTAGACCAGTCTTCTGCATCACCCCCATGTGCCAGGTCCGGGTCCACTCAACCAGGAGAAAAACCCTTTCCTGACCCATATGCAGCCTGTACAGACTGGACGGGCCCCTCCAAAGGGACACTGGACCAGAGTGTTTGTCTCCTGCCTCTGGTGACCTGTTCCCCTTTATGGCCCATCCAGAACTCTGCAGGGGCAGGGAGAAGACACCCAAAGGTGTCTGTCCTGTCGCAAGCCAAGCCCCTCCTTGTCCTGCAGAGCACTGAGCTGTGCTGCAGGACAAGGGGAGCTTTTACAGGTTTTTAAGCAAGAAAGCATTGTTTTAGCAGCAGAAACTGAGCCCAAAAGAGGAGAAAAGAGAGAATAATCATAAGTCCCAAGAAACTGTTATTATGAAGACATTGCCATGGTGAAACAACTTATTACCCCTAAGGATCATGAACTATGACTGATATGTTGCCAGCTAACAAATACAAACATCAGTCTGTAGCACTATAATATTTACTGTTAGCAATAATAGTAGTAAAAATTCACATTCACTCCCTAGCCACTGAGCGAACTCTTACTCACATGCATTGCAATTATCCTGCCCAGGAGCAGGTCAGCTCTCAAAATCACAGCCAAAGCCGTCCTGCCCATGCACCCCCTTGAGCCATGCTGTTACCTGCTGTCGGAGTGAGTGGGAAACTGCCTGGAAGTTGCGGCAAAGCCAAATTCAGGCCAGTAAATCTCCCACCAGCGGAGATACGGTGGGGCTTACAGTCCCCCCACATCCCCCTTTGCCTCTCCTGGTCTTTCTTGGTGCTTCAGGTGATAACCAGAGCCCTGAGACATCTCCATCTGCAATTTCCCATCTGCAGTGGTTGAGCAAGAGTTTCCTCTTGCCAGAGAGAAAAAAGTGACCCTCAGAAAAACTCCCCGCCCAAACATCAAGCCTGTCACAGCTCAAACCAAAAACATGTTGGCTGCCACCCCCATCCCGGCCAGGAAAGGGACACAGATGCTGCTCTTGGGTCCCAAGACCAGGCTGTGGGTAGGCAAGTGCTGGGGGCTGGTTTGGGGGGCAAGCCACACTGCCATGACCCTGCGTCCTCCTCTAGACCCAGCACGGGACACCTGTTCGCCCAGTCCCATGGTGGCTCCAGCCTGGCTCAGCCTGGATCTGCGTCCACAGGGGAGGGCATGGGACATCCATCACTCCTCACCACAGGGCTTCTGGGCTGAGGGATAAGCCAGCATCCCCAGGGGAGCAGGAGCTGTGCTATAAACGTGGCTTCTCCACAGCCAGCGGCTGCATCTGAGCCCCTTTGCCTCGGACAGGGGTCGATAAATGGGTTTCCAGGTGGTCGGGGCCATCTGTGGCCATGAGGCTCGACACAGGAGCCAGTCCTGCACCTTCTGCTCTGCAGCACCAATAACAAGTCTGACCATGCCCTGTGAGGCATCCCGGTGCCAGGGGCAGTGCTGCCTCTGTTACCTGCCCATGGGTCGAGCCGCTCCCCAGCCAGGCTCCTTGGGGCAGGCTGCGTTTTCGGCAGCTGCATCTCAGCCATGGCGTATCGGAGCATCGTTTTTGGGGAGGGCACCTAGGGCTTGCCCTTGCTGCACGCTTGTGAATCGCAAGCTCCCAGGCCACGGCAGAAGCTCTCGTCATTAGCCCTGACTGCAGTAATTTGCATTTTGTGCTATTGAACTCCATCCTATTTCTGCCACTTAAGTCCTCAAGGACGTCTGCTCCCTTCCACAGGACAGTCCTGATATCTTTGACGTTTACAATGCCTCTTGGCTTGTTTCGTAAGGAATATTCATCAGCCAGTTCCCACATGTTATGGCCTCTAAGAAAGGCCCGTTCAATCTCAGCCCTGTCCTGCCCATACAGCACAGCTCAGCCCTACACCCCCCCACCCCGCTGCTCCCAAACCTCATCGCTCCTGCGTGTGCAGATGCTGCCTGCACGCACCCCGATGCCGCACACAGGAGCTGCGTGTGCCCCCACAGCTGCAGCACAGCTCCCCTTCCCGAGAGCGAAGCCCTCCTGCCATCAGCGGAGCCGCTCGGCAGCCCTGGACGGTGCCTGTGCCGGGCTCAGGGCATGCCAAAGCTGAAGCGTGGGGGGACACAGCTCTGGGTGCCCCCCCAAGCAGAGCAGGGGCTGCAGAGGGTGAGGAGCTGCTGGCCCAGGCAGGGCAGGGGCTGCAGGAGCTGCCCCTCTGCCCCAGCCTCACCCGGGGGCTCTTTGCCCCCCAGCCGTGGGGGTCTGCAGGGATTCCAGCTGCCTGCAAAGCCGAGCCATCAAGCTGAGGCTCGTGACCTGGGCTCCCAAAACGCCCGTTCCCAGGGCTGGTCCGGGAGCAATGCGCTGCCTCACAGCAGGAGGTTTGCTGAAGCTGACACCTCTCCCCAAAACTCCATCCCCATCCCATCCCCTCCTGCTCCACCCATGCCCCAGCCCTCGCAGGCAGCTGCCTCCTCCTGCTCTCTCTCCATGCAGAGCCAAGCCTCCAGGAGCCGGCACTCGCCACGGGGATGGTCCCAACGCTGACTGCACGAATCCAGGCATGGCAATGCAGGGGGTGAGCGCAGGGTCACTGCTCCCCCTCCCCGCACCCAAACCACCCCTGCCCCTCTGACTCCTGCTGCCAGGGAGGGATGCTCCGCAGGGAGCAGCGTTAGGAAAGCTCCAGGTGATGGCCGTGAAGAGGCAGTGTGGTCCTGAGTGTCCCAGAGGTGCTGGGGGTCTCAAGTGTCCCAGTGTCATGGCCGACCTTGTGCCACCCACTGGCCACGCCAGGCTCAGGACGTGACTCAGGTCCCGGCTGCCGTTCACGGAGGAAGAGACAAAACAAAGCGGAGGAAACGCGTGACCTGCTGGCGTGCTCCCACTTGGGGTACGTGTCTTTTCCCTGCAGCCCCCAGCAGTCGCCAAGACCGGGGTTCCGGTGGCAGCCCCTTCCCGCCAGTGGGATGGGACAGTGCGTCCCCCCAGCAGATGCTCTGCCATGCCCCAGGTGCGGCACGTTAGGGCAGGATCAGACCTGCAGCAGTGTTTGTATCTGTGCAACACAAGCCCTTCCAGCCATTCCTCCTTTTTCGTTTCCCTCCCTGTGGTTCCCAACGCCTGTCTGCCTGTTTCTCTGCCCAGTCCTTCATTAAAGAAAGCCAGGGCAGGGAAGGAGGCAAAGCGTCCCCCAGCAGACCCGGCAGCACTCTTGTCCCCAGGCAGAGCGATGGGCTGCCGACTCTCCGGCCACAGCCCACACGCAGCATCCCTGTGCCAGCTCCCTCAACACCTGCAGGACCCCCGCCAGGGGCTGGGACCAGAGCAGGGACAGCAGCGAGCCTGGTGCCACTGCAGCAGGGAGTGAATAGGCTTGCACATGCATGCACACATACATGTGTGCACATGTGTGCACACGCAGATGCCTGGCACACCCTTTCCCGCCATCCCCAAGCCCCCACTCCCAAGCCCGGCTCCCTGCCTGCGGAGCGAGGCAGCGAGGCAGGAGGGTTCTCATGGCCCAGAGGCTGGAGGGGGTAGGGAAGGAGCCCCCCAGGACCCCACAGCCCCGTCACGGCCCCCAGCCCAGCTCAGCTGCCACCAGGTCACCCAGACCCCCAAACCAGCCACGGGTGTGAGGAGCAGTGTGAAGCAGACCTGGGGCTCATTCCCTGCCTTGCCTAGACTGCCTGTCGCTGCCAAAACTTTGCCCTTATTTTGATTGTCAGCATAACGAGCCTGCGCATCTCCCACATCTCTTGGAGGAGAGTCAAACCCCGTGTTGGCCACACGTGGCTGTCGGGAGTGTCACTTCGATTTTGCATAACGCTGTTGCTGTGCTGCTGGTGGGGTCCAAAAACAAGCCAAGCCACATTCCCTGGAGCCAACACCCACATCGTGCTTGTCACCACCTTAACCAAACCAGGTCACACTTACCTGTCCGTCACACGTGCCCAATGCCATGCATGGGCCGGCTGCGGCATGAGACCCAGCGGGGCTGGGGGCCAGTCATACGTCCCCCACATGCGAAGCTGCCCCAACCTGCTGCACCCACAGAGCAGCAGCCAGCAAAAGCAAAGCAGGAGAGGGGCGCGTGGAGGAAAGTGCCATGGGCTGCTTGGATCCCCCTGCACCCAGGACCCCCCATCAGCAGGGGATGGCCTGGGCAGGCTCTCGTCCCAGCACCTCAGCCCATGAACTTGGCTGTGGCACACAAGGCAGCGGTGCTGGGGAAGCCCCTTCCCCACAGGTGCCGAGCAGCACCGAGGGGGCCAGGGGACCACCATAGGCACCGGGGCAGCACAAGCACTGGGAATGTGGCCAGGTGTTCCTGCTGCCTGCCAGTGAAGCATCCGGCATGGCATCTTTCCCCAGTAGCCGGAGCTGCCTGCTCTGACATCCCACGGACAAACCCATCCCCAGCCTCCAGAGCGGATGCTCTCCCAACTCTCAGTGTCCAGCCTCAGCCCCCGGCTGTAGAGGGTGCAGAGCTGGAGATACCAGCTGCGTTGCTCCCCTGGTCCCCTGCACAGCAGTTTCTGGGGTGCTGACGCTGAGCCCCAAATTTACCATGGCAGTGGGAATTACCTCCCAGTTTCCCACCAAAGCTGTTGTGGCTGTGGGGCTCCGGGGGCAGCAGAGCCACCCGCCTGGGAAGCCGCGTGTGCCAGGGCCAGAGGACTATTTGGGGCAGAAAAGGCCACTTGGAGACCTCTGCTCAGAGGGCAGCGCCAGGCAGCCCAGCAGTGGACACTTACCCCAACACACCAGGGAGGGCAGTTGTGCATGGGCTGAGACGTGCCACGGGCACCGGAGCCACCAGCTGGCTGTGTGCATACCTCTGTGGGGACAGGCAGTGGAGCGAGCAGAGAGCGGCTGCCGACAGGACACAAAGCCACAGGCTGCTGCTTGTTTCCACCTGTCCACCTCTGCAGCTCTGCAGCATTCCCATGAGATGGGTAGGACGTTGTCCCTGTGCTGTGGAGCGGGGACCAGCAAGACGCTGAGGGTCAGGAAAGGACAGGTGATGGGGAGGGATGTCACCCTCAAACCACGAAGAGCCTTTGTGGGGAAAACCAGGACCCTGCCCTGTGTGCAACAGCCACCGCACCACATAGGGGACCGCATCCTCTGTGCCACCGGTGACAGTGACAGTCCCTGTGCTGCAAGGGATGGTGGGATGGAGAGACCCCCCAGCCCAGGACACACAAGGCAGGTCTGACAGCTCTGTGGCAGCAGCAGCAAAGGAGAAGGACCTCTTCCAGGCCCGGGGATGGCTCCATGCCCCCGACGATTGCAGGCTCCAGAGGGGTGCCAATCTGGGACCCCCCGGCAAGGACGCCAGCCTGGGTGGTCAGCCTGCATCAACACTCCCAACCACAGCGACACCAGGAGCAGTGCGGTCCGGGCAATTTTCCCACCTCACCTGTCAGCTTTGCGTTAGAGCGTGTCAGTGCCTGAGGAAGCTAGGCAGGCTGGAGGAGCACCAAAATCCTGCCAAACTCGACTGGGACGAGCTGGAACTTACAAATGAAGGCTTAAAGGACTGCAAAAGTAATTAACACCTACCGACACTGCTCTGCAGAGAGCGGCTCTGATGAAGGTTTGGGTTGATCAAGGATGCAACCTGCACTGCTGGGGGTCGTGAGGCCCCACACAGCGTCCACCAGGACATTAACATTGGGCACCACTGATAAAACGCATTGCCATGTAAAGACCTGGAGAAGTGACGGATCCCATGGAAACAGCTGCCAGTGGTGAGGAGCAGCTTTCCTGCCCTGGAGTCACAGCTAGTCAGGGTCATCGGCAGCATTCTAATTGTCACCTGAAAGGGAATTTATCATCACCATCAGTACAGGTGTACGGCTGGCGCCTGGGCTGGGGGAATAGCAGTGAGCAGTGGGGCTGAGGGATGCTGAGGATGGGGCGTCTACCATGCCGGACCTCGGGCAGGCACCTGCCTACGTGGTGCCCAGCCGCGGTGCCCAGGGATCAGCCAGTGGATGGAGCAGGTGCTCCCCTGCCACAAGCCACCCTCCGCATGGCCATACGCACAGTCATCTCCCCTCCGAAGGGACCCCGGTGACAGCAAGCCCGAGGTGAGGAGGAGCAGCCATGCGCTGGCTTGCCATGTCCTCTCCCCAGGTGGTGACAGAGACCCCAGCGGGTCCCTACGCCCCATCCCCGGATCATCACACCCCTGGAGCATGCAGGGGGGTAGGGGCAAAACAGCCCCCATGCCTCTCAGGAAGGGGGACACCAAAGGCCCTCAGGGCTTTCAGCCCCAAATTGGCAGCAGTGGTCAGCACGGGGCGGGTGCAAGGTCTGGCCCTGGCACTGCTGCCTGGGGACCCTGGTGACCCCCACCAGCCTTTTGCTGAGGATGCTCCAGTTTTCCAGGAGCTGGCTCTGCAGCTGACCAGCCCGCACCCCCTCTGCCCCACAGACAGGCTTGGGGCTGGCAGCCAAGGCACAGTCAGGGGTGCGGGGTGGGCTCGCCCCAGACCACAGACAGAGAACTGCAGGGACGCAGCCACCTGCATCCACAGCCCCCCCCAGTGGCTGAGGAACCCACTCCCGGGGTGGGCAGAAGCTGCCTGCTACTGGGCTGAGACCGGCCACTGCTCATGACACCTCCCGGGACTCCACACCCTGTCCCCAGGCTGGGGGGGACCACAGGAGAGCAGGCAGTGAGGCTGGGGCACAGTGGGGTGGTGGGGGGAGGCGTCTCCTCCTGCACTGCCCCAGAGCTTCCACCACGTGTGCCTAGACAACCTGTAGAAGGCGGCTGTGGTGCGGGACACGCAGCAGCACATCCTGCGCCAGCTGGACTGCAAGCCTCCCCTGCACCAGCACCTGATGCGAAAGATGGGCGAGATGCTGAAGACCAAGAGCAATGGCTGCTTCCTCTGCCTCGACTGGGCGCCGGACAGCACGGCTGCCGGTGCCACGGTGCTGCCCGAGATGCGGCACATCCCTTCTACAGCCTCCACCTCCAGCAGTGCCAGTGCCTGCTCCCGCTGCCGCCCTTCGCCCCTGCCAAGATGCTGGGTGAGGGCTGGGGGCCAACGCCTGGAGGAGGGGGCCACAGATGACCCAAGGCACAAGCCCCCCCAGAGCAGAAGAGGGGCCCGGGAGGGCAGACGTGGGGTGCTATGGTGGGGGAAAGGGCAGAGCCCCAGTGCAGGACATGCCCCAGGCCAGCAGGATGCCTGGCAGCACCCAGCCAGGACAGTGGGGACGCAGCAGTGCCAGGCACCCATGCTGTGGGGGACAAGCTGCCCCCCACCCTAGGGACTGCCCCCAGGCCCTCCTGGGCCTGCCCCGCTCCCGAGCCTCCACTGCTGGGTGTCCAACACTGAGGCCACGCAGCACCGGGTGCCCCAACACAGCTGGAGCTGGCACCGTTGGGGACCCGATCCGCACCCTGGCCATGCAGGGGGGATCCCGGAGTCCAGCCCAGCCCCGGCAGCGGCGCAGGCAGGGGCAGACAATGCCCTCGACCAGACCCTTTATTACAGAAGGGCTTTTACACAGCACAGACACACGCAGCCCTCCTCATGCACTGCCCCAGCCCCACCGCGCCCCGGCCCCCCCCCAGCCCCACACCCCCGGGGGCCCCGCAGCGCAGGCGGGCGGCGGGTGTTGCATAGAGAGGGGCTGGGTGGGCGACGGCCGGAGCAGGGCCCCACGGCGTACACGGCCCCTGGGGAGCGGCGGGAGGCAAAGGGGGGCAGAGCCAGCCCGCCCCGCGCCCCCACCGCCCCGCCGAGCCCCCGCCACCGCGCCCGGGGCCGCCCAGGGTCCTGCCCTGCCGCCCCCCGAGCTGCGGGGACAGCGGGCCGCTGGTCACTCCTGTACATATTGCAGCAAGATCTCAACCAAACATTCGTCCCCAATAAATTAAAAAGGTCCGTGTCCTGGGGGTGGTTAAAAAGGCGCCGGCCGGCGGGGGTGGGGAGGGGGGGTCACTCCTCGGGGGGCTCGGTCAGGAAGGGCGAGGTGACGGCATGGGCCTGGGCGATAGCTGCCAGCTCCTTCAGGAACTCGCTGAAGATGACGGCGCAGTAGACGGCGTTCTTGACGCGCAGCGCCTCGCTCTGCCGCTCGGCCGAGCCGCGGAAGAGGGAGGCCCCGGCCAACGCCTGCAGCACCTGCCCGTCCCGCACGTGCTGGAAGGCGAGCTGTGCCGCCTGGCGCGCCCGCGTCGGGCTGTTGGTGTGCCGTAGGATCAGCTCCCCGATGGACGGCTTCCGGCTCTTCACTGCGGGGAACCGGGTCAGTCCCGCACCGACGGCCCAGAGCCCCGGCACCCAGGGAGAGGCAGCTCCCAGCAACCCTGCGTGGCCCCCAGCCCTCCGTGCCACGCGAGGTGCAGCCCCCCACGCCTCTGAACAACCCCCAACCCTCCATGCAAGGCGACGTGCAGCCCCCCGCACCTCTGAACGACCTCCAGCCCTCTGTGTCACCCCCCCAGCCCCCTGTCCAACGCCACGGGCAGCCCCCAGCCCACCGTGCAATGCAACGCGCAGCCCCCTGCCCAAGCCCCAGCCCAAGGAACGGGCAGCCCCCAGCCCTCCGTGCCGTGCCGCTCCAGGGTGCTGCCCACCCGGCCCCAGCCCTCGCCCCAGCCGCCGCCAGCCCTCACCCAGCGTCTCGGTGCGGCGCAGGGAGGGCACCGCGCTCGGCGTGTCCGACCAGTCCAGCTTCCCCCGGGCGATCAGGTACTTCTTGGCTTTGAAGAGCAGAGCCGGGAAGTCCTCCTGGCTGGCGGCGAAGCTTTCAATCTTGTTCTTCACCGAGCCGAGGACCTGCGAGGCGAGAGAATGCCGTGACGGCCGGCCCCGGGCAGGGCTGGGCACTGCGCTGGGGGGCGTCCCGGGGGACCCCTGCCCACCCCAGGGCATACCTGCAGCAGGGACTTGACGCTGGGCTGGAAGACCATGTTGGTGTTGAGGAGGAAGGAGCGCAGCAGGGGCTGGGGGTAGCAGGCCAGCTGGGCCACCAGCCCCGTCAGCAGAAAGTTGACGTAGAGCGAGTTGTGCAGCATGTTCTCCAGCTTCCCGAACAGCACCGAGACAAAGGGGCCTGCGGGCGGAGTGGGGGGGCACGTCGAGCAAAGCCGCGGGCGGCGGGACCCCCGCCACCCCGGCCCCGTGGCCCCCCACCTGTGAAGGGCTGGCTGGGGGGCGGCCCCACCGCCCGCGGCGGGCTGGCCACCAGCTGGGCCAGGGGGTCCGGCGGCCGCGGCGGCGCCCGCCCCGCGGCATCCCCCTCGGGCAGGGCGGCGAAGCTGGCAAAGGCCTCCTCCTCCTCGCGGGACAGGGGCGTCTCGGGGGGCTCCTGGGGGGCGGGCAGGGCCCCGCCGCCGCCGTTCTTCATCTCGGCCTCGATCTCCCGCAGCTCCTCGGTGAAGGCCTCGATGGTGACGCCGGCCCCGTTGGGCTCGGCCGGCACCCGGGCCAGCAGCTCCTCGATCAGCGAGTCCACCGAGGGCAGCGGCTCCCAGCCCGGGGGCTGCAGACGGGGGGACGGTGGGGCCGCAGCCCCGTTCTGCGCCGGGACCGGCCGGTGCTCCCGCTCGGGGGGCGGCCCCGCGCCATCGCCCTCGCCCTGGGGGCTCCGGCGCACCTTCTTTACCACCACATCCCCCTCGGGCCGGCCCGGCTCCACCGGCCCATGCGCGCCATTCACTAGGGTCCCCGAGTCCCGGGCCTCGGGGCTGGGGCCCCCCGCGCCGGGCTCACCGCTGCTGCCGGGGGGCCCCCCCTGCCCCTCCCTCGCCCCCTCCTCCGGCAGGCCCCGCTTTTTAGTCCGCGGGGTGGGGGGCCCTGGGGGGCGCGGGGTGCCGAGGCAGTCGGGGCCAAGCGGGGGGCCGCCGTCGGGCGGGGGGGCGGCACCGCCGGCGCTGGGCTCTTCACCGTCGTAGGGTGCCGACCAGACGCGGCAAGCCCAGGTGCAGCGGTCGATGCTGCGCCGCGCGTCCCGCAGGTACTCCAGGTAGTTCCTGTCCAGCTCCGACACCTCCTCCCACCTGCCGGCCCGGTGGCAGGGGCTGCCGGACGGCGTGCCGGGGGAGCGCGGTGCTGGGCCGGCTGCCTCGGGGGCCGCGCTCTGCTGCCGCATGAAGAAGGAGAGCCGGGAAGGCGTGGAGGGCTTCGGCACCGTCACCACCGAGGAGGTGTCCACGTTGGGGCTGCCGTGGCCTGTGGGCGATGGTACGGAGCGGGGTCAGCACGGAGCCAGGATGGGGCGGCAGCCACGCGGCACAGCCCCCCCGGCGGCAGCAGGCTCGATGGGGCGTGGAGACCCCGGTACCGTACCCTTGGACCAGGCGGCGTGCTCCTCCTCCCGGTCGGGCGGCGGCAGGCTCTCGGGACGGCAGCACCGCGGGATGAGGGAGAGGAACTTGGCAGCCGTCTTCCCATAGATGTCCAGGTCCCTGACCGCCCGCTTCTGGCTCAGCATGACGTGGCTGCAGGGCAGCAGGTACCTGGGGGGAGACAGGGCTGCACGTGGGGGCCGCCAGTGGGGGACGCACGCGCAGGGGAGCGGGTCATGGCCGGGGACAGGGGGCCTCACCGGACCCCAGTGCTTTCAGCGGCAGGGCAGATGATGCGGCTGCCCCAAATCCACGAGCACAGTCGGGAGTGACACCCCAGGCCAGGTCCCAGAGAAGCCAGCGCGGGGCAGCAGCAGGTCGGCCCCCCCCGGCACCGGCATCACAGGGCAGGTTACCTGAGCACCAGCTGGAGCATGACATCCTCGCAGTTGAGGCTGAGCAGCGTCCGGAAGAGGCTCAGGGACACCATGCAGAGCTGGGGACAGGTCGGAGGTGAGGGAGCCGCAGGAGGGCATCACCACGGCCGGGCAGACCCATGGGACAGCAGTGGGGCAGGAGGGTAGCACCACGGCCAGGCAGTCCCATGGGGCAGCCCACAGTGGGGCAGGAGGGCAGTGCCACGGCTGTGGCAGCTCAGGGGGCTGTGGGGTCAGCCTGGCACCTCTCACCCGGGAGTTGCTGTTGATGCGGCCCACGAGTGTGTCGAGGATAGTGCTGTTGTCGTGGCGGTGCAGCAGGACGAAGCGCAGGAAGGTCTTCAGCAGGGCCGTCTCGCTGACGCTGCGCAGGAACAGGTCCAGGTAGGCTGTGCTTGCAATCATCTCCTCGATGGAGGTCTGCGGGTGGGAGCAGCTCGGCGCGGGGCTGGGCCACCTGGGCACCCGTGGGGCCCCCTGCCCACCCACACAGGCAGAGGTACAGGCAGGAAACCTCCTGCCCAGGCCGGCAGGCAGCTCCGCACCCATTGCGGGGAGGTCCCTCACCTTGTGCAGCGCTGGCCCCATGACGGGGACGAGGAACCCGTTGTGGACGTAGTCCACCAGCTGCTTCTGCACAAGGGGGTGGGCGACCTGCGAAGCAGGGTGGGGGTCAGGGCCACAGCCAGTCCCACACGGGGCCAGCGGCCCGCCAGCCTTACCTGGATGACGGCATTGCAGAACTCCAGAGAGTTCATGAAGAGGACGAGGGAGGAGACGCCGATCCAGTCCTCACGGCGCAGGAAGTGCCAGTCGTCCCCCCGCACCTCGATCTTGCGGGGCAGGGAGGAGTACAGGGCGCTCAGGCCCGTGGCCAGGACCTGGGGGGACAGGCACTCAGCTCCCCCCGAGCCACCAGCCCCCCTGCCAGGAAGCCACAGCACCGGGTAGCCCGCACAAGGACAGGCACCACGGTACCCTGCTCGGCCGAGCCCACCTGGGACCCCCACCCTGCAGCCCAGCACGGCAGCCCATAGGAATCCACCACCAGACCCCGGCCCAGCTGGCATGCAGCCGGGACCAGACCTACGCTTTGCCAGAGCCAGAAGGAGAGCGGCAGCACGGCAGGCAGGGCAGGGAGCAGGAGCAAAGTGGGTGCAGATGCCTGCGGCACTGCCCCGGCACACGCCACGGAGCCCTGGCACCTGCCCTGCCTGCTCTGCTCCTGCCTACCTGGGTCATGGAATCATAGAATGGTTTGGGTTAGAAGGGACCTTAAAAGATCATCTCATTCCAACCCCCCTGCCATGGGCAGCGACACCTTCCACTAGACCAGGTTGCTCAAAGCCCCATCCAACCTGGCCTTGAACACTGCCAGGGATGGGGCATCCACAGCCTCTCTGGGCAACCTGTTCCACTGCCTCACCACCCTCACAGTGAAGAACTTCCTACTTACATCTGATCTAAATCTACCCCTTTTCAGTTTAAAGCCATTATCCCTTGTCCTATCACTACACTCCCCAATAAAAAGTCCCTCCTCATCTTTAAGTACTGGCCCCCTTTAGGTACTAGAAGGCTGCTATAAGATCTCCCCAGAGCCTTCTCTCCTCCAGGCTGAACAACCCCAACTCCCTCAGCCTGTCCTCATAGGAGAGGTGCTCCAGCCCTCTGATCATCTTTGTGACCCTGCTCTGGACTCGCTCCATGTCATTCTTATGTTGGGGGCCCCAGATGTGGATGCAGGACTGCAGGTGGGGTCTCAGGAGAGCAGAGGGGGAGAATCACCTCCCTCAACCTGCTGGTCACACTGCTTTCAATGCAGCCCAGGATACGATTGGCTTTCTGGGCTGCAAACACACGCTGCTGGCTCATATTCAGTTTTTCATCCACCAGTACCCCCAAGTCCTTCTCTGCAGGGCTGCTCTCAATCCACTCATCACCCAGCCTATATTTGTGCTTGGGATTGCCGTGACCCATGTGCAGGACCCTTCACTTGGCCTTGCTGAACTTCATGAGGCTCACACGGGCCCACCTCTCCAGCCTGTCAAGGTCCCTCTGGATGGCATCCCTTCCCTCCAGCATGACGACCACACCACACAGCTTGGTGTTGTCGGCAAACTTGCTGAGGGTGCACTCGATCCCACTGTCCATGTAGGTCCCCTGGCACCACCCCTGCCTGCTCTGCTCCTGCCTGCCCTGGAGCCCTGCCTGCTCTGCTCGTGCCTGCCAGCTGCTGGAGGCTCTGGGTCTCCAGCCGCTGGACCCAACCACCCTCCTCCAAACACCAATCCCATGGGGAAACCTGCCCTCCTCCATCCCAATTCAAAGCAGGGGAGCTTTGCTGAGCCCTACGTCCCCCGCTGTCCCCAGGGAACTGGTTCCTTTGTCCCCAAGCCTGCTGCCAAGCCCTCCATCTCCAAGCCCTCCCTGCTCCATGGCACAGGCTCCTCAGCCAGGGCAGGACCTTCCTCCAGTGACACCTGTGGCTCCTACCCCAACAGCCAAACCCAACCCCACATCACCACCAGAGCTCTTGGGGACCGGCCGGGTCCCAGCACTGCTCCGGGGAGAGGGGGCATCGCATCGGGCCAGCCCAGCCACCCCCAGCCATACCGGGCAGAAGTAGGAGTTGTCGGTGATGGACTTGGCCACGGCGTGGTTGCTGGCGGACATCGCCATGATGAGCAGCAGCGCGTCCCTGGCCTGCTGCCCCAGGACACCCTCGTGGTGGATGAAGGGGATGAGGAGGGAGAAGATGATGAGGTTGGCGGGGCCCTGGTCTGTGTGGCTGTGGAAGAAGAGCTCCAGGATGGAGGGCTCCTTGGCCACGGAGACACAGAGCTGGTTGAGCAGCAGGACGAGGCTGTTCTCCAGCGGGGCGGAGGTGGGCTCAGCGCACAGGCTGAGCAGCCGCAGCAGCGGCGTGAGCACCGGCTTGTGCCGCAGCAGGGGCTGCCGGGCCTGGCTGATGAGCATCTCGTAGAGCTTCAGCTGCTCCACCTTGCGCTCCTCGGTGAAGTCACCCTGCAGATGCCAGCACAGCAGCCGCTCCAGCAGGTTCTCCGAGGCCACAAACTCCAGGATGGGCCCCCGGGCCGCCTCCCCCCGCGGCCGGTCCTCCGCCAGCAGGTTCAGCATCTGGTAGGTGTTGTTGCGCACGGCGCTGAGGTCATCGGGTGCCGGCTTGCAGCCACGCCGCTCCAAGATGCGCAGGACCTGGAGGAGGGTGGGCATGGCAGCGGCGCCGAGTGCCGGGCAGAGGTGGGGTCCCCACTACCGGCCCCCCGCGCCCCCGGCTCACCTGGGACCAGTGGTTCTTGAAGACCATGAGGCAGGTCTCGGGGTCGGCCGTGACGGGGCTCTGTAGGCTGGCGCTGCGGGGGGCACGCTGCCCGGCCGCCCGCGGGTTCAGCTTGCTCAGCCAGCTCATCCTCTCCATCGGCAGGGTGAGGGACGGTCACGGGCAGCGGCGGGGCGCCCCGTGGGCCAGGCCGGATCCGACTGCTGCCTGGCAGCGCCGCAGGGGCACAGAGGAGCGGGCGGGCCACGGGGCCCCTCTCTCCATGCTGCTGCCACCCCGGGCTGGGCTGCGGGGAGAGCAGCGGCTCAGAGCCCGCCTGGTCCCAGGGGACACCTGGTACTGCCGGGGCACTCGACCCCATGCCCAGGCAACAGGGTGCGAGAAGGAGGGCAGGCGGGCAGGCCGGGCTTGGCAGCAGATCCTGCCATGCGGTTGGGATGCACAGGATGGTTCTGGCTCGCCCTCAACACCCCCATCCCAGCACAGGCCCCCCCGCACTGCCTCTGCTCCCCACAGCGATACGGCTGGCAAATGCACCAGCCCCGTCCTGCCTGAGGGCAGCCACCTGTTTGCCCACATTGCTCTCCACCACCAAACCCTCCCCCTGGCCCAGCACCCAGAGGTGCCGGCCGAGGAAGCTGCCCCCACCCCAGGACCCCCACATTTATCTTGGCCGGGCCAGCGCGGCCGCAGCCCTGCCAGCGCGGCAGTGGGGTACGGCTCGCCGCTGGGGGCAGCCGGTGCCCTGGAGAAGTGTCGCCCCATGACACCCCGGCAGCTGGGAGAGCAGCACCATGGGGCTGCCACGCCGCTCCAGAGCCAGAGCCGCTGGAACCTGTGGGTCAGGCGCTGCAGGGCTGGGTCATGGCTGCCAGGGAAGAGGGTGAGGAGCCACTGCTGCCACACTGGCCACAGGACCAGCAGGCAGAGAGCATGGAAGAGGAGTGGCACAGGGACAACCCCTCACAGGGACAAGCAGCGACCACCCTGCCGGGCACCGCCAGCTCAGCTGCGGCCAACGGCACAGCAGGTCACTGCAGGAGGAGCAAGCCCGGCACGGAGGCACCAGGGAAGCCCTTGAGGGCCAAGCAGCATCGGGACGGCACGCAGCCAGCACGGTGCTGGCCCCAGGCCCCAGAGCTGAGGCCAGAGCGGCCACGGGGCTGTGGCACGACACCGCTGAGCGGGACAGGGAGCGCTGCGGCAAGCCAGGCAGGAGGAGACACGGTGCACGTGGAAGCAAAGTCGGTGCCAACACCATCCCGCAGCCCCATGCTGGGCACAGCTCCCTGGGCAGGGGCCAGGGAGGGCAGCGGGGCAGGTCAGGGCAGAGCAGCCGCGTCACCTACCTCGGTGAGCAGGGCCACGGGGCCGCAGCTCCCCGGTGGCGTGCCAGAGCCGGTGGCAACACCACACCCGGTGGCTTTGCCCCACGAGGCACTGCCAGCCCCGGGTCAGCCCCAAAAGGATGCGTGCCGCGGAAGGGTCTGGCTGCCGGGGCCGCGGCACTGCCCCACGACTGACCCCAGACCCGGCGAGAGGAAGGAGTGCCGGAGCGCCGGGAGCTGGGCCGGGGAAAAGGAAGGGCGAGCGTGCCGGGGCGGCACAGGCCGGGAGGGCTCTGGCTGCCGGCCCTGCCTCCACACCCAGCTCCGCACTTTGAACCTGGGAGCCGGCCCAGCCCACGGCACCCGGCACCCAGCCAGGACAGCCACCCGCCCCTGTGCCCCACAGCCGGCAGGACTGATGGCCCAGCAGCATCCAGCTTGGGGGGCACAGGCCCCCCAACAACTGCAGCAGGGGCCTGGCCCGATAGCGGGGAAGGGGAGGAAAAGGAGGTGCCCCTGGAGCTGCTGCCTGGGGAGGGGGGGACGCTCGCAGACCCCTCACACCGAGCAGAGGTCCCCACTCAGCACCTTCCCCCCAGCTGCAGTGTCTCAGTACCTGCCACCAGCCCTGCCACCGCCGTGACGCTGGGCTGCCCCCATCCCTCGGAGGTGGGATCCCTCGTCCCCACCCAGAGCTGCCGGTGGTCCTGCAGTGGGGACAGGGCTTCACGCACCCACGCTGACACCGGCACCTCCCCTGGCCCACCCAGCCCAGCCAGGGATCTGCTCTCCCAGCCCCACCAGCACCCTGGCTTCATCCCACCCAGCTCCATCTCACCCAGCCCACGCTGATCGCGGCACACGCTCCCCACCCTGCAGCAAGGAAGCTGGGGAGGGCGGTGAGACCGTGGCAGCGGGCTGCCATCAAAACCAGAGCCTGTGGTGGCACCAGCCACCTCCACAGTGGGGGCCCCAGGGCCGGGGGGGACACGGGCAGGACTCCCAGGCAGGAGCATCGTGGGAAGAGGCAGAGGGTCCTCAAAGCAAAATCCTCAGCGTCACAAACATGAGCTCGCCCGGCACAAGGGTCCACGGGCAGCACGGCACAAGGCAATGCCACAAGCGGCACTGACCGTGGCCGAGGCAGCGCGTAGGACGGGGCTCCCACCAGCCCCAACACCACTGTCACCCTGGGGACGGGGGCAGCAGCAGCGTCGGCCTTTAAAAAGGCTGGGGAAAGCCCAGCCTGGCAGCTGCGGCAGCACCGATGGCGCACCCACAGACAGTGCGGCACGACACCACTGCCAGGGAGCTGGTGGGGATATTTATAGGGCCCTGCGACCCGGCACCCCGCCACCGCTGGGGCCCACCACAGCATGGGGATGGGCACAGAGCGCCGTGCTGCCCTGGGAGCTGGCTGTCCACACCCACTTCTGCTGCCAGGGTCCCCAGGGAGCCTGGGGCAGGGGCTGGCCCCAGAGAAGCCATCACAGCCCCGCAGTACCCGTCCCAGAGCCCCTGCACCAGCACGGGCCCCTGCCAAACCCCCTCAGCAGTGTGTGGAAAGATTGACAGTGCGGGGAGCCAGCAGCCCCAGCTGCCTAGCCCTGCCAGAAATAACCTCCTCGGGCAGCCGGGCAGCATGCGCCGCGGGGACAGCCAGAGCGGAGCCGGGTGCCACGCATGCCGAGCGCAGCAGGCATGCCGGAGCGTGCCGGGACAGGGGGGCAGGCGCAGAGCCCTCCCTCGAGATGGCAGCCCGGCGCAGGGGATGTAGCCAGGAGCAGCCAGCACATGTGGCCCCTGTGCCGGGACGGGGCACGGCTCTGGCCTCCACTCTGCCAATGGACCAGGAGCAGCCCTGCACCGCGCAGCCCCACGGCACAGTGAGTCACCGCAGCCCCGCCAGCGGCACACGCGCGTGGGTCTCGGCAAGGACCAGCAAGAAGCTGGTACGAGGCACGTCGCAAGGAGAAGGTGGCCCATCCCTGGGACGCAGCCCCACAACAGAAGGGAAACGAAAGCGGCCATTAAAGAAAACCCAAACCGCAACAGGCAGAAAGAGGGAAGTCGACGGCAGCAGGGCTGGAGGAAGGACAGCTGAAAGCCAACACAGGCAGGGCAGGGCCCGGCACCTTTCTCAAAGCATGTTAATGAGGGGGACAAACCCCCGGGCAGCTGAGCACAGCGGTGCTGGCGCAAGGTGCACGCCCCTCCTGTGGTTCAGGCACTGGCCAGGCGTATTTATACCACGGCACGACTGGCATCCTGTTCCAGCGTGGATGAGGTCTGACTGCGGTTGCTAAAGTTAGACCTCGCCAAAGGCCAGCATGCCAGGGCAAGCCCCCAGCACACTGGCACCTGCGGCTCTTGCCCCAGGCCAGGCTGCAGTCAGACTGCCCAGCACCGTGTCACCATATGAGCCCCTCGCAGAGGCTGGTGAAGTAGGGCAGGGGACAAGCCAGAGCAGAGCGAAGCAATCACCCAGATGGGGATAGGAAGGCAAAGCCCAGTGGCACCCACAGGATGTCACACACCAGGAGACAGCCACAGCCATGCAGCAGGCGTGGGGGCAGGCAGCCCCATGGCTGGGCTGGCAAGGGGCTCGTCTGCCACATGATGGTCCCGAGGGCCTGGACTTGCCAGCTCCGTCCTGGCACCTGCTCCCTCCTCACCCCGGCCTCAGCTCCCTGCTGCACACAGAGGGGACCCAGCCACCAGTCAAGACCTGCCAGGGTACGGCACGGTGCCGCCAAGCCCGCTGACGCGTCAGGAGCCCACCTTTTGCCCACCAGCACCAGCTTCCCAGGCCGCTCTGCAGTGAAGTGTCCTGACGGGCAGCAAATGTCCAGTGGCCAGGGACACGGGGAGGCAGCCAGGGTGGCGCCACACCGAGGGCAGAGATGCCAGGGGCACAGCCGCCCACCTCAACCCGGGACCCGCACACCAGAGACCGAGCAGAGCACCCTGCCCTTGCCAAGGCCTGGTGAGGGCCACGCACCCAGGGAGCCACCCAGCACAGAGCCCACTGCCATGGTCCGGCTGTCCCCTGACACCTGCGGGGACAGGGACAAAGTCCAACGCAGGCAGAGAGGAACGAGGGGCTCCCAGAGGCTCCCAGGAGCGGCAGACAAGGAGCCAGCAGCCCCAGGCAGAGAGGTGGCAGCTGCTCCCGGGGGAGGCATTTCAGTCCACCCCTGTGCCCGGTGGGCACCAGACCCTTCCTCTGCACCCCAGGAGGTTGGGAGCATGGTGCAGGGCTGCTGTTGCTCCCAGCCAGGCCAAAGGCCACCCCGCAGCGAGCTGCCTGCGCCCGCCGCCACGCCAGAGGCACCAGGCCGGCAACCCTGCCTTCTCTCGCTGCCAGACGGAGGCATCCCACCCAAAACCACTTGTCCCGGGGCAGGGGCCAGCAGCAGCAGCAGCGGTGGCAAGCAGGAGCCCGAGAGCCGGGCGCTTCCCTGGGGTCAGCGCTGGCCGAGTGCGGCCAGCCACCACGGGGCCCTGCAGCCCCCTCGGGGGCAGAGACCCCCACCGGGTCACCACATCCCGGTGCTGGCCGGGCGTCCCGCCCTCGGTGCCCAGCGCCGCCGCCCCGGGCTCCCCCAGCGCCGCGGGTGGTGCTGCCCACCCCGGGCAACCCCCCGGTCCCCCACCCAGGGGTCGCGGCGGGCCCGGGCCCGGGCCCGGGCCCCCCCCCGGCCCCAGGGCGCTGCCTGCCCTGCCCGAGGCAGGGCCGCCTACCTGGGGTCAAGGTCGCGGCGGGTCCCGTCCCATCAGCGCCGTACCTGGGGAGGGGAGAGGAGGCGTCGGACGCGGGGCCGGGCCCCCCCCGGGCCGGCCGCGGACAGGGCCGACCCCCGGGCTGCCGGCCCCTCCGCACCCACGGCAGCGCGGCCCGGCCCAGGCCCCGGCCCGGCCGCTCCCCGCCACGGCTCACGGCACCCACGCACCCCCGGGGAGCGCGGCACCCACGCACCCCCGGGGAGCGGGGCACCCCCGCGGACACCGCCCCGCCCGGCCGGGCCCCCCCGTCCCCCCGCATGGGGACACCCGGCGGCCGGGCAGCCCCGCACGGCCAAGGGCAGGCGGCGGCCCGGGCGCCCCGTTACAGCCGGCAGAAGGGCGCCCGCCGGGCCGGGCACGGCCCCGCCGGGCCTTGGCGGCGGGCGGTCCCCCCCTCTCCCTCCCTCCTTCCTTCCCTCCCTCCCTCCCCGTTCCCGGCGTCCCCGCCCCGCCCGTTCCCGCCGCCCTCGACGCTCACCGGCCGCCCCCGCTGCGGGCCCCGCGCGCCCGCCGCCATCTTCCCGCCGCCGCCCGACGCACCGGCCGCGCAGGCCCCGCCCGCGGCCCCGCCCGCCGCGCCCCACAGCCCCGCCCCGCCCCGCCTCGATAGGCGGGGCCCGCCAGCTCGGGGCCGGGTGGGGCCGGGCGTTCCGGAGCGCTCATTGGCTGCGCCGCGCCGGGGCGGGGCCCGGGGGCGGGGCCTGGAGTAGGGTGGGGCCAGGCGGGACGAGGGGCGCTGCGGGGGCGGGCTCGGCCGCGCGGGAACCGGGCAGCCCCCGCACCGGGTAACCCCCCCTGCACCGGGTATCCCCCCTCCTGCACCGGGTACCCCCCTGCACCGGGCACTGCCTGCACCGGATACCCCCCCTCCCCTGCACCGGGCACCGCTCTAGCACGGTGCGCCAGTTACCGGGAACTGCCGCCGCATCTTGCAAAGGTTACTGCCTGGCACCGACCATCGGGCACCAGAGCCTGCCCCTGGGCCCCGGGCAGGGAGCCGCGGGTACCAGCACTGGGGCAGTCCCCGGGCCCTGCCCTTGTACCGAGAACCGGGCACTGCCCGGGCAGCAGGCACAGGGCACGGGCACGGCCCCGGGTGCCGCAGAAGCACTGGGCACCAGCCACTGCCTGGTTACGGGCAACCTGGCTGCATGAGGCACCATGACCCTGCTGTGCCCACCTGCACCGGGGACCCCCGGCACTGGGCACCATCCCTGGCACTCTGCAGGCTGCCCCTGACCCCACTCCCACCTTCCCGTGGGCACGGTGCTCCCAGCAGCACCTGCACCTGACCATGACCTGCAGCTCCTGCTGCCCAGGGCCCTGGGACATCCATTCTGGCACGTGTCCTTGCCCTGCAGACCCAGGGCCAGCTCTCCCAGCACAACCTCCACGGGTGATCCAGGGTCCCCCCAGCACACACCGGCCCGGCGCTGGCACCCAGCCCCTGTGCCCATCTGGCCCTGCCACCTCCATGGTCCTAGAGCTGGACCCTGCACCCCTGCCCAGAGCACCCCTGACCCCAGCATTGGTAGTTTTGCAGAGGCCACGTGTGCCCCCTGCTCATTAGCAGCACGGCCGGGATCCAGCTTGTTCCATCTGTGCCCAAACTCGGCCCAGGGGCTTCCACACCACCCCATGGCACATCCCCACTCCGGTCTGCCACAGCCCTTGGCCCCCGGTCCAGCAGAGCCAGATGACGGCTCTACTGCCCCAGCATGCCCAGCGTGGCTGGAGACATGGCTGTCTGCAGCCCTGGTGTCCCGGTGGGCCGATGAGTGCCCTGGGGAGCCCCATGTTGCCAGGATGCGCCCGGCGCTGGTGGAGTCACACGGCTGAATCCTGCCGAGGGACCATGCTCAGTGCTGTGGCTGGGCTGCAGCACCCACTGCGTGCTGGAGGACAGGTGCAGGACCCTCACCAGCGCCCGCAGTGCAGGATGCACAGACTCAGCTCTGTGCTGTCCCACCGCTGGGTTTGGCCCCAGCCACGCGGCACCACCGCGCTCATCGCCACAGCCAAGCCTGGCACCAGCACCGGACATGCCTGGGGGTGAGCAGGGCATGGCTGCCCACCATGGGGACCAGAGTGGGAGCACGTGGCAGGGACACCCCTTAGTGCCACGGGATCTGCGGGTGTGGAGCACCCTATGCCATGGCAAGGGGCTGGCTGAGTCGAGGAGCTGCCGGGAGCAGGGCCACGGTGCAGGGCTGGGGGGGGGCCAGGCGCCAGCATGGCTGGGTGGGGGGACGCAGCCAGCCGGGGATGAGGCAGCCCTGAGGTCCCTCTGCCTCCCCCGGCAGCACCGCCACCCCCCGGAGCTGGACCCTGGACCCCTCTGGAGAATGGTACTACTGGTGGATCAGCATCATGGCGCTGCCCGTCCTCTACAACTGGATCGTCCTCATCTGCAGGTGCCTGGGAGGGCACAGGGCAGGTGCTGCTGCCAAAGGCCCCTGGCGCCTGTGGCGGGGTGGGGGCACAGGGCGTCCTGGCACTCGTCGGCACCGTCTGAGCCCCAGTGACGCCGCCTGCACCGCCAGGTCCTGCTTCCCCGACCTGCAGGAGCAGCACACAGTGCTGTGGCTAAGCCTGGACTACCTCTGCGACGCGCTCTACCTGGTGGACATCGCCGTGCGCCTCCACACCGGTCGGTGCCTGCGCCCCGGCGTGCCCCAGCCCCCCGCCCCGGCCCCACCGCCTGCCCCACGCCTGCTCCACACCTGGCTGCAATTGCACATGCAAATGCACACTCACCTGTGTGCACAGACGTGTTTGTGTGCACTCACAGCTATGTGCAAACAGCCATGCATCACGTGCACATGCATGTGCATGCCCATGTGTACGTGAACGCACACACACGTATGCAGCCATCCACACTTCAGGCCATCGGGTGCACACACACGCACATACACCCCCACACACCCACCCTGGGCATGGCCGTCACCCCATCAGCCAGCCCAGTACAGGGAGGGGGGGGCCTGGGTGGGTGCTCTGGGGTCCCAGCACCCACTGCTGAGACCCTCAGCCCCACGGGCAGCCCAGGCAGCACAGGGGACTGACAGCCCACAGCAACGTCCCACGGGACACCTGTCCTGGGTCTCCACCAGGAGAACCAGGCCCAGGGACCCCTCTGTGCCCTGCAGTGGGCACCCACCTGGTCTTCCACCACTAACCTCCTCCCAGCACAGGGAAACCCTGGGCACCCCGAGCCCATCACCCCTCACTTCAGCCCCCCCCTGCTTGATGGGAGACCCCCCAGTGCCAGCATGCCCCCACCAAGGAGCCCCGGCAGTGATCCCGGTCCTGACCCGCTGCCACCCCTAGGCTTCCTGGAGGATGGCATCCTGGTGCGGGACCATGGCCAGATCCGGCAGCACTACCTGAGCTCCCCATCCTTCCCCTGGGACGTTGCTGCGGTGCTGCCCACCGACCTGCTCTACCTGCGCCTGGGGCTTGGGGTGCCGGTGGTGCGTGCCAACCGCTGCCTGCGGGCGCCGCGGCTCTTCGAGGCCTCCGACCGCTGGGAGACACGCACGGGCCACCCCAATGCCTTCCGTGTCGCCAAGCTGATGCTTTACGTCTTCATCACCATCCACTGGCACAGCTGCCTCTACTTTGCCCTCTCATCCTGGCTGGGGCTGGGCACCGATGCCTGGGTCTGCCCCAACGCCAGCCGCCCTGGCTTTGCCCACCCACTGCGGCAGTACCTCCACAGCTTCTACTTCTCCACCCTCATCCTCACCACCGTGGGTGACACACCAGAGCCCCGGCGCGAGGAGGAGTTCCTCTTCATCACCGTCGGCTTCCTTCTGGCTGTGCTGGGCTTCGCCACCATCATGGGCAGCATCAGCTCCGTCATCTCCAACAGGAACGCAGCCGATGCTGCCTTCTACCCTGACCCCGAGCCGGTGCGACGCTACCTGCGGGCGCAGGGTGTGGGCAGGCGGCTGTCGCGACGGGTGGCTGACTGGCACCAGCACCTGCGGGCGCAGCGGAAGCTGCCGGCAGAGCGGTCGGTGCTGCGGCACCTGCCGCGGGGGCTGCGGGCCGACGTGGCGGCCAGCGTCCACCTGCCGGCCCTGCGCCGCGTCGGTCTTTTCCAGAGCTGGGAGTGCGGTGTGCTGCAGCAGCTGGTGCTGCGGCTGCAGCCCCAGGTCTTTGGCCCCGGCGAGTTTGTCTGCCGCAGGGGCGACGTGGGGCGTGAAATGTACTTCATCCGTGAGGGGCGGCTGGCCGTGGTGGCGGAGGACGGCGTCACGCAGCTCGCCATCCTGGGTGAGGGGCTCTACTTTGGAGAGATCAGCCTCATCAACATCAAAGGTGAGCCCCCTGCTGCACCCCACCGCAGCCCCCCAGCCCGCCCCCAGCCTCACCGCAGCCCCCACCTCCCCAGGGAACACCTCGGGGAACCGGCGCACAGCCAACATCATGAGCATCGGCTACTCGGACCTCTTCTGCCTCTCCAAGGAGGACCTGGCGGAGGTGCTGGTTGAGTTCCCCAGCGCCCGGGCCATGATGGAGGCCAAGGGCCGCGAGCTCCTGCTGCGCATGGGCAAGCTGGATGTGCACGCCGAGGCGGTGGCGGCGGCGGCGGCAGAGGAGGCCGAGCAGCGGGTGCAGGCGCTGGAGACGGCCCTGGAGGGGCTGCAGACCCGGGCGGCTCGGCTGCTGGCTCAGCTGGAGTCCAGCGCCTTCAAGCTGGCGCTGCGCATCGAGCGCCTCGAGTGCCGGCCCCGGCGGCGGCAGCCTGCTGGGGGAGCGGGTCCTGCCAGGGCAGAGGGTCCCACCATGGCACAGAATCCCAGTGGGGCGCAGGGTCCCAGTGGGGTGCAGGGTCCCACCGGAGTGCGGGGTCGCAGCAGGGTGCAGGGTCCCACGATGCCGCGGGGTCCTGCCCGGGGACCAGATCCTGCTGGGGGATGGGGTCCCACCGTGGCACAGGGTGACAGTGGGGTGCAGCGTCCCCCCAGGGTACAGGGTCCCCCCGCGGCACGGGGTCCCCCCAGGGTGCGGGGTGCGGGGGCGACAGGCCCGCAGCGATGAGCGTTACCTGGGGGCAGCCTGTGGCCTGCCCGGGCCGGGGGGGGGACAGCAGCAGCAGCTGCTGGGTGGCGGGGACAACCATTGCTGGGTAACCGTGACAACCGTTGCTGGGTAACGACGAGTTGTTCAGGAACCAGCACAGCGCCGTAACGGGGACCGGGACCGGGACGGGGACGGGGATGGGGCGGGACACGGAGGAGGGCAGCGGCAGGGGCAGGGGCGGGCGCCGGGCTGTGCCGGGGCGGGGGCGGCCCGGGGTGCCGGGGGGTCCCGGAAAAGCGGCGGCGGGAACCGGGCGGGGGCCCGGAGCGGGGCGGCCCGGGGTTGGGGGCGAGCCGGGCCCGGGCCGGGGGCAGCCCGGGTCCCCCAGCCCCGCCGTGCTGTCCCCAGGGGCACCCGCAGCCGGCAGCCGCGGGCGCCCGCACCGCCGCCCGGTGACCGCCGCCGCGGTGACTGACAGCCGCCCGGTGACCGCCGCCGCCGCCCGGTGCCCCAGGAGCGCTCCGGGGCGCGGCCCTGCGGACGCCCCCGGCGACCACCGGGCGAGCCCCCCTCCCCGAACCCCCTCAACCCGCCCGGGGCCCCGCCGGCTCTGGCTCCGGCCGCAGCCCTGTCCCAGCGCCCCCGCGCCCCCCCTGCTCCGCTCCCGCTGTCCCTGGCGCCCACCGCCCTGCGCCGCCGCCAGCCCCGTCCCCCGCACACCCCCGCCTCGCAAACTCCCCTGCCTCCCCCCACGTCCCCCCGCTCCCCGCCGCCGCCCCCCCCCGAGCTCCCCCCGCCGCCGCCCCCCGCCTCCGGCCCCGGCCCGCCCCGCGCCGGGCGCCGCCCCCGCTCACTCTCCCGGCGGCTCCGGAGCGGAGCGGAGCGGAGCGGAGCCGAGCGTCCTCCCGGTGCCGCCGCCGGGGCGGGCGCGATGGTCGCGGGGCGGCTCTGACGGCGGCTCCGCCGGCGCCATGGACCCGCGGCGCCTCAACGAGTCGCTGCAGGAGCTGCTCTGCCGCCCCGGGAACGGCTCCGGCTCCGCCACCGGCACCGCCACCGGCACCGGCACCGGCTCCGCCGGGAACGGCTCCGCCTGCGACCTCCTCCGCAGGGGCTTCCGCGGGCCCCCGGCGCCCAAAGGTGAGACCGGGAGGGGACGGGAGGGACCCCCCGCTGTCCCGCCGTGCACACCGCCCGCCCGCCCCGGTTCGCCCCGCCGTGCCTCCCGGTGCACCCCGGTGCAGCCCGCCGTGCCTCCCGGCGCACCCCGGTGCAGCCCGCCGTGCCTCCCGGCGCACCCGCCTGCCCGACGCACCCCGGTGCCCCGCATCCGCCTGCCCGGTCCATCCCGCCGCACCCCGGTTCATCCCGCCGTGTGCCCCGGTGCTCCCTGCCTGCGTGCGCGGTGCAGCCCACAGCACCCGCCGTGCCCCCCCCCCCGTGCGTCCCCGGCACGCCACACCGGGCCCGGCACGCCCTGCCGGCCGCTGTCCCCAGCCTCAGCCCTGGTCCCCGGTCCACCGGTCCCGGTGCCGGCTCCTGGGGCAGCGCGGCAGGCAGCAGAGCCAGCACGGCAAGGGCTGCCCGGGGTCCAAGCTGGGCTCGGCCCAGGGGGGCAGTGGGAAGGTGGAGGGGACCCCAGCAGGGGCACAGCCACTGCCCACCTGCCCCACCACCGGGGGCCAGGACCCCCGGCCCACTCCACCGTGCCCAGCCGGGGCTCCGCGGGCAGTGGGATGCAGTGCCAGCACCGGCTGTTGTTCGGTTCCGGGGATGAACAACCCCAGTCACGTCCCAGGGCGGCCGGGGGAGCGGGGGGCTCGGGCATCCAGCTCCCTCTGCGCCGGGAGGGCAGGGGCCCAGGGGCAGCCGCAGGCAGCCACGTCCTGCCAGCATGGCCGAGGGCTCAGCCCTGGGGTATGGGCAGGACAGGGGCAGCACCACAGGGTGCCCCGGCACTGGAACCCAGCCCGGGCAGTGGGATGTCCATGGAGCCGAGCCGGGGAGCAGCCGGGGCATCCCGGCCCCACGTCTGCTGTGGTTACATCCACATGGAGGCAACCTGGGTGCCCGGCTCCCGGCTCCCAGCTCCCCACTGAGCCTGCTGGACACGGCCAGAGGTGGAGCCCAGGTGCCTGCACCGTGCTCGGCCACACTGCCCGCCTGTGCCAGGATGCCTGCAGGCTGCGGGGGGGGACATCTCCTCGGCCACGCTGCCCTCCCCTGCCGGGGTGCCACCAAGGTGTCCGCATGGCAGCCCGTGACCCTGCCGCCCACAGACCTGGACCTGACAGTGCGTGTCCTGCTGTACACGCTGATCTTTGTGCTGAGCGTCTGTGGGAACGCCCTGGTCGTGGCTGTGCTGCTCCTGAACCGCCGCCTGCGCACCGTCACCAACTCCTTCCTGCTCTCCCTGGCGCTCAGCGACCTGATGCTGGCAGTCTGCTGCATGCCCTTTACGCTCATCCCCAACCTCATGGGCACCTTCATCTTCGGAGAGGCCGTCTGCAAGCTCATGGCCTACCTCATGGGTACGAGGGGGTGGCAGGCGGGGGCTGGGGGAGGGCTGAGCCCCTGCGTGCCACTCCACGTGCTGTGGACGCTGACCCTTGCTGCCTGCAGGCATCTCCGTCTCGGTCTCCACCTTCAGCCTGGTGGCCATCGCCATCGAGCGGTACAGTGCCATCTGCAACCCGCTGCAGTCCCGCGTCTGGCAGACACGGTCGCACGCCTGCCGGGTCATCGCCAGCACCTGGTTCTTGTCGGCGCTGCTCATGTTGCCGTATGCCGTCTACAGCACCACACACGCCATGTCCACCCATGGCGCCCGCCCGCCCATCAGCCAGTGCACCCACAAGTGGCCCAGTGAGCACGTCCGGCAGGCCTGGTGAGTCAGCCCCAGGACCCCCATCCGCCCCCGGCACCCCAGCACAAGGCACGATGCGGTCCGACCGCCGGCCCCACTGCTGCGGCCAGGCTGGCGAGGGGCCACTGAGCGACTGGTGCCACATCTTCCAGGTATGTCCTGCTGCTCCTCATCCTCTTCTTCATCCCCGGCGTGGTGATGATTGTGGCTTATGGGCTTATCTCCCGCGAGCTCTACCGAGGCATCCGCTTCGAGCTGGACATCAAGGGGGAGGCTGCAGGTGAGGGACCAGGCTGGCGTGGGGCAGAGCTGGGGGCACCGCTCAGCCCTGCCCTCACCTCCCGCAGCAGAACACCCCCATGGGAAGAGGCCCCTGCCCTGGGACGAGGGGGAGGGCTGAGCCCCCACCCTGGGTCCCCACAGCTGGGGGGTTCCCTGGGGACCCGTCCCTGCGCAGGGCCCTGTGCCGCATCCCGTCCCGACACCCTGCTGCGTCCCAGTGGAGGATGCGCTCAGGGCCTCGGGGCGACGCGGGTCCCCGCGGTGCCACGGACGTGACCACATCCCCTCCACCCCACAGCTCAGCGCAACGGCAGCAGGGAGCCGGCACCCACCTGTGACGAGGGGGATGGCTGCTACCTGCAGCTCTCCCGGCCGGGCGGCGCGCTGGAGCTGCGGGCGCTGGGCGCGGCGGGCGCGCAGCAGGACCGGGCGCGCATCAACAGCTCGGAGGCAAAGCTGGTGGCCAAGCGGCGTGTGATCCGCATGCTGGTGGTCATCGTGGCCATGTTCTTCCTCTGCTGGCTGCCCATCTTCACCGCCAACACGTGGCGTGCCTTCGCCCCGCAGGCGGCCCAGCGGGCGCTCTCGGGGACGCCCATCTCCTTCATCCACCTCCTCTCCTACACCTCCGCCTGCACCAACCCCCTCATCTACTGCTTCATGAACCGCCGCTTCCGCAAAGCCTTCCTGGCCACTTGCGCCGGCTGCCGCCGCGTCTGCCCACGCCGCCCACTCGAGGAGGAGGTGGCCAACGCCAATGCCTCGCTCTCCAAGTTCAGCTACACCACCGTCAGCAGCCTCGGACCCCCCTGAGCTGGCCATCCTGGCCCCCACAGCCCCCGGGCTCTGCCTGCACCCCCCGCGCCCCCGCCTGCCCTGGCAACCTCCCTGTGCCCCCCGTGTGCCTGGCACAGCTCAGTGCACCCCCAGCCTCCGGGTCCCCCATGCCCCCCCTCACCCATCTGCTCCAGGGCCTCACCAGCCCCCACACAGCCCCAGGACCCCCAGTGCCAACCCCAGTGCCCCCCAGCTGCACACGCCACCGTGCCCAGGCTGGGCTGGGGCCACAGAGCTGGGGCAGGAGCTCCCTGAGTGGGCAGGGAGACCCTCAGGGCCAGACAGGCCAGGGGTGGGGGGGGGTCAAAGTGCCCTCAGCCCAGCCTGGGGTCTCCCCGCTCCACTCCTGGGCTCTGGCCACAATAAACTCACCCTGCGCCTGCCTGCGCCCACCTGTGCCGCTGCTTCCCACCGCACTCGGCCTGACCCAGCACTGGGGGGTCCACGGGCCAGAGCCGTGAGGGACCAGGACTCCGCACCGCTCAGGGCACAGGGGGCCATGGGACCGGGCCCCTCTACTGGGGGAATGCCCGCACCCTGGGGCAGCAGCCGGTGCAACCAACAGGAGTGCTGGGTCAGTGCCCGGGGCTGGGGATGGCCGTGTCTGGGACAGCCCTGCCGGACTCTGCACCGGTGCCGGGACAGCACGGCACCGGTGGGGAACAGCATGACACCAGGTCCTGCTGGATCTCCCAAGCATACCCAGGGAGTCCTGCTGCACTGTGCCCACCGGGACTGTACTCACACATGTGTGCACACGCAGACACACATTGCTGCACACACCCTGGCACACATGCGTGCATGCACACACAAGCACATGCACAAGCACATGCATGCACAAACAGAGCTGCAGCAAACATGTGCACAGACACACATGTGCACACGCACACAGAGTGGGAGAGACGCATACGAATTGGAACACACAGACAGACGCAAACCCCCTGCACCCACAGGCATCTTTGCACAAGCAGCGGGTGCTTGGAGCCAACCATGGGTGTAGTGACCCCACACGGCCAGGTCAGGACCCCAAGGAGACTCCATCTCCCACGGTGTCCCAAGGAAACTCCATCTCCCAGACTGTCCCAAGGAAACTCCCATCTCCCACAGTGCCCAAGGAAACTCCATCTCCCGCAGTGCCCAAGGAAACTCCATCTCCCACAGTGTCCCAATGAAACTCCATCTCCCACAGTGCCCCAACGAAACTCCATCTCCCACAGTGCCCCAAGAGATTCCATCTCCCACAGTGCCCCATGGAAACTCCACCTCCCACAGTGCCCAAGAGACTCCATCTCCCACAGTGCCCCATGGAAACTCCACCTCCCACAGTGCCCAACGAAACTCCATCTCCCACAGTGCCCCAAGGGATTCCATCTCCCACAGTGTCCCAACGAAACTCCATCTCCCACAGTGCCCCAAGGGATTCCATCTCCCACAGTGCCCAAGGAGACTCGATATCCCACAGTGCCCCATGGAAACTCCACCTCCCACAGTGCCCCAAGGAAACTCCATCTCCCACAGTGCCCAATGAAACTCCATCTCCCACAGTGCCCCAAGGGATTCCATCTCCCACAGTGCCCAAGGAGACTCCATCTCCCACAGTGCCCCATGGAAACTCCACCTCCCACAGTGCCCAACGAAACTCCATCTCCCACAGTGCCCCAAGGGATTCCATCTCCCACAGTGTCCCAACGAAACTCCATCTCCCACAGTGCCCCAAGGGATTCCATCTCCCACAGTGCCCAAGGAGACTCGATATCCCACAGTGCCCCATGGAAACTCCACCTCCCACAGTGCCCCAAGGAAACTCCATCTCCCACAGTGCCCAATGAAACTCCATCTCCCACAGTGCCCCAAGGGATTCCATCTCCCACAGTGCCCAAGGAGACTCCATATCCCACAGTGCCCCATGGAAACTCCACCTCCCACACTGCCCAACGAAACTCCATCTCCCACAGTGCCCCAACGAAACTCCACCTCCCACAGTGTCCCAAGGAAACTCCATCTCCCACAGTGTCCCAAGGGATTCCACCTCCCACACTGCCCAACGAAACTCCATCTCCCACAGTGCCCCAAGGAGACTACATCTCCCACAGTGCCCAAGGAGACTCCATCTCCCACAATTCCCCAGCGGACTCCATCTCCCATCATGCTCTTGGCGCCATTTAAAGGCGCCGCCCTCGCCCTGCTCTCTCCCCCCCCGCCCCGCGCACCGGCACCGCCCTCGGCACCGCCCCGCGGTCCAGGCCCCGCCCCCGGCGGCGGAGGCGTCTGTCGGCCATGGCGGCGCGGGCTCGGAGCCGCGGCCCGGCCCCCCCGCTCTCGCTGCCGCTGGCCCTGGCGCTATCGCTATCGCTGTCGCTGTCGCTGTCGGCGGGGTCGCCCCCTGCCGGGGCGGAGGCGTTCCTGGAGGCGGCGCCGCGCTGGGGCTGGCGGAACGTGTCGTGCCCGGTCTGTCACCTGCTCTTCGGGGCGCTGGACCTGGCGCTGCAGGTGGGGACGGCACCGGCACCGGCACCGGCACCGGGACAGGGACGGGCGGAGCGGGGCCAGCGGCGTCCGGGAGAGGAACGGGGTCAGGAGAGGACGGGGACAGGAGGTGGATGGTGACGGGTCAGGGCGGTGACAAGGACGGGTCAGGGCGGTGACGGGGCCGGGGACAGGACGGGGCTGGCGGCGGGAGCTGGGTCGGGCCGGGACGTCGTGACGGGGCCGGGACAGGCTGGGGCACGTCGTGACTCGTGACAGGCACGGGACCGGGACGGGGACGGGGACGGGCTGGGACGGGACGGGCCAGCGGCTCCGCTCTGAGGGACGGGGACGGGCTGGGGACGCACCTCCGCGGGCTCCCGCTTCCTTCCCCAAAAGGAGAACTGGGCTGGGGCATGGCGGGGAACTGGGCGGCTGCGGGTGACCCCCGGCCTCGGGGCTCCCGGCTGGCGGGCGAGGGGCAGCGACAACGGCAGGGCCGTCCCAGGGAGCCGGCCACAGTCCAGCCAGTCCCTGTCCCGCAGCTGGAGCCCAACGTGGTGCGCGTGGGGCATGTGGCGGCCCGGCTGTGCCAGGACCTGCGGCTGGCGCGCCCCGAGATCTGCCGGCAGGCCGTGCAGCTCTTCCAGCGGGACGTGGTGTCGGCCTGGGCCCGCTCAGTGCTGCGTCCCGGCGAGGCCTGCGGGCTGCTGCTGGGCCGGCGCTGCGGCCGCTGGGACATCTTCGGCGCCTGGAACGTCTCCCTTCCCGCCACCCCCAAGCCACCGGTGCGGCCCCCGGTGCCCCCGCCACCCGGCGCCCCCACCGCCCGCCTCCTCTTCCTCACCGACCTGCACTGGGACCGCCACTACGTGCCAGGCAGCGAGGCCGCCTGCCCCGACCCGCTCTGCTGCCGTGGCGCCGTCCGCCCCGGTCCTGGCGGCGCCGGCTTCTGGGGCGAGTACGGCAAGTGTGACTTGCCGCTGCACACCATTGAGGCGCTGCTGGCCCAGCTCCCCGGCGCTGCCCCCTTTGCCGCTGCGTACTGGACAGGCGACATCCCGGCGCACGATGTCTGGCAGCAGAGCCGACAGGACCAGCTGCTGGCCCTGCGCACCGTCACCGGGCTGCTGCGACAGCACCTGGGCTCCCTGCCCGTCTACCCGGCCGTAGGCAACCATGAGGCCACCCCCGTCAACGCCTTCCCCCCGCCATACGTGCGGGGCAACCAGTCCTCCGCCTGGCTGTACGACGCCATGGCCCAGGCCTGGCAGGACTGGCTGCCCCCCTCGGCGCTGGAGACCCTCCGGTGGGGGCGGCTGCCAGCTGGGCGGGCAAGGGGGGGCTTAGGGCTAGCAGGGGCTCAGAGCTGGGAGAGCACAGAGCAGTCTCCATACTGGGGGGGCCAAGGGGGAGCCCTGGGCTAGGAGGGATTGGGGTGGGGGAACTTGGGGCTGGGAGGGTGCAGGTGTCTCGGGTTAGCGGGGGGCTGGGTGTCTCTATACTGGGAGGTGCAAGGGGGAGCTTGTGGCTGGTAAGGGTGCAAGGGGAAGCTTGGGGCTGGTAGGGGTGCAGGGCACTTTGGGTGGGCAGGGGCAAGGGGGGCTCCAGCACAGGGTGGGTGTGGGGGGCGTTGGTCAGGCAGGCAGAGGGGAGGGGGGTGCCAGGGTGGGGCAGGGAGCTGGGGGGCCCAGGGCGGGCACAGGGGCCGTGGTGAGGAGGGGTGTGGCGGAGCAGGGGAGCCGGCAGCGCTCACACCGCCCCCCACCCCGTGCCTGCAGGGCTGCTGGTTTCTACACGGTGCAGGTCTGGCCTGGGCTGCGCCTCGTCTCCCTCAACATGAACTTCTGCTCCCAGGCCAACTTCTGGCTCCTCATCAACTCCACCGACCCTGCGGGGCAGCTGCAGTGGCTGGTGGGGGTCCTGGCAGCTGCCGAGCAGGCAGGGGAGAAGGTGAGGGCAGGGTAGGGGGGTGCTGTCCCTGCACATAGGGGGTCTCGGGCACCCCCCAGCCCACCCCCGTCCTCCCCTCCCTCCTAGGTGCACATCATCGGGCACATCCCCCCGGCCCACTGCCTGCGCAGCTGGAGCTGGAACTACTACCGCATTGTCAGCAGGTCAGTCCTGTGGCCCCCCCACCTCCCCCCCCCCGTGCTGCCCAGCCCACAGCGGATTCGGCGGTGGCATGTGAGGGGACGGGGCGAGGGGACGATGGTGTTGTGCCAGAGTGTCTGGGGTCGGGAGCCCAAAGCTGCCCATGCCAGGCAGGGCTGCACCGGAGCCAGGGCAAGGGCCGGGCAGGAGCCAGCGCTGACAGGCACAGCCTGGACGAGCGGTGTCAGCTGAGCCCAGCACGATGGGGTGGCGGGGGGGCTGCGGGTCACGGGACAGGCTGCACCGCACCAGCTGCCGGGCAGCACGGCAGGGACGGGACTGGCTGCACTATGCCTGCTGCCGGGCAGCACAGCGGGGCCAGGGCAGAGGTCTGGGCACCGGCAGCCCTCACGCCCTGGCCTGGTGCAGGTTTGAGGGCACCATCGCGGCTCAGTTCTTTGGGCACACGCACGTGGATGAGTTCGAGATGTTCTATGATGAGGAGACGCTGACGCGCCCCGTCTCCGTCGCCTTTGTGGCCCCCAGCGTCACCACCTACATCAACCTCAACCCCGGTGCGCCCTGACCCCCCACCCCACCACTGCCCACCCCTCCAGCCACGGTGCCGCCGCCCGCCCGTGACCGTGCCCACCCTGACCGCAGGCTACCGCGTGTATGAGGTGGACGGCGCCTACCCCGGCAGCTCCCATGCCGTGCTGGACCACGAGACCTTCATCCTCAACCTCACTGAGGCCAATGCGCCGGGGGCAGAGCCGCACTGGCAGCGCCTCTACCGTGCCCGCGAGGCCTACGGGCTGCCCAGCGCCTTCCCGGCTGACTGGGACCAGCTCATCCGCCGCTTCCAGGATGACGAGCACCTCTTCCAGCGCTTCTGGTTCCTCTTCCACAAGGGCCACCCGCCCCGCGAGCCCTGCCTGGCCGCCTGCAAGGCAGCACTGCTCTGCGCCCTCCGCACCGGCCGCTCTGCCGACCCCGGCCTCTGCCAGCCCCTGCGCCCGGCGCTGCCCTTCCCGCACATCCAGGCGCTCTGGCAGCAGCGGCGGCTCTGCTGAGGGCAGCGGGATCAGCCAGGACAGGCGGGGGCTGAGGCAGGTCCCTGCCTGTCCCCGAGCTCCCGCCGGCCGCCGCCACCACCCGCGGCACAATAAAGGTGTGATGGACCCAGTGGCTCCTGCCCGAGGCCCCACGGGATGCACTGGGGAGCAGGCGGCCCCACTGCTCCTCCTCATCCTCCTCCGGGCGGGTGGTGCAGGGAAGGGGCCAGGCCGGGCTGGTGGAATGGGTTTATTAATTATTTAGTACAACACAGATCTTCGTTACAGCAGGAGTGGTGGCTCCGGAGCCAGCAGCCCCGGGGAGCCCCACGCCGCAGGTTAGACCACATGCATCGGGGCAGGGCGAGCCCCGCACCCCTGCCATGCCGGCGCCGGCGTCCCCGCGGGGCCGAGGGGGGCTCGCCCCGCCACGTGGGGCAGGACCCACGACCCACAGGCACGGCCGGAGGGGCCAGAGCCACGGCAGGGCATGGCACTCGGCGCGTACCCCGGCACAGGCGCGTGCCCCGCAGCCCCTCACGCACGGGGACGCTCGCACACACGCATGCCCGACCCCCCGGCGCGGGCTCGCCCTCCCGCCGGTGCCCTGCGCGTCCCCGGCACTGCCGCCCCATCCGTCCTGTCCCCCCCGTCCTGTCCCGGGGGCGGCAGGTAGGGAAGGGGTCTCGGTCGCTCCCCACCCCCCCGTCCCGGCTCACGGCGTCTGGGCCCCCAGGCGCTTGGGCTTCAGGCTGCCCAGCAGGGTCTGCACGCCCCTGCGGACGGAGGAGCCCACCCGGCGGGCCACTGAGTCGGCAGGCGGTGCAGGCAGGCAGGAGCTGGAGGCCTGGGGCCGGGCGTCCAGGCACTTCTGGTAGCGCAGCTGGGGAGAGCGGGGTCAGCAGCAGGGCCGGGGAGGGGGCTGCGGGGATGGGGCCGGGGCGAAGGACACTCACCATGCAGGCGGCCTGCAGCGCCTCGCTCAGCCCCGCGGCGTTGGGCTCGCACCAGACCATGTGGCAGCGGAAGGCGCCCGGGGCGCTGGCCATGATGAAGGCGAAGGAGCGCACGTCCCGGCCCACCCCCATGAAGGACAGGAACCGCACACGGCACTCGCACAGCACCGCCTCCGTCTGCGGGCACGCGATCAGGAGTCACCGCCACGCCGCTGGGATGGGGACGGCAACAGGGCACCGCGGGGCCGGACCCACCTGCTCGTGGGTGATAGTGAGGGTGGCGGGTGCCACGTTGACCACGATGGGGGTCCAGTGCTCCTTGCTGCCGGTGGCCAGCGCCGCCTCCAGCGCCGCGTTGATGACATCCATGCCTGGGGATGGGCGGTGGGGCTCAGGGGCATGCAGGAGGGGGGCCGGGGCGCCTGCCCCACAGCAGCTCCACGGGCTGCGAGTGCCCCCCCCACTCACCCACGGGCTTAGCGACGGGCACGCAGCCCAGGTAGCACACCGGGAACTTCTGCACCACCTCGCTCTTGGGCGCCGGGAACTCCACTGCGGCACAGGGCAGGGTCAGCCTCGCGCCAACACCGCTGCACCACGTCACCCAACACCCGGCCCCCCGCCACCGCTGTACCCCAATGCCCAGCCCCCACCCCAGCCATTCCCCAACAGCCATCCCCGTCCCACAACTACCCCCCCGCGCCCAGCTATACAGCCCCCAGCACACGCCAGCCCCCCCCCGCCATACCCTGGAAGGGGATCTCCACCAGCCTGGAGGGGTCCATGGAGAGGCCATTAGCCAGCGCCCGGGCACTTCGCCGTTCCACCATGATCTAAGGAGAGCACGGGGGCACCGGCCCCCGCCAGCCGTCACACCACAGCCCCCGGCCCTTCTTCCCCACATGGGGCCACTGCACCCCACAGAGACCCACCAGCTGGCTGCTCCCTGGGGACACTGGGGTGGGGAGGGTCTCACCCAGGAACAGACCTCAGAGCTGGCTGGGAAGGACTCGGGGGGGCTCACCTGGGAGCAGACCTCGTGCAGGCTGGTGGCGATGTTCTTGGCAGGGCTTTCGCAGCGGAAGACATGGCACTTGAGCATCTGCGTCAGCTGGTCCCGGGCCACGTAGGCAAAGTCCCTGCACGGAGAGGCTGCACTCAGGACCCACTCCCCGCGGCCACACCAGCCGCCCCGAGCTCCACACCACGCCACCCTGGATGCCTCCACTACCAGCCCAGTGAGGGATGGGACTGGGAGGACTGGTGGAGGGCTGGGCTGCCGTACCTCTCCCTGCGTCCCCGGCCAGCGCAGCAGGAGAGAGCCAGAGAGCAGAATTAGGGGGGCCAGGACACGCATGTCCCCCCAGGCCCCCGCCACATGAGTTCCCCCGCACCCACACAGGGCTGTGCCTCACCTGCGAGACCCCTCCCCACCTCAGCACGCCTGGGGGCTCAGCTTTGGGACCCTGCAACACCCCTGCACCATGGGTGCACAGAACCCCACAGCCCCATACCCCACATGCACCCGGATCCCGCACAGCCCAACACCCCCCCCAGCACAGGACCCCCACAGCCCCATGCCCCAGATCCGCACACCCTGCAGGCACTGGACACCCCCCACCCCGTCCCCAGGACCTGTGGGAGGGGACGCGCCCCACACCCACCCCCCGTGTGCACAGACCCCACGTTGCGCCCGTGCCCGCCTGCATCATGCTCCCCACATGGCGCCATCCCGCACAGCCCCTGCAGGGTCCCACGCAGCCCCCCCCCGCCCCGCAGGCACAGATCCCCCTTCACCCCCAACCTGTGCGTCCAGCACATCCCCGGGGGGACCCCCCGCGCCCCCCACCTGCCGCTGTCGCGCCCCACGCCCCAGACGCGGATGCTGGCCACGGGCTGCGCATGCAGCAGGGCCTGATCCTGCGGGTCCACTAGCTTCAGCGTCTGATTCTCCAGCAGCAGCAGCATCGCCCGGCCCTGGGGGGAGCAGCGTCAGGGGGGGTCCCAGGAGCCACGCTGGTGGCTGCCGGTGAAGGCGGCGTGCGGGGCAGGGGGGCACTCACCTCCCCCCAAGCACCAGGGGGGCCGCGCTGGTGCAGGGAGAGCTGGCGGATGCAGTTGTTGACAGCGATGCTGCTCCGGCCTGGTGCCAGCTCATCCTCACTCATCTCCACCCAGCCCAGCGAGCGCACGGCGAAGCGCTGCAGGGACAGCGTGGGGCAGGCACAGCATGGGGACCCCAGCCGCCCGCCTGCCCCCATGTGCCCCCCAATCCTCGGGGCAGGGCAGACCCCGCAGCGGGGGCACCACACACCCCAGACCCGGCTGAGCCCCCTCCCATGGCGGTGATGGCACTGAGCTGCAACCCTGAGGTGGGGGTCCCAGCTGCCCCCTGGCAGCGGGGCAGACCCCAGACCCCGGTGGGGGCAACGATGGTGAGGAAGGGGCCAGATGAGCCAGTGGGAGCCCCGTGGCGCGGGGGGTCCGGGCTGGGCACCAGGCCTACCTTGGAGCCTGGCTTGTCCTCCTCGGCCAGGGCCGCGCTGCAAGAGCGAAAGGATCGTCACCGGCTGCTGCCCCCTGGGCACCGGTAGGGAGACCCCAGCCCCCCACCCCATGCACAGGGCCCAGCTCCCGCCCCATGCCACCCCCACGCCACCCCCTCCCGCTGCCCATCCCTTGGGGTCACACCTCCCTGCGGGCCCCACACCCTCCATGTCCCCGCCACGCACCCCACGCTCGGCGAGGCCAGGCCCGGTGATGGCAGCTCTTCATCCTGCGCTCCCGGCTCATCATCCGCCTCCTCCGCTGCGGGGTCCTGGGGAGGGAGGGGGGGGCTGGCAGGGGCCAGGCACCGTGGGGTGCTGCACCCCCCAGCTGCCCACTGCCCCCTCTCACCTTCCAGAAATCTCCCTCGCCAAAGCGCTCAGCCGGGGCGAAGCCCGTCCAGGCGAGCTGTGGGGAGAGCGGGTCCGGCTCAGGGCACGCACCGTGGGGCAGCCCCACGGCCCCAAGCCCCATGGGTCCCCACGGTCGCAACTCACCGGTGGTTCCTCGGAGGGGGTGTTGCCAGGGGAGCCGGGGGCCGAGCCACGGGCCAGCCCCGAGGGGGGCTCCCACTGCGTGGTGCCGGTGGGGATGTGCCAGTAGTAGGTGCCCGAGGTGTCCTGCACCCGCATCCATCCCGCAGGCAGGTCCGAGTCCGTCTCGAAGGAGTTGCGGGTCCAGAAGGAATCTGGGGGAGAAGCAAGGGCCGGTCACGGCCGGGCACCACGGGGACGGGCCCTTCCAGGCAGCCCCGGCACAGCACGGGGCCCACGCTCAGCCCCACGGAGCCCCCCTGCCCCCTGGACCAGGCACCCCACCCGGTGCTCAGCGAGGTGGGCACCCCATTGCCTTGAAGATGGGCGCCTGCGCCCAGGCAGGGCCCAGGGCCCCCCACTGCAGTAAGAAGGGGGGTCCCACGTCCCCACGAGGACGGAGGGGCCCCCAGGCCCAGCAGGACACGGCCCTGCAGCCGGTCAGGGTGCCAGACACCCCCCTCCCCGTCAAGGGACCCCGCAGTCGCTCATGGCCCCGCGGAGCCCCCAGGCCAGACCCCACGGCCGGGCGGTGCCGCAGCCCCCCGCGCCCCCACCCGGCCCCCGCCGCGGCCCTACCTGGGCGCGTGTCCAGCAGGACGATGGCCACGAAGTAGTCCGTGCTGCACATGGTGCCACCGCCCCATGCCGGGGGTCGTGCCGGCTGCCGGCCAGAGCGCAGCCTGGAGCCCCCGCGGCCCCGGCCGTGGGGCGCCGTGGGGCCTGTCCCGCCGCCGCAGCCCCCCCCCCCCCGCACCCGCGGCCTCACCACCCGCCGCGGGGCCCGGAACCCCCCCCCGGCCCGTCCCCGCCCCACCCGCAGCCCCCTCCCCACGGCGGGCCCCGCGGCAGCCTTGGCCCCACGGCAGGCTGTGGGGCAGCCCGCTCCCGGTCCGTGTCCCCGTCCCGGCCCCCATCCCGGTCCCCGCGGCAGCGCTCACCTGCGGCCGGGCTGGACCAGGCGTTTCCCCGGCAACCGCTGACGGCAGCACCGGGATGCGCCAGCGGGACCGGGATGCGCGGGGGGGGGAGGGCGGGGACGGGGGGGGGGCAGGGATGGGGACGCAGGGATGGAGGGACACAGGGATGGGATGCAGGGATGGGGACGCAGGGACAGCGGGAGCAGAGGGATGGGGACACAGAGAGCGCAGGGGACAGCACAGGCCGCAGGGGTGTGGGGGCACGCAGGACAGGGAGGTGACACTGCCAGGCGTGGGGACAGGGAGCTGGGGACATGAGGGGATCTACAGCCTGGGGAGGGGACATGGAGGGGCTGCGGGGGCTGGCAGGGCCACACCCCCAAAGAGGGGCTGGGGGTGATGGCGCAGCAGGGCCAGCGCCACGGGGCACAGTGGGGACTACGCTGCCAGCAACGGCACAGGGGGGCACGGCCAGGGAAGGGTGCTGGGGGGTACAATGCGGGCAGGCGGGCACACAGTGGGGTGCCATGGAGCCAAGAGGGGCTGGGGGGCCAGGACCAGCACCCAGCAGGGACAGGGGGGAGCACAGGCAGCGACGGGCTGGGGGGAGCAGTGGACACAGCCAGGACAGGGGGAGGAAGATGTGGGGCCAACTGGACCTGGCTGGGCACAGCGGGATGGGGACAGGCAGGCAGGGCCTGCTGTGGGTCAGGCAAGGGGCCAACACAGGGTCGTCAGAGGAAGTCATGGGGCAGCCATGGGGGAATCGGGGCAGCCATGGGGCAGGCAGGAGCAGCTGTGGGTCAGCTAGGGACCGCTGTGAGACAGGCAGAGCAGGCAGGGGCTGGCAGGGGACACCACAGGGTGGTCAGGAGAAGCCGTGGGGGAATCAGGGGCAGGCGCGGGACAGTCAGGCGCAGCTGTGGGGCAGGTGGGGCCACAGTGGGACAGGCAGGGACAGCCACCAGGCAGGCGGGAGCAGTCACGGGTCAGGCAGGGGCCGCCGTGCGGCAGGCGGGGGCTGCCCTGGGGTAGTCACAGGCCACCGCGGGGCAGTCTGGGCAGTCAGAGGTCACCGCGGGGCAGCCGTGGGGCCGCCGTGGGGCCGGTGCCCGCGGGTGCCCACCTGCATCGTCGGGGGAGCTGCCGGCAGGGCTGCCCTGGCTGAGCGTGGCCCAGCTGGAGTCCTCGTCGCTGGCGGTGCCGCTGCGCACCCCGAAGAGCAGGCTGGCGCTGCGGCCGTGCTCGCGGGGCGCCCGCTCCCCACTCTGCTCCGACTCAGCCGTCATGGGGTCACTCTGCACCGGCGTGGAGTCCCCGTCCCCTTCCTCCTCTTCCTCCTCCTCCTCGTCCTCCTCCTCCTCGTCCTCCTCGGTGCCCCGCAGGTCGATGAGCAGGGGCAGGGCCCCCCCACCGGCATTGCGGGCGTTGCGGGCCGAGACCTCCAGCTCCTCAGGGGGGGGCCCCAGCTCGTTGCGGTTCTGGTCCCGCTCGGCTGCCCGGCGCAGCTGGTTCTGCCCGTCCTTCACCCACTTGGCATTGGCCGGCTCCTCGCCGGCTGGGGCGGGCGGCCCCCCCCCACCCTGCAGCTCCGTGCTGCCATAGAGGCGGGGGCCCTGGGGGGAGCCGGGGGGGCCCTTGGGGCGCAGCAGCTGCCCGGGCTCGGGGGGGGCCTGCAGCCCCAGGCTCAGCCCCAGGCGGCTGTTGTCGTTGGCCAGGTCGCTCCGCTTGCTCAGGGACCCCGACATCGCTGGGGCCGGGACGGGGGGGGGGCACACAGGGGGCGAGGCGGCACGGGGCGGCACAAGGGGGGGCGGCGGGTGCCCCCCCGGTCGAGCCCCCGCCCGACCCTCACCTGAGCCTGGCGGGCGGCTCCTACAGCCCCCGGGGCACCTCCGTGTCCATGGGGCCTGCGGGCGGGGGGCAGCGGGGCAGCCGCGGCCACGGCGCCCCCCCCGTGGTCCCGTCCCCTCCCCGCAGCCAAGCCCCGGCCTCCCCGGGAGGAGACCCCCACGGCGGACCCCGCATCCACGGGAAACCCCCCCCCTGCTCCTACCGTCCGGCCCCAGGACCCTCACCCTGGGTCTGGTGGGGGGCGGTCTTCACGGCCCCCCCTGGCCGAGCCCTCCCTCCCCAGCCCGCCCCCGGGTCCCCCCAGCCCCCCGGCTGCCCCCAAACCCGGCCGGGCCCGGCCAGGCCGCCCCCCCCCCCCGCAGCGCAGAGCGAGAGCGGGGCCGGGGCTGGTCAGCTCCGTCACCCCCCACCCCTCACCCCTCCCCCGGTCCCGGTCCCACCGGTTCCCCCCCGAGACACCCCCCCCCCCCCGGCCCAGGCGACACCGGCCCCGTCGCGGCCCGGCCGGTACCTGCGGCGGCTCCGCGGGCGGGGGGCGGGGGGGCTCCGCTTCCGCTTCCGCTTCCGAGGGCGGGGCGGGGACAGAACCCCCACCCCCACCCGCACGGAACGGCACGGAACGGTACGGTGTGGTACGGTACGGTACGGCACGGAACGGAACGGAACGGTGTGGTACGGTACGGTACGGTACGGTACGGCACGGCACGGCACCGGCACCTGTACAGCACGGCACTGACACCGGCACCGTCAGGGATCGGTCCACACGGCGCAGCACGGGATGGAGCGGGACGCGGTCCGGGAAGGACCCGGACAGCACGGCACGGCACGGCGTGGCACGGCACGGCACCGTACGGCACGGTGCAGCATGGTGCGGCACGGTGCGGTATGGCACGGCACAGTTCGGTACAGCACGGTACTGTATGGCACGGCACAGCACGGCACGGCACAGGACAGCAGGGAGCGCGGTGGAGCGGGACAGCACGGCACGGCTCAGAAGGGCGCGGCATGTAACACTACGGCACAGTGTGTCACGGCACAGCACGGCACAGACAGTGGGGAGCAGGCCGGATCAGCACCTGACAGAGCGGAGCAGCGTGGCACAGACCCGCACGGCACTATCCTGTCTGGCACGGCACAGCATGGCACAGCATGGCACGGCACAGCGTGGCACAGCATGGCACGGCACAGCACAGCACAGCACCAAGGGGCAGCGTACCACCCAGAAGGGTGGAGCACGGCACGGCTTGGCACGCATGGAGCACCACAGAGCAGGACGGTGCCAAGTGGGGGGACAGGCTGCGGTGCAGGGACACAAGATCTGTCATGGCACAGTACCACATGGTGCGGTACAGTAGCGCACAGTACATCATGGTCTAACATACGGTATGGCAACACGTGGCACAGAATGGTACAGAACAGCACGTACCGGCGCGGCACTGGACAGGACACAAGTGCGCAGAACGGCCTCAAACAGCACCGGTGGCAGAGCCAGGCACGGGGCAGCGGGGGGTGGGCACAGAAGGGATTGGTACAGCACGGCACAGGGGGCACACAGGGCACTGGTACAGCACAGCGTGGCACGGGGGACACACAGGGCACTGGTACGGCACAGCACAGAGGGGGACTGCAGGAGCAGGGTGTGCTGGGAGGGAACGGCAGCGACAGTCACAGACCGGTGATGCTGGCGGCACCACCAGGGTCCCTCTGGTCCAGCCCGGCTCCCCTGGAGCCGGTGGCCCAGGATGATGTCCAGCCCCTGAGGACGGCAACCCCACCACTGCCCTGGGCAGCCCATGCCTGTGTCACCCCCACAGTGACGAGTGTCTCCTGGTGCTCAGTGGGGCCCCCCGTGTGCCAGTCTGCACCCCTGGCCCTGGCACTGCTGCAAAGAGCCTGGATCCTCCTGCCCCTGCGCAGGTGCTGCTGCCCACGGATGGGACCCCCCCAACTGACTCCTCTCCAGCCGGGCAGCCCCCGCAGCCTCCTACGGCCCTGGCCGGGCTCTACCCGGCATGTCCCTGGCTCGTACTGGGGAGCCCAGCACTGGACCTAGTGCTCTGGGGTGCCCTCCCCAGCACCGGGCAGGACAGCGTGGCATGGCACAGCACAGGGCTGTGGTGTGGCAGGGCACGGCTCGGCCCAGTACACCAGCATGGCTCAGCATAGCATGGCTCCAGGCAGGATGGAATGGCATGGAGTGGTGCAGTGTGGCACAGTGCAGGTGGTGTGGGTCAGTACAGTGTGGTACAGTGCGGCACAGTATAGTGCGGCACAGTGTGGTGCAGGACACATGGTGGGGTAAAACACAGCATGGCACAATGTGGCACAGAGCAACAGGACAGGGTGCCGTGTGGGACAGCGCGGCAGGGCATAGGACAGCACTGTGTGGTATGGTATGGCATGGCATGGCATGGCATGGCATGGCACAATAGTGCCATGAGGCACGGCACAGCACTGTGCACTGTGGCACGTTACAGGACGACACGTTTCAGTCAGCACAGTATGGTGTGGCTCAGCACCAGGTGGTGCTGTGTGGCACAGCACAGCATGGTACAGCCCACTTCAGCCCGGTACAGCCTGCCACAGCCATGGACTGCCCCCCCATACCACATCCGCTGGGAGTCACCTACCAGGACACCCCCGCAAGACCTGAGGACCTGCACCTGCCGGGTCCTGCCCCACTGCCCCTGCCACAGCCAGCCAAGGTGGCACGGGCACAGGGACAGGGACAGCACCATGCTGCCCCGCGGCCACTGCAACCCGCCTGCACCGGCCCCACCGCCCTCCCCAGCACCCCCAGAGAGAGCAGGGGGATCTCAGGGTCTCCCTGGCTTTTATTGCATCCCAGCCACAGACATGCCAGGGCCAGCAAAGCCCCAGGACTGGCAGCACCGTGGGGGCCCAGGCGGTGGCACCAGCCCCGGTCACTGGGGGCAGTGGAAGAAGTGGGTGGCGATACTCTGGGGGGCTACGGGCTCTTTGGCCCCCAGCAGCTGGGCCACGCTGTGGTACTGATAGTAGCTGGGGCCGTGGAAGAGGAAGACGCCGTCATTGGTGCACATGGCGCCGTCCACGTGGTCGTGGGGCAGCGGCACCGGCTCGCCTGCCTGCCGTGGCGTCTGCGTCAGGTCCACCAGCCGAATGCGGTCCCCTGTCGGCACAGCACCCATCAGCCCCCACACCCGACCCCCCAGAGACCCTGGCACCAGAGGGTCCCGGCTCACCGGCTGCCTACCTGTGATGAGGTAGAGGTTGGCAGAGCCGGGGCAGGTGAAGGCAGCGTCAGTGCTGGAGACCCCCAACTCGTCCTGCAGGGCCCGTGGGTAACCCAGCACCCGCCGGTGGCCCTGCCCCGAGAGGAAGATGGAGACCTGGGAGCCCTGGGGAGAGCAGATGGTGTGGGCCACGGGTGGGCAGGGATGGAGACGGGAGAGGGATCAGGCAAGTACAGGATAGCTGGGGATGGGCAGAGACAGGCAGGGCCACGGGGCTGCCTGCAGGCTGGGGCAGGCTTGGGGACGGGTTTTAGAGGGTGCCCGGGGGCTCTGGGCGGGGGTGGAGGGCCTGGAGGTGCATCCCACAGGGGGCTGGGGGCGAGGGCAGCACGGTCGTGGGGGCCACCGCCATATGCTGTGCCTCCACGTCCCCAGGCTGCCCCGGGGCGGGGGGGGTGACTTCCTCGAGATGCCCTGGTCCCAGGGGTGACGTCCCCCAGCAAGCCACAGTGCCAGGATCGAGGTGCCTGAGCTGCCCCATCTCAGGCATAGGCCTGAGGGGGGGTCTTGCCAGTGGGGCAGCGAGCTGGGGATGGGGGCGGGACCCACAGGGGATGGGAATGGGGACAGGGCATCCCCACGGGGCCAGACCTGTATCAGGTAAGTGCGTCCGTCCCAGGCGAAGGCGGCATCCACCTCTCCCTCCAGTCCCGGCCACGTCTGTCCCAGGGGCCAGGCGTGGTGCCCGTCCCGCAGCGAGTCCAGGCGGAAGGACAGACCCCCTGCGGGATGCGTCAGCAGCCCTGCCCAACGGCACAGCCCCACGGCACGGCCGCAACTGCAGCCCACCACCACGGCCCCGCGGCACAGCCAGCCCCACGCTCCATGGCCCCACAGAGGACCACCGTCCCTCGCCCCGCAGCCCCTGCCACACAGCCCCCAGCGCTGCCGCTGTCCCGGCCGACCCTAGCCCCCTGCCGCCCCTCACCACGGAAGGCGTAGATGCGTCCAGTGTCGTCGGAGAGGAGGGCCTGGAAGGGCATCTCGCTGCAGCGGTCACCAGCAGCCCCCCACGAGGCGTTCCCGTGCCCTGCCGGCAGCGGCAGCGCTGGCAGCGGGGCCGGGGCACTGCGGGCAGCAGCCGGACCCCAGGGTCCGGGGACCCTCTGCTGCTGTGGGGCTCAGAGCCCCCTGGGAGGGGGTCCCCAGCGGGTGGCCGGGCACTCACCTCGGCCCGGGCAGGGTATGAAGTAGTCGCGGAGATCGCGGGGGTAGCCAGGGCGCACCTCGCCAGTGAGGGGGTCGAAGCGCTGGAAGCGGGTTCCCCGCAGGCAGTAGTACCGCTCCAGCCAGCGCAGGGCGGCGTCGCAGGGGCCCAGCCCCGGCCACGTGCGCGGCTTCGTCACCCGCAGCGCCAGGTCGAAGGCGTACACCGTGTCCCCTGCGCACGGCAACGGCACCGCCGGCGCGGTTTGGCACAGCTGGCAAAGCTCAGCGAGGCTGCCGGCAACGTGAGCCCCGCACCGCACCCCCCCAGCCCCTGCAGCCCCTCCGTGCCCCACAGTAGCCCCCCTGCCACCCACCACTGCCGCCCCACGGCAGCCCCCTCGGTGCTCCATGGCTGCCCCTCTGGACCCCACGGCAGCCCCCTGGCCGTCAGCCTCCTGCTCCCCCACCTGACCCCGGGCCCCGCTCACCCTTGAAGAAGAGGATGGTCTCGCCCCCGCACTCCTCGGGGTGGCACTCCACGGCGGCATCCAGCCCCCCAGGGACCCCCGGGAACTCGTCCCCTATGCGCCGGGGGAAGCCGGGCTGCAGCTGCCCCCCGAAGTAAGCCCACACCTGCTCGCCCTGCAAGCACCCCACGGGCTGAGACCCACGGGCACCACCCCGGGGACCCCCGTGGGGCCAGACCCGGGGGGAGACCCCCAGGACAGGACCCCCCCCCCCCCTCCAGGACAAGAACGCCCCCCCCCCCAGACCCGACCCACAGCCCAGGACCCCCAGGCTCATCCCTCCCGGCAGCCCCAAGAACGCCCTCCACAGGCCAGCCCCATGGACCCACTCGGGGGTCCGGGCAGAGGGGGAGACCCCCAACCTGCAAGCAGCCTGCCTGGCCCCCCCATGGCGGCATGTGGGGCCACCCAGCCTTGGACCCCCATCCACTGCCCCCCCACCTGCTGCCCCCAACCCAGCGCCCGCTGCCCCCCACCCGCGGCCGTGCCTGGAAGAGGTAGAGGCTCTGGTGCTCCTGGGGGTGCTGCCGGCTGTATAGGCGCAGCGCCGCCTCGACGGGGCCCCCCACTTCGGGCCAGGATGCGGCCAGGGGGCGGGCATGGAGCCGGAGCCCCCCGTGGGAGCTCTCCCAGACCTCCTCGCCTGGGCAGGGACAGTGGTAGCCACACGGCAGGCAGTAGAAGGGGCTCACGGCGCTGCCCCACACTCTGCTCCCACAGCCCCTGGCCGCAGGGTGCCCCACAGCCACCCCCCCGCCCCTCATTGTCCCCCAGAGCCCCGTCTGCACCCCACTCCACATTTATCCAGACCTCCCCCCCCGACAGCCCCCCCATGATCTGCCCCTGTGGACCCCATCTTCCTCCCAACACCTTCCCATCTCCCCCAGACTCCCCCCTATCTTAGTCCCCCCGCCCCAACCTGCCAGTGCCAGGCTTGTTGTCCCCCATTTCCCACAGACCCACCAGGACCCATGTCCCACCCCCCCAGTTCCCCCAGCCCCACAAACTCCATTCCCCTGCCCCCCCCATATCCCATTTCTCCCCAGCCTCTATCCAGACCCCATCTCCCACTATTTGCCCCAGACCCCATTTTCCTCCAATGACCCATGCCCCCCCAGCCCCACGCCCCCCCCCCCCCGTGACCCCCGGCCCCACCTCTGAAGAAGAGCATGGTGCCATTCTCGCTAAGCGTGGTGGCGTCCAATCTGCCCTCGTCTGCGCAGAGCTGGGCCAAGTCTGGGGGGGTGTCAGAATGGTGCAACCCCCCCCCGCGAGACAGACACACACCCCCCCCGTATCACAGCCCCTGCCATGCCCCACACACCCCTCTGTGCCCCACATGCGACTCTGCCCTCCTCCCCCCCCCCCCCAGTCCCATGGGCTCTCACCAGTGTCGTTGCTGGGGGGCTCAGCCCCATGGGGGTGCCCTCCTCCAGCTGCCTCCAGTTTGCTCTGGGTCCTGGGGAAAGGCAGCACCGTGGGCTCACAGCACAGCCCCCCCCCCCAAACAGCCATGTACGTGTCCCCACATTGGCATGCAGCCCCCTGCCCCACCCCCCCCACCCCATACAGCCCTCTGCAGCCCCCTGCCCCAATACACCCCCTACCCCACTCCCCCAGCTGCTCCACATACCCCCCCCCCAGCTCCCTGCCCCACACCCCTCCCCCAGCACCCCACATGCCCCCTGGTCCCCGGCACCCCACTCACAGGGGGTGGGCACATGCCAGGGCCAGGGTCCAGGCCAGGCAGAGGACAGCAGTGGGGACCCCCATGGTGTATGGTGTGCCTGGGGCTTCTGCCACCCCCGGCCCTATATGGGGGCAGGAGGGGCTGTTGCACAACCTGCCCTGCCCCATTGCTCAACCCGGCCCGCCCCACGCAACCTTCGACCATAACGGGGGGGGGCACACATGACAGTGCAGGGGGGCCCCCCCTGTCATCACCCCCCAACGCGGCAGGGGCAGCACAGGGAGCCACAGTGGGAGGTTGCGGGGGGACAGGAATGGGGCTCACACCCCACTGGATGTGTCGGCAGGTCCTCGGCCCCTGACGTGGCAGAGATGGGGATGGGGGTGAGGGTCTGACTCCAGTGGGGCTCAGACCCTCACAGGGCTTAGCCCCCGACATGGGGTTCAGCCCTCAGCGGGGCTCAGCCCCTGACATGGCAGGGCTGGGGAGGGGGCTCAAGACCCTGGTGGGGCTCAGCCCCCGAGGTGACAGGGACAGGGATGAGGGTCCAACTGCGATGGTGCCCAGACCCTGACAGGGCTCAGCCCCTGACATGGTGGGTTTGGGGAGGGGGGTTCAGCCCCCAGTGGGACTCAGACCCCAACACAGTGGGGCTGGGGGGGTTCAGCCCCCAGCGGGGCTCAGCGCAGCAGAGACAGGGGTGAGGGTCCGACTCCAACAGGACCCAGACCCTCTTGGGGCTCAGACCCCAATGCAGCAGGGCTGGGGAGGGGGTTTAGATCCCAGCAGGGCTCAGCCTCCCACGCAGCGGGTCTGGGGAGGGGGCTCCCCCTCCAGCAGGGTGCCCAGGAGCCAGGGGCGCAGCAGGCAGGGGCTGGCACCATCCCAGCCCCTTCCCAGCAGCCCCCTGCCAGCCCAGTGCTGGGAAGGGCCTTGGCCCCACTGTGCCTGTTTGCTCTGGCCACCAGCCGCGGGCAGGGACAGGCAGGAACAGGCAACCAGCCTGGCTCAGTGCCTGGGGCAGCTGGGAACACCGGAGGGGGGGATCAGGGTGCTGCTCCCCGTGGGGTGCGTGTCCTGGGGGTGCAGAACACCACGGGTAGGGTGGCAGCACAGACCCCACCACTCCCGGTGCCAGTATGGACCAGTCTGACCCTGACCCCGCTCCCAGTACGGACCAGTCCGACCCCGTCCCTGTGCACGGGTCGGCAGCGGCGGGAGGCTGTGCCAGGCAGGTGTCCAGCAGTGCCAGGGAGCTCCGGGCACTGTGCCCGTCCCCGCTCTGCCTGGTGCTGCCTGCCTCTGCCGTGGCCTGGCGATCCCGCTGTGGCCTGAGGGTCCCACCAGGGCATCGGCGTCCCAGTGCAGCCTGGGGGTCCCACTGCCCCACAGGGCACCCTGGGGTCTCCAGGAGCACATCAGCAGCACCCAGGCCGGCTCAGCCCCCACCTCCCCTGGTGCTGGGCACCTGCCTGCCCCCCCCCCGTAGCCCCTGGGACAGTGGGTCCCACCACTGCGCCCACTGAGGCTTTGCCCCAGGGACCCCGGTGAAGGTGGAGCTGTGGCCAGGACATGGGTCCACAGGGAGGGAGCTGCCCCAGCTCCCATCAGCCTCACCATCGTGTGTCCCCCCCCCGCCGTGGGGCTGGCAGTGCTAGGGGGACAAGGTACTTCCAGAATACTTTATTTTGTACATACAGTATGTCAGCGTGCGGCAGCAGCCCCACACAGCCCCGCCGCGGGGCAGGCAGGCACGCGCGGTCGCCCCCACAGCCGGGGCTCGAGCCGGGGGAGCGGGGCCGCAGTGCCGGGGGAGCGGGGCCGGCAGAGGGCAGTCCCCACGGGGCAGGGGGCTCCGGGACCTGCCGCCCCACAGCCCCGAGCAACGCGTGCCGCCCCCAGCCCTGCCCGGCGGCTCCCCCCCGCCCCATACACCCCCATGTGCCTGCGGGACCCCCGGCAGCAGGGGCAGTGGGGCTGCTGGCCCTGCTGTGGGGTGGGAAGAGGGGCATGACCGTGGCCCCGTGGCCCCACGGCCCCCCAAGCAGCCCCTGCCCCAGCCAGACCCGTCCTCGCCCCCGCTCGGGGCCCAGCCACCCCCCCGGGATAAAGTGCACATGAAGGCCGGTGCGGCGCGCGGGGGGCAGCGATGGCTGTAGGGCTGCAATGGTTGGGGGGGGCAGCAATGGCTGTGGGGCAGCCGTCGCTCAGGGCACCCCGCTGCGGGCGCTCTCCCGAGGGGCCCGTGGGCGCCGTCGCGGCGCGGGCAGTGTCCCCGTCCCCGTCCCCATGGCGGCTACTGCAGGTAGCGATAGGCCTTGAAGCAATGGTTGCCGGAGTCGGCCACCACCACGTGTCCGTCGGAGGTGAGGGCCAGGCCTTGCGGCCCGTACAGGGGGTCGGCGGCCGTGTTGATGTAGGAGAGGAAGGAGCCCGAGCTGTCGAAGACCTGCGGGGACAGGCAGAGACGCGCTGTCCCCGACATCCCCCCTGCCGCTGCTGCCCTGCCACCCCACCTCCCCAGGGAACCCCCGCCACCCCGATGGCCCCTGGCATGCCGGGACCTTGTCCCCCCTCTGCTGAGCGCCCCACTGCCCTGCACAGGGTTCCGTGCTCGGGGCACAAGCGCCATCCCTGCCTGCAGCCCCCTCCCCGCCTGCAGCCCCTGCCTGCGCCCGGGCTGCCGGCGGGACCCGCTCCCTGCGGTGGGACAGGGACGGTGCTGGCCCAGCACCTCCCGGGACCAGTGCAGCATTGTGGGGCAGAGGGGCCCCGTGGGTTGTAGGGCCGGTCCCCCCCCCAGGGCAGCGTGGGGCTGCGGTGCCGGTACCTGGATGCGGCTGTTGCCCCAGTCGGCAACGATGATGTTGCCGTTGGCGTCGACGGCCACCCCCGTGGGGGCGTTGAACTGCCCGTTCCCCTCCCCATGCGACCCGAACTTGAAGAGGAACTCGCCGTCCGCGTTGTAGACCTGCGGAGAGGGGGTCACCGCGGGCTGTCCCGGCACACGGCACCGGCGCCAGTGGGGGACGGCACAGAGCCAGGGACGCCGGCAGACACCCCAACCGCCTGCCGCGGCAGCACTCACCTTCACCGAGTGGTTGTGGAAGTCGGTCACCACAATCTCATTCTTGTTGTTGACCGCCACGAAGTGGGGCCCTGGGGAGGGGAGGGGAGGGGGCTTAGCCCCAGGATGGGGATGGGGGGCTCAGCCCCAGATGGGGATGGGGAGGCCCAGCCCCGCACAGCAGCAGTGCCGCGGGGACGCCCCTCGGTCCCACACCAGGGAGGGGGTGGCTCGGCCCCGGCGCCTGGTTAGTGTGGTTAGTGCTGCGTGAGCAGCCGGTGAGGCCAGCACAACGGGGTTAGCACAGGTGGTGCCAGGCCCCCCATGGCTGGAGGGGGCACCCAGCCCCACGGCGGGATGAGTGCTGGGGACAGACCAAGACCCCAGAGCCCTGACCCACAGGGACAGAGCCCACTGCCAGAACCAGAGCCCAGAATCTAAAACCAGAACTAGAACCCAAGCCCAGAACCCAGAATCACAGCCCAGAATCTAGAACCAGAATCCAGAACCAGAACCTAGAACCAGTGCCCCGGCCTAGAACCCAGAGCCCAGAACCAAAACCCGAGCCCAAAACTAGGACCAGAACCCAAACCCAGAGCCCCAGCCCAGACCCCAGACCCAGGTGTCCCGGTGCCGGCTGGGCGCCAGCTGCCATCGGCGAGGCGTGCGGTACTCACCGTCCCAGCCCGGCCCCGGCGCAGCGGGAAGCCAAAGGCATGCAGTAAGGAAGAGGGGACTTGCCAGTCGGTGTATTACCATCGAGTGTACCTGCAAACTGCCGCTCGGCCGTGCCGCGGCTCCCAAACTTGGTGACGAGCTTGCCGTTGGACTGGAAGATGAAGACGCAGCAGGCCTTGTTGTCCACCACGATGATGTGGCCATTGCGGTCCACGGCGACGCCCTTGGGGCCCATCAGCCGTCCGGCCCCGATCTTGGTCTGCGGCCGGGGAGGGGCGTCAGGGCCGGGTGCGGAGCCGCGGCCCCCCCGCCCGGCCGCTGCCCCCTCACCTTGAATTTGCCCTCGGGGGAGAAGATGCTGACCCAGCGGTTGTCGTAGTCCGCGATGATGATGTCCCCGTTCATGTCCACGGTGACGCCGGTCGGGCGCTGGAGCTGGCCGGGGGAGCGGCCCCGCACCCCGAACCGCAGCCGGAACTGCCCCTCGTTGGAAAACACCTGGGGGGGCAGCGAGGGGGGCATCAGCCAGGCAGGGGGGCGGGCCGGGGCCGGGGCCGGGGCCTCAGTCCTACCTGCACGCACTGGTTATTGCTGTCGGCCACCACGATGCGGCCACTGCTGGAGGTGGAGATGCCCTGGAGGTTGGTGAACTCCCCCTTCTCCCGTCCGCGGCTTCCTGCGGCAGAGGGAGGCAGGTCAGAGGGCGCCCCATCTGCCCTCAAGAGCCCCAAGGAGCCCCCAGTGGCCCGGGGAGACCTGGGAAGCCCCGAGGAGCCCCCGCCGCTCACCCACGCGGAAGATGAGCTCGTCCTCGATGGGGTTCTCCTTCTTCTTGCCGCTGCTGTACATGCTGGAAGGGCGCCGGACGGCCTTCTGCCGGATGTGCCCACTGCTGGGGGACTTGACGCGGCGCTTGACGTCGTCGGGAGAGGGGGGCACGTCGGAGGCCTTGACGGCGCGGACGCGGAAGGGGCTGCCGCGGATGGGCTGCCCGTAGAGCAGGATGGAGAGGAGGAAGTCGCCCTCGGCGCGGGGGGTGTAGAGCAGCTCGTAGGTGCCGTTCTTGTTGTCCTGCACCTCCGCCTCAGCCGCACCGCCGTCCGGCGCCGTCACCTGGAAGCGCAGGCTGGCGCTGCCACTGCGCACCAGCTCCCCGTCTTTGTCCTTAGTGGTGACGCTGAGCGAGGAGGGCTGCCCCACCACAGCGTGCCGCAGCCCCTCGCCCGTGGCCACCGTCTTGTGGGCCGTGGCGCTGGTGGTGATCAGCACACCCAGGTTGAGGATGGATTTGCGGACACCCTCGGTCTCCACCACGTAGTCGAGCTGGGCATTCTCGTGGGGGTGCTCGGGGAACTCCTGGCTGGCCAGCTCGCTCAGCCGCTCGCTCATCTGCTTCTTTACCAGCAGCACCTCAGTGGCGGTGCCGTGGTGCAGCGCCTGCTCGGTGAAGGCGCAGCTGCTGAGGATGCTCTCTTGGCCCTGGCGCAGGGCGTCCAGCTGCGCCTGCAGCACCTGCCAGGACAGGGCAGGTCACCCTCACTGCCGGGCTGGGACCCTCGCCGGCACCCGGACCCCGGCCGTGGTTCTGGCCGGCCTTCGCGGCACTGCGCCTGGAGTCCAGCTGCCTGCACAGGCAGGGCTGGCTGGCACCGTTGACACGGCCAGGGCACGTTCACCCTTTTCAGGAAAGCCGGGCAGGGGGCACAGGGGAGGGATGCTGGCACAAGGGTACGACGGTGCCGGGGCACAGCAGTGCGGGGGTGTTACCTTCTGCTTGGCCCCACAGGTGGCCTCCAGGTCCCGCACCAGCAGCCCCTTGCGCTGCCGCAGCGCCGTCTCCAGCTCCTCGAAGGTGCTGCCGATCTCCGACACCGCCTCGTTCTTGCGCTCCACCAGCTGCTGGCTGATCTCCGACACCAGCCCGATGGCCGCTGCCAGCTGTGGGAGCCTGCGGAGGAGCCAGGCGCTGGGTGGGCACTGGTGGAGGGGACCCCCAGAAGACTCCTGGCGCCCCCCAGCCCCCTTGGCCCCATACCTGCTCCTGACAGCATCCAGCTGCTGCTGCAGGGCCGCCTTGTGCTGCTCCACCACATCACGCAGCGGCACGGTGACGTGCTCCCGGTGCTCCCCCTCGGTGCACTCGCGGCACATGGCTGTCTCGCACGGCTCACAGTAGAACTCCATCACCTGCGCAGGGACGCTCAGGGCTGCCCGCAATGGCCTCCCCCCAGCCCCTGGACCCCCGCAGGCTCCCAGCCCCCCTGAGCCCCTGCAGCCCCTCCCCAGCCCCTGCAGCCCCCCTGGAGCCCCAGAGCCCCACCGGGGCGACCCACCTTGCCCTCATGGTTGGGGCAGGAGAGGGGCTGGCCGGTGACGGCGCTCACGGGGTCCAGGCCACGGCCGGGGTGGGGGCCGCAGCTCTCGGGGTCCCGCTGCAGCACCTCCATCAGGTTGGTGATGAAGAAGTTGTTCTGCAGGGCGGCAACGCCGCGCTCGGGCAGGATGGAGGTCTGGCGGCAGACGGGGCAGGAGAGGGTCAGGCTCTGGGGCGGGATATAGTTCTGGAGACACCTGGGGCGAACGGGGACAACCAGAGGGTCAGGACCCGCGCGGAGCAGGGCAGCAGGGAGGGGAGCTGGGGGGGCAAAGGGACAGACAGACAGGAGGGATTGGGGTGCATGGGGCAGGAGCAGAGTGATGGGGCTGGAGGGGCAGGCAGACAGCAGGACAGAGACAGGAGGGATCAGGGTGCATGCGGCAGGAGCAGAGGGAGGGGCAGACAGACAGCAGGACGGACAGACAGACAGGAGGGGCCGGGGTGTGCAGGACAGCAGCAGAGGGAGGGAGCTGGAGGGGCAGACAGACAGCAGGATGGATGGACAGGAGGCATCAGGGTGCATGGGGCAGCAGCAGAGGAATGGGGCCGGAGGAGCAGATAAGACAGCGGGACAGACGGATGGACAGGAGGGCTACGCTGCAGCACATCACAGTGTGTGGGCCAGGAGCAGGGCGAGGGGGCCAGAAGAGCAGACAAGACAGCGGGACGGATGGACAGGCAGGAGGGCTACGCTGTGGCACACGGGGGTTGCAGGAGCGAGAGCAGGGGCCGGAGGGGCAGACAGACGGCAGGACAGATGGACAGGAGGGCTGCACCGCGGTGCCTGTCAGGACCCGCAGCCAGAGCCCGGAGGGGTGGATGGACAGACGGACAGGAGGGGAGAGGCCAGGCAGGGCTGGGCTGGGGAAGGGGCTGGGGCAGAGCCAGGGGCAAGTGAGGCTCCAGGGGAAGGGGGCGGTGGGGGGGGGCAGGGGGTCTCTGGGGGGGCACAGAGAAAGCAGACATCAGTACAGAGCCCACCACCGCCGACCCGCAGGTGCAGCCTCCCGCCCCAGCCTGGCCCCAGGCACGCCCCCGGCCCCACACGCTGGTAGATGCCAGTGCTGGATCAGCCCCGGCTGCTGCAGCCCACGGGGATGAGCAGGGTTGGGGGCAGTGGGGGGCTCGGGGGACACAGGGACAGGCTGCACAGCCCTTGCGGGCAGCAGGGTCCCGGCCCCCACGTGGGCTGGGGGGGGGGGGCAGCTGTGGGGTGCAGGGGGGCCCCAGCTCCCCACCCCTGGGGGTGCAGGGGGGCTCAGCCTTGTCTCTCACTGGAGAGGGGCAGGGGGGTGCAGGGGTGCCATGGGGCCCTGGCTCACCCCCTGGCTGTGGGGGGGCCGGGTTGGCAGAGGGGGCCTCTGGCTGCCCCATGGCAGGCACTGGGGGATGCGTGGGGAGGGCAGGCTGAGTGGGGGAGGCTCCACTTTCACTGGGGGTTTGGGGATGCTCGGGGAGGCAGTGGGGTGCAGTGCTTGACAGCTGGGAGGCAGCAGGGATGCAGCGTGGGTGCAACAAGGTGCAGCAGGGATGCAGCAGGGCCCAGGGGCACAGCAGGGAATGCAGCGGGGATGCAGTGCAGTGCAGTGCAGTGGGGGTGCAGCGGGGATGCCATGGGGATGCGGTGCAGTGCCACCCGGGTGCAGCGGGGATGCTGTGGGGATGCAGTGCAGTGCAGCAGTGGGGCACAGTGGGGATGCCGTGGAGATGCAGTGCAGTGCCATCTGGGTGCAGCAGGGATGCAGTGCGGTGCAGCGGGGGTGCAGTGGAGCACAGCAGCCCCAGCTCACCTCCTGCAGCAGGGAATGCTGAGGGGATGCAGCGAGGTGCAGAGCAAATGCCAGGGGGTGCGGGGACCCCAGCTCCTCTCCTGCAGGAGCCGCGTGAGGAGGGTGCTGGGGGAACACAGTGGGACGCAGCCGGGGGGCGCAGCGGGGCCCAGGAGGGGCGCAAGCCAGGGGATGCAGTGGGATGCAGCAAGGCACAGCGGGACACAGTGGGGCTGGGGGCACAGCAGGGCTGCAGCGGGGACGCAGGGGGAGGGATGCAGCGGGGCCCGGTCAGGGTGCAGCAGGTCCAGGGGCGCAGGTGGGGCGCGGTGGGGGTCTCACCTCTCGCAGAAGGTGTGCAGGCAAGGCAGCACCTTGGGGTTGCGGTAGCGGTCAAGGCAGATGCTGCACACCAGGAACTGTTTGTCAATCTGCCGCACCACCGGGCTGGCGCTGGCCTCCCGCTTGGCCATGGCGGCGTCCCCGCGGCCCCACGGCGCTCAGCCTGGGGGCGGGGAGGGTCAGCGGGGCCGGGCCGGCCCCACTGCTTCCCGCGGCCCCCACGATCGGGCCCCACGGCCGCCCCACGCTGGTCACCCCACGGAGGTCACCCGCGACCCTCGGCCCCACCTGCTCTGGGATGCACGGGGGCTGGGAGGGGGGTGTCCCCCGGCTCCCCCCCCCCCGCTCACGGTCCCTGGGCGCCCAGAGCCAGCCCCACAGCCCCCGCGACCCACGGCTCTGCCCTGCGCCCCAGCGCCGGGGCGCCCATAACCCTCACCCCACTAGCGGTGGACCCCGCGCAAAGCGCCTGCCCGCCCCACCGTTCCCCCCCCGCTCCCGTGTCCCGGGCACTCCCGGGCTGGGGTCCCCCCGCACCCCCCGGCGCCTCCGCGCACCCGCGGGCCGGACCCACGGGGCACACGCCGTCCACCCCCCGCCCGGACGAGCCCCGCGCCCCCCGGCCCGGCCCCGCTCACGGCGCTGCGGCGGCCCCGCGCTCCAGGCCCCGGCCCGGCCCCGCCCCGGCCGCCATTGTGCGGCACCGCCCGCCCCGACGGCACCGCCCCCGCGCCGGGATGGGGGCTCCGGGCAGCGGGCGGGGGGCGGCGGAGGGGATGGAGTCGGGGGGGGGCGGCACGACCGGGGAGCCGCAGCGGCTGCGGGTCCCCGCCGTGGTGCCGCGGGCACGGCACGGCTCCACATCCCGCCCCTCCTTGTCCCTGCCCACCCCCCCCCCCGCCCCGTCCCGGCCTTGTGTGTCCCCCCCCATTCCTCCTTGTGTCCCCCCCTCCCGTCCCTGTCCCCAGCCTCATGTCCTTGTCCCCAGACCCCCCCATCCTCCTGTCCCCAGCCCCCACCCCGCTCGTCCCTCTCCCCCATCCTTCCTCTCCCTGCGCCCCCCACCTTGTCCCTGTCCCCGTCCCACCCACGCCCCCCCCCCAGCCCATCCAGGCTACCCCCCACTCGTGACAAGCCGGCGCTGCCCCCCCCAAAGGACCCACCGGGGCCCATCCCACCTCACGCCCCCCCGCCCCATCCCTTGCTAGCCCCCTCCGCACGGCGGGCCCGTGTCCCCGTCCCCTCCATCCCCACGCGTGACACCGACACCCACCCCCACACCCACGCGTGACACCCGCCGCCACTCACCCCCCACGCAGCCCCCTCCTCGCTTCAGCCCCCCCCGCGGGCCGGCAGCGCGCATCCTCGGCCCGGCCCGGCTCGGCGCGGCAGGGACTGCGCCAGGGATGGGCAGGGAAGGCAGCTGCCAGACCGGACCGCACCACGGCGAGGTGGGAGGGGGGGGTCACACGCTTTTTACCCCCCTCGGACCGCGCGGGACACCCCGCCCACTCGCAGACCCCCCACTCGGGAACGGCGAGGCGTTGCTCCGCGACGCCTCGCCGTTTCCGAGTGGGGGGTCCGCGAGGGAGGAGTCCCGTAGGAGGGAGGGGGGAGGAGAGCAGGATGCAACCCCCCCCCCAGCACGAATGGTCGGGTCCGGGCTGTGGCTCTGCAGTGGGGGGGGCTCCGGGCGCGCCCCCCTGCATCCCCGGGGTACCCGGCTGTCGCCACGGCAACCGCATCCCGCCCCGATGTGGTCCCGTCCCCCCCCTCAAAGTGGGGAGGGGGGGTCCCGCCTGGCAGACCCCAAAGTGGGGGGGGCACAGTGTGCACAGTGCGGGGGGGGGGGTGGCCCGTGTGCTGTGTGTCCCCCCTCTTCTTGTATGGACACGGGTGGGGGCAGAGCCCACTCGCAGCTTAAATGTGGGGTGCAGCCGGCCCCGGGGGGCGGGGGGGGCAGCATCCCCTCACGACACCAATGGGGGGGGGGGGGCACGTGTGCACACCGTACCTGTGTGCATGCAGACATCCCCCCCCACCCAGGTGTGTGTGTATGTGTAGGTGTGCATGCTGTCCTCCCCGCGCAGGCGTGTCTGTCCCCACCCATGTTTCTGAGCTCCCGTGGGGGTTTGCACAGCCCTGCCCCACTCAGCGCCTGCGCACGCCCACCCCTGTCCTGCTGCTCTCTGCTGCCCTTGGGGGACACGGAGACCCGCGGACCCTCGGGGTGAGCATGCCAGGCCCTGTGTTACCACCAACCCCCCCCCCGCCTGCATGCCACACGCACTGGCACACGCCCCGGCACGCGCCCTGGCACACGTGGGCTCACCTGCCTGCCGGAGCCATCCCCCTGTGGCACGGGTCCCCGGCGGTCAGCAGGAGGGACGGAGGGGTCTGGTGGGATCTTTCCGGTGTCACCGCGGCTGGGTCTGGCCAGGCCCCGTGCTGCTGCCGGGTGCCGGCTGTGGGAGAGGTGCCGGAAGGTGCGCGGGGGCGGGCGGGCGGGGGCCAGGGACGCTGCAGGCGTGGGGGCCCCAGGGTGTGCGCACACCCTCGCGCGAGCGTGCAAGCAGCCATGGTGCGGGGCCGCCAGTGCACGCGGGGTCCCCAGGTCCCAGGGTCCCCGAGCAGGCGCTGCCCGTGGGTGGCCGGGTGCTGTGGCCCTGGGGGGGGACTGTCCCCAACCTCGTGGAGGAACCGGCCGGGCAGCATTCCCGCCTCACACCGTCGCCATCCGGCAGGGCCGCACCAGTGTGGCACCACCGCCGCGGCCATGGCCGAGCAGGGTCCCAGGAGGTGACTGGGGTGAAGTCACCCTTGACCGCCCCGTCTGCCCTGCGTGGCACAGCGACAGGGGCTGCGGGTGATGGCCGCTGGTGACAGTGGCCATGGCTGTAACGAGGCTTTTGGCACCTTCTTCCACCATCCTCGTACCCAGGGCAGGACGTTACTGTTTGGAGGGCTGGACAACCAGGTGGGTAAAAAACAGGTTGGAGGTTTGGGCTCAGAGGGTGGTGGTTCATGAGCTGTGCTCTGCCTGGAGGCAGGTGACAAGCAGAGCACCACAGGGACCAGCCCGGGGACCTCTCCTGCTTAACATCTTCAGCAATGACCCAGGGCAGGCACCGAGGGCACGCTCGTCAAGGTTACAAATGACACCAGCCTGGTGAGGGGGAAGCAGCTGGCATGCTCGAGGGCAGGACTGCACCCCCAGGGACTTGGGCAGGAGGGAGGAATGGGCCAACAGGGACCGCACAAAACTGAGCAAGGACAAATGCCAAGTCCTGCTCCAGGAAGCAGAGCACCCCTGCAACAGCACAGGCAGGGACTGCCAGGCTGGAGAAGCAGCTCCAGGGAAAATGTCCTGGGGGCCTGGGTGGGCAGCGAGCGGGACATGAGCCACAGTGCACCCTGGCAGCAAGGAGAGCCCAGCAGCACGCTGGCCTGCACGAACAGGGCACAGCCAGGAGGTCGAGGGCAGGCGTTATCCTCCCCTCTACTCAGCCCTTGCTAAACCACATCTAGACACCCCATCTAGTTTTGGGTCCCCGGTACAGGAAAGACCTTGACAGACTGTGGCGAGTTCAGGGGCGGCCACTGCACCCGTCAGGGGCTGGAGTACCTGCCCTGTGAGGAGCTGCTGAGGGACCGGAGCTTGCTCAGCCTTCAGGGGAGAAGGCTGCAGACCTAAGAGCAAGCTGCCAGCACCGATGGCGAGCTTCTCGAGGAAACGGAGCCGGGCTCTTCGCAGTGGTGCACAACAAGAGAAGAAGAGACTACAGGCGTTGGTGGAAATGAGAACTTCAAGCTGGACACCGGGGAAAGCTTCTTCCCGTGAGGACCATCCAGTAGTGGAGCAGGTTGCCGAGAGAGGCTGTGCAGCCTCCCTCCTTGGAGCTTTTCAGGATGCTACTGGACGAGGCTGTGAGCAGCCTGGTCTGACCCCACAGCTGCCCCTGCTTCGAGAAGGAGGTTGGATCAGCGACCTCCGGCGTCCCCGGCCAGCCTGGCCCCCGCCCGGCTCTGCTTCCCCTCCCTGGTCACCCTTCAGGCTGGGTTGCACCCCCCCACACCCTGCAATGGCCCCCTGGGAGGGGCTGCCAGGACAGGAGGGACCAGCACCGGGGTCCTGGGGCCATGACAGTGCTGGCCGGGCCACGGCGATGGGAGGGCACGAGCAGCCCCACGGCATGCCTGGGCCAGGCTGGGGCAGGGGGGTGGCCAGCCCGGGCACAGCTCCCACGGGGGACAGGGTCCCGCACCAGCCGCCTCTGCGCCGCCTGGCACGGCCGGCACCAGCCCAACAACAAAGGGCACAGTGATGGGGCCGGCGGAGGGCCCGCTCGGTGGGGACACGGCCCCGGGCCAGCGCTGGGGCAGCACCGGGCAGGGGACGCGGCTGCCACGGCGGCAGCACCAGGCGCCGCGGCAAGGCAACGAAGCCGCAGCGTGGAGGCGGCCAGCGGGGAGCTGCGGCCACGGGGCCCCCCGGGCAGCCGGGCCAGCACCGTGCTGTGCCGCGCCTGACGCAGGCAGCCAGGTGCCGCCACGGCCTCGCGTGACGACAACGCGGGGCGGCGGACACACCCGGAGCGTGGCCACCACCCGGGGAGCAGGAGGCCTGGGAGAGTCTCAGATTTTTATTATCACAACAAACCCGACGGGAGCAGGGACACGGGGAAGGATAAAACCAGAGCGCGGCCCAGCAGCCCCGGCCCCACAGCCCCTCAGCTGGGGGGGGGTCCGTGCCCCTTCCCACCCGCCAGGCACCTGAGGAAGCCGAGCAGGGCAGAGCCCTCGGGGGGGGCGGCCGGGGGCGGCTGGGGGCACGCCGACCTGCTCCGAGCCCTGCTCCGCTGGAAGAGGCTGGCCAGGCTGAAGAAGGGCGCGGGGCTGGCGGGGGCCGAGGCTGCGACCGGGGAGGGCGGCTCGGGCAGGCAGAGCTCGGGGCCAGACTCGAAAAGCCCCCCCTGCCTGCTGGCCGGGGCGCCTGGGGAGAGCTGGTTGCAGCCCCCCACCTCGGGCAGGGCCGGCAGCGCTGGGGCCGTGTGCCGCCGCAGCGGGGCCAGGGGGGCTCCGGGCGGCCAGGTGGGACTCTGCAGAGCTGGGGGCAGGGGGGGGCTCCCGCAGCCTGCGGGGCCGGCGGAGCCAAGGGGGTCGTCCCCCCGGGGGGCGGCCAGGCAGGGCTCAGAGCTGGGGCGCGGGGAGCGGAGGCCGTGCCGGCCGGGCTGGGGTGTGAGCGGGAAGGGGCCGCGCGGCCCCACGTCCTGGGGAGCCACATCCCGCGCGGAGCACGTGGCGATGGAACGACGCTTCAGCCGCTCCTGCTCCAGCTGCTGCCGCCGGTGCTGCGCCTGCTCCCGCACCCGGTTCTCCTGCGGGGCAGAGGCGGGTCAGGGCTGGCCAGGCGTGGGGTGGCAGGGCCGACACCGGCCCCACACGTAACCGGGCGCGGGGGTTGGTACCTGTGCGGCGGTGAGGAGCCGGCCCGCGAAGCTGTGCAGGATGGCACACAGGTCCTGCAGGCCGCCAGGCGCCGTGTCCTCGCAGAAGAAGTCAAGGGTGGTGGCCGCGGCGCGGTGCATCCGCTCCAGCGCATCCCACGCCCCGTGCAGCTCCTCCTCGGCCACGCGCAGGAAGGGCTGCAGCTGCGGCCCCAGCCCCTCCGCGCCCAGGCTCTGGGCCCCCGCCAGCCGCCCCGCCAGCCGCCGCAGCTCCCCCTCCACCTCCGCCACCTCAATCCTGCGGGGATACACGGGTCACCCATCCCGACGCTCCACTCCCCTCTGCCACCCCTCCCTGCCACGCTGCCCGCAGCTGGGACCCCTCCTGCCCCTCCACTCCCACCCCCGGCAGGTGCCACCCCGTGGGGCAGGGTCCCCGCTCGGCTCTGGGACGTGGGGATGCCCTTACCGCGAGGCTGGGCCCACGTGCCGCAGCTTGCCGGGGAAGTCCAGCAGGCTCTTCTCCACTCTGGCCACCTCCTGTGGGTGAGAGGGGCAGCGAGCAGCCCCCACAGGGCCGGGGGCATCCCCAGGGCCCTGGCAGAGCTGCCCACACTGGAGAGCCAGACCTCGGGGGAACGGCAGAGGTAACTCCCCGTTTGCCTGGTGGGGCTGGGGCCAGCCCGGGGCATGCGTCCCCAGCCAGATGTGTTGCCAGGTCGCTGCGGGAGTGACTTGGACCAACACCCGCACTGACCGGGAAGGATAAAAATGTCCTTGAAGGCACACGGGCCTTTGGGGGGGACTATGGCAGCGGTGACAGGAAGGTCCAGACCCGGCAGAGGAGGGACAAGCCGGTGCCGAGGGCAGGAGGGCCAGAAGGGAGAGGATGGAGCGCGCCGCAGGCGGCAGCGCCGGCTCCCTGCGGGCAGAAGTGCAGCTGCCACCGGCCAGAGCAGGGGCGAGCATGGGAAAAATGGCACGGGAGCTCATCTGCCAGGGAAAACAGCCTCCCCCACACGTGGGCTGGGCGCATGCCTGCCGGGGCAGCACAGGCAGTGACCTTGCGCAGGGGAGGGGAGGGAACAGGGTCTCCCCGGGCACATGCAGGTGCCCGCAGCCATGGGGATCCCCCGGAGAGCCCCACACTGGCTGCACCCCGCGGCTCCCGGGCAGCAGGAGACAGCCGGGGACAGCCCAGTGGTGGCATGCCAGCCGGAGGCAACAGGCGCACGTGGCCAGGCTGGCCCAGGGCCTTCAGCGGCCAGCAGGCAGAGGAGCTGCTGCAGAGCCCGGCGCCTCCCAGGGCAGCGCAGCTCGGCCGGGCCACGCTCCCTGTGTGGGCTGGCAGCCACAGCCCAGGACGGAGCCAGGCACTCGCGTGCCAGCTGCTGCCCAGAGAAGGGCCACGGGGACGGCGGATGCTGCCACGGGGACAGTGGGCAGGGGACCAGGACGAGGCCCTGCCCATTGCGGCCATGCCTGGAGCAGACCTGAGGGCCAGGGAGAGGAGCAAGGGAGCGCACAGGGAACGCCTTCTGTTTCAGACCCCCATCAGGGAAAAGCCCGCTCCAGGCACAGACCCAATGCTCTGCCAAGAACGAGCTCCCCCCGCAATTAATCCGGCCATGGCCCCCAGCAGTGCAGGGAGGCCAAACACCGAAGCCCCACCGGTGCTCACCATCGCCACGAAGTGCAGCAGGTCCACGCCCGGCTCGTTGGCCTTGGTGTCGGGCAGCTTCAGCAGCGAGGCGAGGCGGAAGCCGGCGGCGCTGCCAGCATAGCTGCCCTGGGAGTGGAGCGGGGGAGTCGCTGCGGCCCTGCTGCGCTGCGGGGGGGGGGCAGGGGGGCAGCAGGCCCCCTGCGCCATGGGCTCACCGAGTTCAGGTAGTTGCCCGCGCTCAGGATGAGGTGGAGGATGGTGTGCAGCTCCTCACACTCCAGCAGCTCTGGGGAGCGGCCAAGGGGTGAGCGGGGACACGGACGGTGCGCCCCCGCCACAGTCCTGGCACACCCCACAGTGTTACTCACCGACAGCAGCATCCGTCAGGGTCTGGATGGAGCCGCGCAGGGTGGTGAGCCGGGGGAAGAAGTCCTCCTTCAGCACCAGCAGCTCCAGGCGCTGGGTGTAGCTGGGGACGAGTGTGGGGTGAGCAGGTGGGGGCGTGGGAACCCCCTGGCACACGGGACCCCCCAGGTGCAGGGGACCCCCCAGCTCCCACCTGGGCACCTCTGTCAGCAGCAGCATGAAGAGCTCAGGGTCAGCGAGCTGGTGGGGGCTGCCGGGGAAGGACCGCAGCCGGGCCACCTGTGGGCAGAGAGGGGTGTCAGGAGGGGCCGTGGAGCCCCCCCCCGGGCCTCCCCCCCCCCCAGCCCTCACCTCTGTGGCACTGGGCAGCATCCGGGAGAGCTCCAGCAGCTTCTCTGCCCCGTAGGGCGCCCCGACACCCTCCTGGATGTCCCGCACGATCTGGCGGACAGGCCTGGGGGGACGTGTCAGACATGGGTGACCCCCTGGCCCGCCCACACGGGCAGCGCTCTGCCGCCTGATGGGGTAACAACCCCCTGGCGGCCAGCAGACCCCCCCATCCCTCCCAGGGGGGCAGACACCTACCTGGCCCCCTGCAGTGGGCATGGTGGGGGGCAGGGACCCCCCCACGTCCATGCCTGGGTGCACAGGGCAGCAGGAGCCCCTATTCCCCACTCGTGTGCGGGACCCCAGAGGGGAGCAGGTACCCGCAACATCCCCCATGCCGGGACCCCTGGGGATAGCTCTCCTTCTGCCCCCCCCCGGGCTGGACCCGGGGACACACACACACACACACACACGAGTCCCTCCGTGCGTGCACCCCCCTCTGGAGGGGGTGCAGGTTGCCGGGGTGGTGTGTGTCTCTCTGGAGGGATGGGACAGTGTCCCCCGGGGGGGGTGTCCGGGGGGTGCCTGGGGGCAGCTCTGCTCACCGCTTGACCTGCTTGAGGAAGACGCCGAGGGCGAGGCTCCGCTTGGGCTCCAGCAGCGCGGCCTGGGGGGGGAGGCACGAGGCGGTCAGGGACCGCGGGGGGGACTCGGCCGGGACGGGGACGGGGGGACGGGACGCGGCTCTCACCGCGGGCGGCGGGCGCTGCCCCGGGGCGGCCCCGCGGGGCTCTCGGAAGAGCAGCCGGAGGCGCGGCAGGTCCAGCGCCGGCGGGGCGGCCCGCGGAACCCAGACCGAGCGGCGGCCGCGCACCCGCGCCGCGGGCACCGGCTCCCAGTGCAGTGCCCGCAGCCGCCCGCCCTGCGCGGCCGCCGGCGGGGAGGGCAGCGGCGGGGGGGGCGGCCCCGGGGGGGGCGGCGGCGGCGCGGGGCGGCGCGGGGAGCCCATGGCGGGGACGGGACGGGACGGGACGGGCCGGGAGCACCGGCCGCCCCGCGGCTCCGACAGCTCGGCCCGCCCCGGCCCCGCCCCGGCCCCGCCCGGGCTGGCGGCGGAGGGGAGCGCCGGGGCCCCGGTGCAGAGGTGGGGAGCCAGCCCCGGGTACCCGACCCGGTGCCCTCCTCGGGGCCGCGGCACCCGGCTGGAGCCGCGCCCGGGGAAGGGAAACCCGGCCCCGCTGCAGGCGCCCGCCCCGCGGCCAGCGGCGGCCCCCGGGACCCTCCGAGCCCCCGGTGCTGCCAGTGGGACTGTGGTGACAGACAGCTCCCCGGTCCCGTCCGTCCCTGAGGAACGAGCCCCCTCTCCCGGGGTGACTCCCCGGCGCCTTCCCTGTTCGCATCCCAGGCTGGAGCGGAGTTGCCCCGGCAGCCAGGTACCGATCCCTGCCGGTGCTTCGGGAGGGTGAGAACGGCTGCGGGGGATCAGAGCGAAGGCCCGTCACCCCAGGCGTCCGACGGCCAACCGCAGCACATGCCCAGGGAAGACCTTAGGATGAGCAGGGGGTCTCCCCCAGAGCCGTCTCCCGCCCTCCCGAGCCAGGGGCCAGGGCACCTGCAGCCCCCCCCGGAGGCAATTTCCCCCCCTGCCCTGGCCCAGTGCCCTCCTCAAGCTCCAGCATCCCACGGCCAGGCTCTCCCAATAGCAGCTGCTTGTCTAAACCCGATGCCGGGCCACAGCACAGGGCATCCCTGTCTCTTTTGGGGACGCTCTGGGGCCCGTCTCATGGTCTCCTGCTGGCCCCAGGCAGCCACGATCCCACCGCAGGGCTGGCAGGGCCCCGAGCCCCCTGAGAGACATTCCCACACAGTTGCTGATCTGGGCAAGGCTGAGAACAAGTAGGATCAAGTGATCCCGATCACCACTCAATCCTCCAGCTGCCAGCTCCCGGCACAGAGTGACCCTGGCCCCTTGCTTCAGTGCCGGCAGCCCAGGCAGGGGGGCACAGCCCCTGCAGCCGGGCTGGGAGAGCACTGGGCAGTGTGGCACCCCCCACGCAGGGCAGCTCTGCTGCCTCCCCAGACCCTCCTGGCTCTGGCCCGGGGGAGGGCAGTGGCAGGGGATGGCAGCCTGCGGCAGGGGCAGCCTCGCCCCCCCGCCGCAAATCAGCCTCCAGCCCGGGGGGCCCCTGCCCACCGCTCTGCACACACAAGCGATCCGTACCGCTTTATTCTGGAGTCTTACAGAAGTTGGGAGGGAAGAGGGGGTCAGACCTTCACCAGGAAAGGGGGGGTGTCAGATCCAGACATTAAATTACCAGGGATTAAATTAGCAAGAAAAACAAACTGTTTTGTCTCAGGAGAAAGTGCCCAAGTGCTGCATGTGGCCAGGGCTGGAAGCAACACTCAGCTGGAGCAGGACAGAGCTCTGGCCCCTGGGACGCTGGCCGAGGCCCCGGCCCCGCCGTGCATGGCACACGCACCCTCGGCACACGCACCCTCAGCACACACAGACAGACATGCACATGCACCTGCCCGGGATGCGGCCAGCGTTTGGTCCTTGGTTGAAGTCCCCGCAGCCTGGTGGCCCCAACAGGGCCCAAGCATCAGGGTGGCGAGAGGACCCGCATCTGCCCAGCACCCGCCTGCCCACACTTCGCTAGCAGCAGTGCGCGGGGTCCCCCCCAGCCCCCAGGATGGGCCCCCCACCAGACCGGGCAAGCACGGCCCTGGAAGCGGCCGGCATGGCTCACCCTGTGCATGGGGGAGTGTGGTGTGAGGCTGGGGGGGGGGGCAGCCCCCAGTTCGGCTGGGGAGGGAGTGCAAGAGCAGCTACCTGGGAAACACCAGGGATCAGCCAGGAGGGAGACGGAGCAACCCCAAAGCTGGGAGAGAAGGCAGGAGCCCCTGCTGCCAGCCGCGGGGGCTGGGAAGCCACAAGCCCCCCCAGGCCAGGGAGGGGACCCGGCTGTCCGGGTGCCATCCCTCCATAGCTTCGTCTTCATTTGGAAACGAACACTTCTGCCACAGGGCAGGGGTATTCCTGGGCTGGGCCCCAGGGAGTGGGGAGCCCCACAGAGGAGGCCTGGGGCGGGGGGGCACGCTCCCATCCTGTCCCAGGGGAGGCAGAGGGAGAGCTGTGGAGTGTCCCACCCCACCCAAGGCATGCGGTGGGGTCTGGGGCACAAGTGCCCAGCAAGGGAGGGGTCTGCTGCCCCCCCCAGGGTGCCAGGAGGCAGGGAGGGCTCCCGGCTGTCGTGCCGGGGGTCCGTGCTAAGGGAGCATGGATGAGCTGGGCAGGGCTGGGCTCTGCCCCAAGGGGGAGACACAGGACAGAGGAGCCCCGGCCACTCCGGGCTCCTCTCCCCAGGCAGGACCAGGGCCCCACTTGAACCCTCCCACTCCCCCCCCAAACCAGGCCCCCCCATGCCCAGTGGGCGAAGCCCAGCTGCAGCAGGGCCCAGGCCGCGTCCCCTGCTCACTCCGCGAGCACGCGGCCCGGCCCCACGCCAGCGGGCAGAGGTCAGAATTCAGGTCCATAGTGCCCCCAGCCAGAGCACGCAGGGGGCAGAGGGGGCGGCTCACTGCTCCTCCAGCCAGGAGGGCTTCTCAGCACCGGGGGTCTTCAGCTTGATGTTGAACTGCTTGAGGGTCTGCTCCAACTGCTGCTGGTTCCCAGCGAAGTAGGCAGAGATGGCGTTGTGGAAGAGCAGTAGCTGCTTGTGCATCACCTTGATCTGGGAAGAGCAGGAGGGGTCAGCCTGCAGCAAGCCAGCTCCTCTGCCCAGCACCCAGAGAAAGGGCAGGGAGCAGAGACACGGTGCCCACCCAGTGCAGGAGGGGGAGGTTGGAGCTGCTGCCAGCAGCTCCCAAAAGCTAGCCCTGAAAGCCAGGAGAAGGCCACGAGGCAGGAGCCGTGACAGCGAGAGGTGGGCAGAGATGGGCGCTCCCCTGCCCTTCCCCGTTCACAGGTGCTGTCCACCCAAAGAGAGATGTCAGGCAGGCGGCTGCAAGGCAGCACGGCCTAGGGACACAACACGTGCACGGCAGACCCCCAATCTGCGCCCCACGGCCCTCCCCACCTTATTCTCCTCCAAGAACTTGAGCTTGATGGCCACATCAGCACGCAGCTTTTCATACTTGTCCTTGTGGCTCTGGAACTGGCTCTGGGCTGCGTCCAGCCGGCACAGGGTGCTAGCGTCCCGAGGGCCCATGCTCAGCTCCTCCAGGTCTGTGCGGTATGCATCGTACTCCAGCCTGTGCAGGGACAGCCAGTGTCGGAGCTACACTGCGGCTCCGCAATTCCCCCCCGGGGACGCCCGGCACCCATCAGGAACCCGGCCCGCGGGCCATGCTGCCGTTCTACCTGGCTGTCTCGTACTGTTTGACCGTCATGAGCGTGTCCTCCATGGTCTTGTTCACCAGCGTGTTGATGCTGGAGACAAAGAAGTTGACAGCCCCCAGTAGTGTTTCTCCATTCTTGCAGAGCAGTTTCTGTGTTTCTGCGTTGTAACCAAACTCCTCCTGGGAGAGGAGGACAAGTCAGGGTCCATACCAGCAAGGCCCCCTCTCTCCTCCCACACACCCAGAATCAGCCTGGCCTTGGGTGCTCCAAGGAGGTGCTGGGACACGGCCCTTCACGCTCTCCCCTGCCACGCAGCCTTCACTGAGCACTGTCATCCCCAGCCTCCTCCTGCTTCTCCTCAAGCACCTGGGGTGCTGTGGAGCAGAGAGCTGCCCCCAGCTGTGCTGCAGAGCCCGAGGTTGATTTGGGTCTCTAGGTCTCCTCCCCAGGCACGAGGGGCTGCAGCACAGGCAGAGGCAAGGCAGGTGCCACCTCCCCCGTGGGCATACCTGCAGCTCAGGAGACTTCTGGCTGAGGTCCGCAAAGGCATCCCCCAGGGCATGCTGTGTTTGCACCAGGCTGTAGAAGTGGTTGGTGAGAGCCCGTGCGAGCTGCAGCACGCACTCGTACTTGCGCTTTGTCTCCCGGAGCAGCTCAATCTGCGTCTCCAGCTCGAGGTCCACTGTGCGGGAGCCGCGGCCAAACCGCTCCGAGATCAGCTGCTTGGTACACTGCAGGGTGAGGGAGGAAGGCATCAGGAGGCCCCAGGTCCCTGGCCAACGGGAAGGGCTCCTTGCTGTTGCAGGCAGCTGCAGCACAGCTGTCCCCACAAATTCTGCGGGGAGATCCCCAGATGCATCCTCCACCTCCCACTGCTCCTTCGCCCCTAGTGCAGGGGCTGGCCCAACCCTCCTCAGCCTGCTGCGCGGTGGCCCTGGCAGCGAGCCAGGCCATCCTGATGGTCCTGGGAAGCAGCTCACCTTGTACGTGTTGATACCCCATTTCTTGACAATGTCAAACTTCTCCACGGCGATGCCACGGACAACTTCCTCTCCTCCGACAGCTGGGCTGGGGTGGGGCTGGTGCAGCCCGGAGCCTGGAACAGACACAGCCCCACACGGCATCAGCTCAGCAGGGTAGCAGCACCAGGGCACAGGCCAGGCTGCTCGCTCAAAACCACCAGTGCCTTCACAGCGGGGCACCGCGGCTGCACCCAGAGGGCTCAGGGCACTGGGAGGAGCGCAGGACTGCCACAGGGCTGCATTGGGGTTCAACAAAGCCCATGCACAACAGGTTTGTGGTCCAGGCAGCACCCAGCCCTGCCTGGGAAGCTGCCACTGCGCCTGCTGTGGCGCAGCACTGGGCACCTCGCCCCGCTCAGGCCCCAGTCCAGAACAGCTCTCCCCCACCAGCAGCAAGGGTACAAGCCGGCAGCATTAATGGGCTCCAGCCCATCTTGCACCGCTTGCGTGCCTAATTGGCTTGCAGGCGTCACGAAGCGACACCTCGTGCACACGGCAGGGAACCTGCTCCTATGAGCCCTTCCAGAGGGGTCCCACACAGGGCGCTGGCAGCAGTGGCAGCTGACCCCGCAGGAGAAGGCACTGACCCCAGCCTACCTCGTCACCAGCCCAGCCACCCCTGCTCTTGCAGACGGGGCCCCAGCACCTTCGTGCTGCACCGTGCTCCTCTCAGCCCAGAGCAGCGTCCTGCCTGACCCCTCTCCTCACCAAGCGGACCAGAGGAGAGAGGAGGTAACTGGCAGCACCTGGGGGAGGCAACCCGTGGGGGCTCCTCGCACAGCCAGGCACCATCTGCATCTCACCTTTGAGCCGCCCGGTGCCCTGGCAGCACTGTCCTCTCCCCCCAGAGCACCCAGACCAAGACCTTGCTGTGGCTGCTGGGGGAGGCGAGTGCTGGTCTTCCTCCCACAGCAGCAGGCTCGCCTGCCTGCATGCTGGTGGCTATGTGGGGCTGCAGCCAAGTCTCTGTGCTCCGAGGGACCCCAGCACTAACCAGGCACCCTAACCTGGGGTGAGGGGCCCAAGCTCAGGCCGGGGGGGGCCGCAGAGCGCCAGCCAAGGGCTGGGTGGCCACAGTACCTGCTGAAGCACCAGCCTGGTTGGCCATCCTGCTGGCGGCAGATGCACTGGGGGAGACGGATGGTCCTCGGGGTGGGTGAGGTTGGACAAGACAGCCTGGAAATGGAGGGGCTGGCAGGTGTTGAGCAGAGAGGGGCAAGAGGAGATGGGGCGGTGTGTCGGGCACGGGGGCAGGAATGGCCAGGACAGAGGATGAGTGCGCGGGCGGGATGGCAGCAGGGGAGAGCAAGGGGAGCAGATGAGTGTGACGTGAAATCACAAGACATGGCTGGCTGCCAGACGGATACCTCCCGCACCAGGTGCTCCCTCCCCACTCCTCCTGTCCCATCAGCTGGGGTCACCATGCCCCATGAGCCGAGAGCTGGACAGGCCCAGCGTGACAGACAAAGAGGGACAGCAACCACAGCACACACCTCCTTCTGCCACCCACTCGTGCTGCTCTTCGGCACAGCAGGCTGTGAGCAAACGCACACGTCCTCTCCGCCTGTGCAAATCCACTCACTCAAGCCTAGCACAGCACGGAGCAGCTGTCCGCTGCGGAAGAGCCCACTGGGGCAAGTCAGGGGACAGAGACTCGTGTGAAATAGGACCATGAGGGACTGAGGGCGAGAGACACGGCTGTGCCAGAGCTGCCTCGGCAGTGCCAACTTGGCCCAGCCCAGCACCACCAACGCTCACTGTGGACCCACTGGGCCACCGCTGCCTCATGCCTGGGCAGACCTCCCTGGGGGGTGTGGGGAGCAGCAGGGCCCTGGGGCTGTGACACTCTTGCTCACACCGCTGCCTGGCAGGCAGGACGCTCGCAGCTGGGCCTTGCCACCAGGAACACCCGCAACCCCAGAACCAGCCTGAGCAACAAGAAAAGGAAATGAGCGGAGAGAGTAGGGCTCAGAGCCGCCCTGCCCCGTCCCACCACGGGCAGGCCATCCCCGACACAACCACCGGCACCAGCGCATCCCCAGAGCTCCCCAGGACCAGAGAAGAGGTGGAACACTGGAGTCTTTCCTCACCACTGGAGGAAGAGCCCGAGAGCTGCTGTGCCTCAGTACGCTGTAAAGCCCAGGCACCACAAGCCACTACCTGTGGCCCCGGGGTCCGCCACGCGACCGGCTGGGCCCTCCCCAGCAGGAGGCCCCACACCTGCAAGAGAGGGGAGCACCCAGGGCCCAGCCCTCCCATGGCACCCCATGCAGCCTCCCTGTTAGTTATGGCATTCAGGGAGCACCAGAGGAGCGGGGTTAGGGGGTGGCGGCCCCTCCAGTCCCAGGCAGCCAGGCTCTACCAGCCCATCAGCAGGGCCCAAGCCCGCCAGGGAAGAAAGGGAAGGAGCCGCCTTGCACTGGCAGGAGCCGCCATCCCGGGGAGGAGGCATTGTACCGCATGGTTGAGGCTCGAGACAGAGCTTCGGCCTGTGCACAGGACCCTCCGCAAGGCCCGGCCGGGGGTCAGCCCTCCCTGCCTGGCACCACCACAGGCCGTGCCCCAACAGAGGGACCAGGCTCCTGGGCCCTGTGGCTCTAGCAGCACACCTCCCTCCCCACAGGCTCCCACAGCTCGACAAGGAACAAGAGGGTGCTGAGGCGAGCTGTGGCGTGCTTCCCATGATGGAGCCTCTCCATCCCACCTCTGCCGTCACGTGAGGAGCAGCACTGCCCTCGGCAGGCAGCCCCAGCTTTCCCCCACTGCCCCAGCCCCATCTGCGCAAGCCTGTGCCACGGTCCAGCCTACCTTTGATGGTGCTGGTGGGGATGATGCCTTCAGCTGTACCCCCGTAGCCGCCAGAGACGATGCTGGTTTCATTGAGGTTGGGCCCTGATACCATCACCTGCTGCAGGTCCTGGAGCGGAGGGAGGAGCACAGGCAGCTGAGGTGCAGAGCCGGGACGCACAGCTGAGAGGATGGCCCGGCCCTGAAGCAGAGGGCCTGGGGCAGAGCGGCATGGCCCTGCCCTGCCCTGCCCACCCCACACAGCCCAAAAAACAACATCCCAGAGTCCAGCACATCCCCACCCGGCCCCAGCCACAAACCTGCTCCAAGCCGTCATCCTCTGGCAGGCTGCCCGTGTCCCCGTTGCTGCTGATAGGGATCTCCATGGTGGCGGCCTTGCTCATGATCCCGTCTGACATCCTCAGGGCCTGCAAGGACACAGACGCTCTACTGGAGCCTGGGGACCAGGCAGAGACAGAGACCACCCCCGTGCGGCTGGGGTCCCGGGGCTTCACCCAGCCAGGGAAATCCCAGGCTTCCCAGGCCAGGAGCCCATGGGGCCAAGGCCTGGGCTGAGCTCCCGATGGCCAGGGAGCAGGCGGAGGACAGCAGGCAGCTGGACCCACGCTGGCAGCCGCATGCACTGAGCAGCCTCTACGGCCGCTGCACGGCACGGCATTCCCTCGGGACACGCCGCCCCGGCCCTGCCCGCAGCCTCCCGGCTCTGAGAACGCTCCTGGCGGAGCCGCACATCCCAGAGAAGCCAGCCCCAGCTCTGGCTCACGGTACCGGAGCACGGCTGGCGCGTTCCCTCCCGCCCCTTCAGCCCACGGCTCGCACGTTTTGGAGAAGAGATGGTTCTCCCCCGCCCCTCACGGATCTCCGGGGCGCAGCAGCGGTCCGTCTGTCCCGGCTGGGTGGCAGACCATGCCCCGGGACAACCGGGGCTTTGCAGCAGACCAGCTCCTGGCCCAGAGCCCGGGAAAAGGGAGCCAAGAGCCACGTCGGCAAGCCAGGCTGCGCACCGGAGGGAGGAGCAGCAGCGAGGGCCCCGCTGCGCCCAGACCGGTCCAAGCACATTCCCGGGCAGGTGGCTCCGGGCACCCCACAGGGGCCGTTAGCCGCCTGCCCTGGCGGGGCCGCAGCCCCGACGGCGGCCGGACCCCCGGGAGAGGGCCCTACCCCGCCTGGAGGGGACGAGGCCCGCGTGCCGACAACGCGGCTCCCCCCCGCGGCAGCCCCCGCGCCTGGGGAACCGCCCCCGCAACAGCTCCCCCCCCCTCCCCGCCCGGCCCCGGCGCGGAGAGACGAGCGCACGGGAGGAGACGGGGCCGGCGGTCGCCCAAGGGCTCTCCGCTGGGAGACGGCGGGCAGCCCGGGGAGCGCCCGGCCCCCGGCGGCCCCCCCCTGCCCCGCAGGCCGGGCTCACCTGCCCGGGCACCCGCCCGCCCTCCCGGGCACCCGGCGGCCCCGCTTCCTCCACCGGTGCCCCCGGCCCGGCCCCCCACCCGCAGCTCGGGAGCCCCGCTCCGCCTCGGCCCGGGACGCGCCGGAAGCCGCGTCACCGCCGCCCGCGGGGGCCGCCGGGAGACGGGCCGGACGTAGCGTCACCGGCGGGCGGTGGCGCCGGGCGGAAGCGGGGCGGAAGAGCCCTTCCCGCCCGGAAGCGCCGCCTCGGAGCCCCGGCGGCCCGGGGTGGCGCGGCCCCGCCGAGGGCGGCAGGGCCGGGCAGACTCAGCCCTCCCCCGCCCTGGGCATGGAGCCAGGCGCCGAGCACCAGCAGCAGCTCCGCAGCGTGAGGGCGGCCGGGGCCGGGGCTGGCGGGGGCTCGGCTGAGGGCCCGGGGGGGGGGTCGGGCCGGCTGGGCTGGTGGGGGCCTGGGCGCTGCGGGGAGGGGGGCCGGGTTGGCGGGGGTCCTGGGGTGAGCGTGTGCCGGTGCCGCCTCTCTTCCAGCTGCGGGACTTCCTGCTGGTCTACAACCGGATGACCGAGCTCTGCTTCCGCCACTGCGTCTCCAACCTCAACTACCGCCTGCTCACCGGGCGCGAGGTGAGGCCCCGGGGCTGCCCGGGGGCGGCCAGAGCCCACGGTCCGGCGGGCAGGCCCCGCCTGGAGCCCCCCTCGCCGCTCTGATCCTCCCCGTCCCACAGGAGACGTGCCTCGAGAGCTGCGCCGGCAAGCTGGTCCACGCCAACCACCGCTTGATGCGTGCCTACGTGGCACTGATGCCCTCCCTCGTGCAGCGCCGTGCTTCCGACTATGAGGCCAGCGCAGCCCAGGCGTCCCAGATCCCGGCCACGGAGGGACCGGCGGCGGCGGCAGCGATGCCTGCCCTGCCGGGGGCTGGGGGACCAGGAACCGCTCCTGACCCGCTGGCAGCTCCTGGCCCCGGCAGACCCTCGCAAGGGGCTCCGGGTGCTGGCACGTAGCACAGCTGTCATCCTGGGTCGCACCTTCCGACGACGGCAGCGGTGGGCCGGGTGGCGACAGGACGGAGCCAGGCCCCGTGTTACTGGCGGGAGAAGTAACGTCTCGGTGCTGTGGTGCGATCTGGGCCTCCGCGTGCTGCCGGCAGCCCTGGGCCGGAGCTGCAGATCCACTCTGCGCCCAGACCTGGCCTTGAGCGTCTGCGTCCTCTAGAGCGTCAGCATCGAGAGCCTCCTGGCAGTGGCCAAGCCTGTTCTGTGCCGGCTGGGGCTGGTGGGGGGTGTGGAGGGCACCAAAAAAGAAATGGCAGTGTCTGTCCTTCCAGCCAGGGGAGTTCCCTCCTGAACTGTGTCCTAACAGCTCCTGCGCTGGGTTTTCCTGCTCCAGACCTGGGGCGCTAGTATTGCAAGGAAATGGTTTCCTAGTGCTAATAAAACATTTTTTCATTAACGTTTTGCTGTTAATGTGTCGTGAGGGTGAGTAGAGCCATGGCCCCACTGGTCCCTCCTGGACGGTGCACCCCATGGGGGCAAGGGCCGCTCTCCCTGGGGCGCAGGGTTGGTGTTGCTCGTTCTGGGAGCCCTTTTGGAGTCCTTCCCCACTTTGGCTGTTGGCATCAGAACAGGCTGCAGGGTATGGCTCTGTGGGTGCGAGCCCTTCCTCAGTGAGGCAGCAGAAACATCCTCGTGGAGCACAGCCAGGTCTGGCCCTGGGTACAACAAGGAGGTGGTGGAGGCAGCTGAACCCAGTGGGCTTCAGAGTGGGGTCAGTTCAAGGCTGTGGCGGCTTGGGGCTTGCCAGGTCCAGCCACTGAGGCCAAGTGCTTTCCCGGGTGGTGCAGGGCACGCCGGCAGCGGTGGTGCGGTGGTGCAGCCCCCCGGGCCACGCTGCAACGTCAGGACCAGCCAATGTTGTGTTCTTGTGCAGCAAGTTGGGACAGTCCGGTACTTCCTTATCCCAACTACAGTACAGTGAGTCAGGACAATTAGGCACCCCCCAACTGCACCTTGGGCTCCTGTTGCCTGGATCTGTACCTGAGACTCCTGCTGTCTGCGTTGTGACTCACTTTTGTCATTGCCTGACAAGAATTAATGGCTAGAATGGAATTACACCGACCAAAGCCAGTCATCTCATGAACTGATAAACAGCGGTCCCAAGTGAGGCCCTTTGAGCTCTCCTGGACTGCAGCGGGCTGTGACCAGCATCTCCCACTGAGGGGGTGCTTCTTGGAGCTCGTGGACTCTCCAGTTTGCAAAAATCGGAGGACCGTTGCTGAAAGCTGACAACGGGACCTGGGCTGATACCCTTTGCCCGTTGAAGCTCAACCCTTTGCCTGCTGAGAAATGCTGAGGCATTTGACATGAATGTTGCACGGAATGAAAGGGTAATTTTTAACAGGTATACCTCTGTTTGTATATACCTATATCTATCTCTTAGTGTCTGTCTGCGTGCGTGTGTGAATTGACCTGGGTATCCGATAGTAGGTATAGTATAAATATTGCCCTTTCGAATCTATAATTAAGCCACTGTTGTGATTGTAGTAAATACTATTGAATCACTTTGTAAATGTTAAATTAGTCAAGGATTAAGTGCTGCTAAATCTTGCGATCCTCCTTAAACTGTGGATGAATCTTAGATGGCTGCTGCTGCACACATATAATCCCTTAGAACATAAACCGTTGCCCAAGTCTGGGACTAGGAGTGGATCCAGCCACACCTAAGGTCCTTCAGGAGTTTAGAAAGCAAGGGCGTCTTCCCTGAACCTTGTGACTCAATGGGGGGGGCTTCTCCTACCCTTTTGTGTCTTTGGTCCCTGCAGAAATCATTCTAGTTTGATTCCAACTTGACTGCCTTTGTACACTTCATCCACGTGTAATAGAGCGAACCTTGCCATCCAACTTTGTGAAGTCGCGCTTTTATAAACTCCTATTGCATCACTTTTGCTAATACCCTTGACGGTGATTCTTTAAGTGGCCCAAACCACTCATTTGCAATGGTGACAGGCACGGAGCGCGCAAGCTGTTGCCTCTGCTGGCAACCACGTAAACGTCCAGCCTTGGCCCCCGCCTGACCGGCACATGCTGCCGCTCCGGCTCCTGTCTCGCTGGCGAGGATTGATGGATGCCGGTGGAGCGTGGGAGCTGGGTGCCCGCACTGGCGCTCTGCCCGGGAGGTGCCCCAGGCCCCGCTCTGCTCCGGCCCCACACAGGCTGCTCGGGCTGGAAGCCAGCTGGCACCGCCACCTCCCCGAGGGACAGCCACCGGCTGAGACATCTTTGCCTTCCTCTCCCTGGGTCCGGCAGCCCAGCCCGCGGAGGCTGGTGACCCTGCTCACCGCACGCTGGGACCCCCTGCCATGGCTGGGGGCTGCGGGGCTGCCACAGCGGAGCTGCTGCTAAGGGGCTCACCGCCAGCATGGGCCAGGGGCTGCAGCCCCACTGTAGCATTCGCTACATATCAAGGTGCCACGCTTAGATCACTGGTTGGCCCGGACCAGGGAAAGAGACAGATAACACACACAGTGTGAGCGCCAACTTCCCCCTTTTATTGCGCAGTTAATTCCTTTTATACTAACAAGGGGAGGTGGGGTTACAGGTACATCACAAGGCTGCGACTAACCCTCTAACTTTCCGTGACAACGCGAGATCTTCCGAACGCCGACCCCTACATCCCACGTGGGGTGCAGATGTGGCCTCGCCAGCGCTTCCCCCGGTGCAGGATCCAGTGCACAGCAGCCATCGCTTCTGGGGTGTGGTGCTGCCGTGGAGCCCCCGACGCAGTGCCACCAGTTCGGGCACTGCCGGGCAGCACAGGGCATGGCGCATCCCGGCTTTGGCCGGCCCGGAGCTGACATTGGCAAGAGACGGGCTCACATGAAAGCAGCATGCTTGCTTCTGGTGCAGTGAGCGTTTGGGTTTCGTATTGCAGAGACTGGAAATGTTTATACAATAGAAATAAAAGAGCATAAGCTTAACATACATTTGATGTCAGGCTCTAGTTCTGGCTACGATTAAGTAAACTTTGGCGCATTTTTCTGAATTCTCAGTGACCCAGTATTGGTTTACCTCTTACCACAACGATGCAAAACCCGCACTGGCGTCTGTCTCCTGCTGAACCCACATGCCGGCGGCTGCTCCTGCCGGCGGCTGCACCCTGTGCTGGCACAGCCCACAGCTGCTTCACACCGTAGCGCTGCTCTGAGTCAGTTGGGGTCAGGAGAAGCTGCTGGGATGGCTTTGTGTGACAACAGATGGATTTGACAAAAAAGAGGGAACTCGGGCCATTTGTTTCGTTTTGTTTATCGTCTCTTTCAAATACTTGCAAGCTCTTGGCACCATGCATCATCTGCCCTTGCATTTACCAGCATGCAGGAGCTGGAGGAAGGGAAGGGGAAGGGACCTCTGTAGCGCAGTTCCTCTTTGGCTCATAGTTAACATGGATCTCCCATCTGCCACGTTTAAGGGACTAAGCTGTTGCAGATGCTGAAAACTGAAGCCCGTTGAAGGTTTGTCACGTAAGAGCAGCCCCTCTGATATTTTTCCAGGTCCTTTCTTGCCATACATCCTTAGATGGCAAATCCAGCTGTGCTGTGGCAGTGGCCAGCTGTGAGCAGTGCTACCAGGGAGGTTCAGTCTGGCTGCCCGCGGGGAGCCAGGAGAGGTCCCTGAAGCAGCCGTGCGGTGTAGGCACAGGGTGCCTGGCAGAACGTCTTCCTTGCCTTGGTGAGGTCCCTTGGCAAAGGCTGCCGAGGAGCGACTGGTACCGTGGAGAAAGGGGGCAGGTCCTTTTTTGGGAAGTGACCGAGTAAAGAACAGGAGCAGGGGAGAAGGTTGTTTTTCCCTGCAGAATGAGGTCGCCAGGGAAGTCCCACAGAGACCCCTGCGGGGACCACTGCTGGTCAGCCCGTGCACAAGCGATCTGGACGCACTGTGGCAGAGAGGGAGGCGAGAAAGTCTATTCACAGCACTGAGCTAACTAACACAGCTAATTAAGCTCTGAGGAGCTGCAGCAGGACATCGCAGTACTGTGTGATACAGGGGCAGGATAAACTCAGTGTAAATAAATGGAAAGGGGCACCCATTTCACATTTTGCCTGTGAAGTGATGAGTTCTGAGCTGGCCACTGCCACTCAGGGGTCAGATCTCCAGGGGATGACAGCTGTTTCTATGCAAATGGCAGTTCAGTTCTCAGGGATGGTCAAAAAGCAAATCAAGTGCTAGGAAAAGGAGTGAAAGTAATAGTGGAGGACAAAAGAGAACCTCCTTATGGTCCTCTTCTCAAACTGGAAAAGGTCCAGGGAGTGGCAGCAAGGGTGGTCAGAGGGCTGGAGCAAGCGAGCAGGCTGTGCATCCTTGGTGGGAGAAGATGCTTGCTCCATTCCTGTACTGGATCCTGGTCTGACCAAGAGCGGTTGCTGAGTGGGGCAGCAGTTGCTCTTTCAGTCTATCTCAGAATACGGCTTTAACAAAAGCTGCTTTGCGTAATGCAAGTTATTTAGGTCTGTTGATTTCAAAGTGTTATGTTCTAGCAAATACTTAACATCCTTCTAAATTTCTTGTCCTTTCTTGCTTGCCAAGAACCGACAGCTTCACAGCCGAAGAAAGTGGAAAAGTTCTCACAAGCTGCTTCTGCCTGAAAATTTCCTCCTGACTGAGTTTAATGTGGGCTTTCCTCAGCTGTGGGAAATGAACATTTTTGCAGCATCAGCTACACCTGTTGCTGGCTGCGACTGTCCTCTGCTCACTGCTGTGCAATGCAGCGGAGCACAGATGCTGGCCCCACAGCCGCTCGGCCGTCAGCTAGTCTTGCTCAAAGATTTGTCTGCAGCACCCTTTGTGCTAAAATTTATGGATTAGAATGTTCCAGGCACTCCAGTGATTTACTTTGGGCTACCTAGTGGCTCCAGCATCCATCTCCCAAACTGAGCCCTCCCATTATGAGACAGCGTTTCTCCTACATATGGCAAGCTGATGTTTGCAGCAAACACCCAGTTCCCTTCCCTGGAGGGCACGGTCCCAAGACACCTCTGACAGACGCGTGGTGCCGAGCTGTCAGCTGTAAAAGAAATGCTGGTGTCCTTAACAGCAATTACGTCATTTTCCTCACACACATGCACTTATTTTAATCCATGTTATTGCTCCTAATCAGATTATAGACAGAAAGTCTTGGCAGGCCTGTCTGTGTGCGTAAGCAGGTGAGTGTGAAGCCACGCACGGGGACACTGATGTGAGAATCCTTGCTGTAACCTGGCAGCGACAGAGGACAGGACCCTCGGGGTATCTGTCATCTTTACAGGTTCCAGGCTTGCACAGAGCAGCTCCAGGTGCCAGAAATTCCTCTTCCCAGAGGGCTGCTCATTTGCCTCCCCAGGCTAGCCATCACACGGCAGAACTGCTGTCAGTCCTGCTGTTTGGCGTTACTTTTCTCCTGGTTGTTTTTCTCCTCTGCTGTCCAGCTCCCGCAGTCGGAGCCTCCCCAGACTGCAGTGGTTCCCACTGAAGCCGAGCTACGTCTCCCGTGCTGTCCCCACCTGCAGTACAGCCAGTGTCACAGACACTCCCCATGGCCTGACATGGTGCTGGGCAGCTTTCAGCCCTGCTGCCAAGACACGGCTACGAGGATCTCAGCGGTGTTGGATCTGATTCCTAGTGTGCCCCCGGTGTGGAATCAGCTCTGACATGTACAATGCAGTCAGGGACCTGCAAAGCTGTCAGCACAGGTCCTCTTCTCCCTGCTCGTTGCTCTGCCCGGTGCTACACATCTCATGCCACTTGTCCTGACAGTAAAACCTTTTAGAGCCTCATTTATTGGTTGTTATGTTACTGGAGATGTTTCTCTATCAGGATAGAAGTATATAGACCAGGACTCTTACACAAAGAGCATAGCATACCAGTTTTATGGACCATTCATCATACGGATAACCAGGTGTTCTTCCAAGGGATGCTGAAGAGGGTTCCTAATTGCTTCCATATATAAAAAAAATACCTTCATAAGTAATCTGGTTGATGGGATCAAGTGTACCCTGAAGAAGTTTGCTGATGATACCAAAATGAGTGGGGAAGTGGATACTTCAGAAGGGAGAGCCACCCTGCAGGAAGACCTGGATAGGCTGGAAGAGTGGGCTAACAAGAACCTTCTGAAGTTCAATAAGGACAAGTGTAAGGTCTGGCACCTGGGAAAACATAATCCAGGAGTGCAGCACAGGCTGGGATCTAGCCAGCTGGGGAGCAGCTCTGTGGAAAGGGACTTGGGGGTCCTGGTGGACGTCAAGCTCAGCTGCTGCTGCAGCAAAGCAAGCTAACAGGATGCTGGGTTGTGTCAACACGAGCATCACCAATAGAGATAAAGAAGTCATTATCCCACTCTACTCAGTGCTTATCAGGCCACACCTGGAATACTGTGATCAGTTTTGGTCCCTGCTATACAAAAAAGCTGTGGACAGGCTGGAAAGGGTCCAGAGAAGGGCCACAAAGATGATCCAAGGACTGGGAAGCCTGCCTTATGAGGAAAGGCTGAGAGAATGGGGTTTGTTCAGCCTTGAGAAATGAAGGCTTAGGGGATACCTTATCACCATGTTCCAGTATTTTAAGAGTGGCTATAAAGAAGATGGACACTCCCTTTTTACAAGGAGTCACATGGAAAAGACGAGGGGTAATGGGTACAAGTTACTCCTGGGGAGATTCCAACTGGATGCAAGAGGAAAATTTTTCACAGTGAGAACAATCAGCCATTGGAATAATCTCCCTAGGGAAGTGGTGGATACCCCAACATTGGACACTTTTAAGATTCAGACGGACAGGGTGCTGGGCCACCTTGTCTAGACCGTGCTTTTGCCAAGAAAGGTTGGGCCAGATGATCCATGAAGTCCCTTCCAACCTGGCAGTCTACGATTCTATGAAAAAGAGGAGTTGGAGCCATTGCAGAGGTCTCTGACAAGCTCCTCCATTGGAAGGAGCATTCTCCACTGGGAAAGATGTGTTTTGCCCATAAACAATGTCACAGAAAATTCAGCCAAGAACAATGGCATCTGCCTAGGCTTTCAAGAAGATAGTGTATGTGTGGGACGAGAATAAGATTCCTTTCTTGAACTCTATTCCTTTGTCGCTGACATTTTGCAGCTATCTTTGAAAAGGCAAAATGATCCAGAACAGGTGATTTATATTATTTTGGGGAAATAATTTATCCTAAAGGCAAGTGGACAGATTTGTTTGGCCAATGGCTGCCAAATTGCTTACTGTAATGAGCAGGGTGAGGGCAGTGTACAGCAGCTGATGACACATCTTTGTGCACTGCAGCTTGCACAACTGCTTGAGGTTTTGTGCAGCTGATTAGTGCAACAGGAGCTTACAGGCATAAGTGGACCCTCACGGCGCAGCTGATGATGGCTTATTACGGCAATTCTGTACTCATGACCTACCCAGAGATGCCAGATCTCATCCTGCTGCGTAGACCGGCGGGTTTCTTGGCAAGGCTTTCTGCTCCATTTCTTTCCTGTCCTCCAGATCACTGCATGTCTCATCTCCCCAGGTTTTTGGCTCAGTGTATCTTACAATAGCTGCTCACCCCTTTTGCACCGGATTTCACCTGGAAGCTACTTCACAGTTGCACCAGATTTCACCTGGAAGCTACTTCACAGTTGCACCAGACTGCAAGTCTCCCATCATACAGTGTGCACAGCTTATCCAGCTCTCAAACCTGGGAAAGAGCATACCTCACTTGGTAAGAGGCTAACCACCACCCGAGCAGCGCAGTTTGTTTGTCTGAGAGCAAACCACTGTATTGCACATATGTGAAAGGTAAAGCTGAGGCAAAGCCTACCTGCTGAAGCACCTGGCTCGCTCCAGTCTTCCCTTGCCACAGCCCTACCTGCTTGTGCTGCCTGTGGCACTGCCTGTGTCCGAGACTCCATCCCCGTAGCGCCAGACTGCGGCGCTGCCATCATCCCCTTTGCACTAGCTGAAGTGTCTGGACCTTCCTCGAGTTTTAACTGTCTGTACGTGCACCTTCACTGCATGTCTGCAGACAAGCACTTCTGAATGCAGTATCTCACTGCACCAATGTCTATCATGTCATGCTCTAAACTCTCTTCCCCCTTTGCATTTATATTGTCTTAAAAAAAGTGGGGCATGCCCTTTCCACTAAAGCACTTGTTCCTGTACCAGATGCTTTTTATAGCCATCTTTTTCTCTCACTCCCCTGTGCCCCATGAAGGGCCTCTTTTTATATTGTTGAAGGCCTGTATATAATGTGCACACACACAGAGACATCGGCACACATATTTACAGGCTTCTTTGTGTTTTTATAGACAGATCTGCATTTTCTGAGTCAGCCATCATCTTTATTGTCCAATCTGCTCTCCAACCTGCCAGCTCATTGCTGAAGCATGAGCACAGAATCCCAGAATGGCTGTGGTTGGCAGGGACCTCTGGAGATCATCCAGTCCAACCCCCTGCCCAAGCAGGGTCAGCCAGAGCTGGGTGCCCAGGACCATGTCCAGTTGGGTTTTGAAAATCTCCACAGAGGGAGAGTCAACAACCTCTCTGGGTAACCTGTGCCAATGCTTGACCATCCTTACAGTAAAGAAGTTTTTTAAATGGAACTTTTTTTTTATATATATATTTTTTTGGCACCTGTTGCCTCTTGTGCTTTCACTGGTTGCTACTGAGAAGAGTCTGGGTCCATCTACTTTACACCTTCCCTTTGGGTATTTATACAAATAGACACAAACACCTTGAGCCTTCTCTTCTCCAGGCTGAACAGTCCCAGCTCATAGAAGAGATGCTCCAGTCCCTTCATCATCTTTGCGGCCCTTCACTGGACTCTCTCCAGTATGTCCATCTCTCTCCTGTGCTGGAGAGCCCAGCACCGGACCCAGCACTCCAGCTGTGGTCTCACCAGTGCTGAGTAGAGGGGCAGGATCACCTCCTTCGACCTGCTGGCAACGCTCGTCCTGATGCAGCCCAGGATACCATTCACCGCCTTTGCAGCAAGGGCACATTGCTGTTTCATCTTCAGCTTGGTGTCCACCAGGACCCCCAGGTCCTTTTTTGCCAAGCTGTTTTCCAACTGGGTGGCCCCCAGCATATGTTCCTGCACAGGGTTGTTCTTCCCCAGGTGCAGGACTTTGCACCTCCCCATGTTGAACTTTGTGAGGTTCCTGTCAGTCCGTTTTGCCAGCCTGTCAAGGTCCCTCTGGATGGCAGCATGACCCTATGGCACATCAGCCACTCCTCCCAGTTTTGTATTGTTTGCAGAAAATTGGAGAGATTCTGTCAGTGGTTTCTTCAGTCTGCCACAATGCCAGCATCCTTCGCTGGACAAACCATCTGCTCCCAGGAAAATGAGACGTGGCCTTTTTGCATCTCCGGTCTTGGTCATTCCTGCAGAGGTCTCAAAGGTGGAACCTTGAAGGCATCACTGTAGAGGTGCACAAGTTGACCCCTGCCGCGTCCCCAGATGCTCTGTGAGCCTGTGCGAGTGTGCACACATGGGTCTACATGTGTCTGTGTGTGTACACATGCACTCACACACTCCCTTTTGCTGTCAGCAGAGTGATACAGGTAAAGCCCTGGCCTTACTTACCTCACTGCATTTCCAGATCTGTCTACAAGCTCTTTTACTTGCCCCCTGCTCCAAGCACCCCTCACCCTCTCATGGCCCATGGTGTGCCACTCCACTCACGCTTTCTTTGAGTCGGTTTGCTGGTTTATGCGAGCTGAGAACCCCCAGGGCGTTCTGCATTCCACATGCACTAGGATGGCATTGGTGTGAAATCCTGAGAGGCTTTTGGGGACATGCTGGCGAGCCAAACCTTGTCTCCTGTCCCTGTCTTTCACTGGCTCTATAGAATTGAGGATTGTTGGCTGGAAGAAACTGAGCAGAAAGGGCAAACTCTGGCTTTTTATGAGTGATGCACAGTGTGTATATGAAATGGTCTGATGGGCAATTTTTCTGGACAGTAGTGCTTTGCATGAAGGTACAGATGACTGGCTGTACAGACACATCTGAAACAACAGCAGGCCCAGGTAGGCTTGCTCTCCATGCCAGGCGGCTGTATGTGGCTCGGTTCATACCTCACCAGCAGCTGCTATTGCAGAGGCATGGAGAAACAATGGGTGAAGCAAGCCTACCGTCATGGTTTGCATGGAGGTTGACCCAGCACATGCACCTGTAGGCTACCACTCAAACCGCCCAGGGGATGGTCTCACGGGATGATCTATGTGACCCTAGGACTGCTGGGGCCTGAGGGGCTCACCTTTCTCAATGGGGGAGAAGTATTTTTGCTCATGACTTGGAAGAGCTTCAAACTAGGTTTAAAGGGGGGAAGGAACAAAATCAGGCTTACTGGTGATAAGCTATGGGGTGGCACAGCAATGTTTGAGGGACGGTGTGCTAGTGAGGGCTTTCACTCTGCTCCATGATGCGATGAATACACTACTGTGTTGCTGCAGGTGGATGGGGGACCATCATGGGCCTCTGGTGGTACAGTCACCCGCGGCCATGGCACAACCCACCCCTGCACACCTTCCCTGCCTGGGGGAGAGGCAGGACCGACAGCCCGCACCCTGCAGCACCCACGCACCATCACCATCTCCTGCAAGACGCCCTGGACCTGACAGCACTCCTGTTGCACACCCACAGCCAGGCGCTGAGCCAGCACACGCAGCAGGGCACGGCGTGGTGCTCCTGGTGCCATGCACCGCGCCATCGCACACTTCAGGGGCTGGGAAGACTGGGCCCAGGATGCTACAAACCAGTTGGGCTGATGACAGTCCCTTCTGCTTTCAGGGTCAATTATTTACAGAGGCTGTATTCGGGATGGAGACGCAGTTGCTATGCAAAGCCTGGCTCAGCAGTGCCTGGACACTGCAGCCCAGCTCCTCTCTGAATCCTGGAGCCTCCTTATCCCTCTCCGGGGCTGCCTCAACATGGATAAGAATGAGAACTTACCTAGAGAAGCTGGGCAGCACATGTGTTTGGGGAAAGGGAAGGCCGGGAAAACATACGCTCTCCCATCTCCTCCGTTCCCAGCACGCAGCCCTGAGGCTTCTAGCAGAACAGGGCCTCACGCTGCTATTAGGCCTGCAGCAGGACCCACAGACACAAGGACAGGAGGCAGAAGCCATCTCCAACATGGGCAATCTCAGGACCAAGCCCTGACCCTTGCAGCAGCTGCTGCTGGAGGAGCACGGAAAAGGTCCTCAGGTGTCTGCAGGATGGCCCGAAGGGAGGGGGGCCTGCCAGTCACCCTGCTGCTCTGCTGTCCTGCGAGCACTGCAGCAAGGAGCAAGGGTGCCTGCCACGGCTGTGGCTGCGCTGTACCCCGTAGGGCCACAGGTCCCAGGGAAGCAGCTGGAAATGTAGGTATGCACCTACCTGAGTGCAATGGCAGGGCAGCCTGCGCTGCCTTCCCACCTCTCTGCCTTCCAGCACCCATGCCACCTCCCGCTGGCACTGCTCCAGGGGGCAGGTCCCAAGAGCTGGGCCAGCAGGTAGTGCTACCCTCCCCACCACAGACATACCCCTGCCTGCAGCAGAGCTCAGGCCCTGTCTCATCTGCCTGTGGTCCACTTACAGGTGCTGCCCAGACGGTTGCTGCCTGCTGCACCATCTCTCACTCTGCCCAACCCTGTCTGCTTCCCTCTGGCTGGATCAGAGCAGTGCAGAAGGAAAAAAAAAACCACGTCTGCTCACAGCACTGCTCCCTCTCAGGCACAATGGGATGGGGCTACATCTTCCTAGGACAGCTTCGTGAGTCTACATGCCTGGCTAGCCATCAGGCTGTGCCACCTGTGGTACTGCCTGGCAAGATCTCCCCAACGCTGTGTGCTCAGTGCCTCGTGCACATTGCCAGTCCACTACTGTGCCCAAAATAAAAGAAGCTGGAGTCCACAGACTATGGGACTCTTGGCAGAGGGCACTCCACCAGACCAGGGCATGTGTGTGCAGGAAGAGAGAGCTGGTCTCTGAGGTCAGTGACTCTAAGGAAAGCCCCCACCCTCTGTACTTCTGCCTGCAATCAAACGGGATGGGCTGCAGCCACCAACTGCTCCACCAGAAGGGACAAGCTCCAGGAAGGAAGGTCGCAGGGAACAGCAGGGGTGGAGAAGAAGGCCCCAGGTACAGAAATAAATCGATATATTAGTGTGTACAAAACATGCTGCTTCATCTGTACAGTGCCCCAGCCGGGCGCAGGCTCCCCACAGGGAGTTCACACATATATAAATAAGGCCCAGACAGCTGCAAACACTATTTACAGCCCGCGGGGGGCTAGCGCCTGCTCTGGGGCCAGCCCCACCAAGACCAGCTGCTACACCCAGCCCGCGGGATCCTCCATCCCAGCCTGGACTGGCCAGGCTCATTTCAGGTCCACATCAAAGTCCAGCACCAGCAACTTGGTCTCCTCTGTGCCATTGCGGCTGCCCACTGCACACACGAGCTTGGTGTTGGAGGCGCGGATGCGCCACACTACCCCCCCACTGCCCCCACTCTCCAGTGCAACCAGGTTGCGCACAAACTCGCCCGTCTTCAGGTCCCAGAGCTTGACAGTACCATCATCTGAGCTGGTCACCACAAACTTGGAGCTGAACTGTAGGCAGGTCACAGCACTCTGGTGCTTGCTGGGCCCTGGAAGCAGAGGGTATCTGTTAGTGCTCCTGTGCTCCCACCTCCAACCCCAGGCTCTTTAGTAGCACCCACTGCTGGGCAACATCTGCCCTGCCCCTGCCATGTCCGGCAGCTAGGAGCAACATGAACCCTCTCCAACAGCCCTAGTGAGGGGAGCTGTTCCATCCTCCCACACTTACCCTGCAGTGTTTGCAGGCACTGGCCCGTCTTGATGTCCCAGATCTTGACTGTGGAGTCAGCATTGCCAGATACAAGGATGTTGTCACGTAACTCCATGCCACTCGTGAGCGACTGGTGCCCCATGAGGGTGTGTAGGCAGTTTCCGCTCTCTACGTCCCACACTCGAATTGACGTGTCCAGAGAGCCACTCACGATGTGTGTCCCATCAAACTGCCAAGACAGGGAGACAGATCAGCACGGCCTGCCCAGAAAGAGGAGTGTTCTTGGCAGTCTAGTGTCAGAGACTTGGGGCATGGCAGATTAAGTGATGTGCTCATGTCCCCTTTGGCTGATCAGGGTACACATGTGTTTGGCAGCATCTTCTCTCCAGGAAACAGACATGGGGTGTGTGTTCCCGCAGTGCATGTGTGTGTGTGTGGGTCAGGGTGGAGGGGCAGAGAGTGTCTCACCTGCGGGGAACAGACATGGCCTGTGTGTCCCTGCAGCATGTGCATGGGGTGGAGAGACAGCCTCTTACTTGCCAAAACAGGCAAGGCTCATGTCCCTGCAGCACATGAGCAGGAGGGAAGGGGGAGCCAGGGTATTACCTGCAAGGAGTAGACGCGGTTCGTGTGTCCCTGCAGTGTGTGAGTGCAGCTCTCACTCTCGGGGTCCCACACTTTCACTGTGTAGTCGTATGCACCGCTCACCACCTTGTGCCCGTCGTACTGCACACAGCGCACGGCAGCCACGTGCCCCATCAGCACATGCAGACATTGCCCAGTCTCAATGTCCCAGAGGCGCAGAGTGGCGTCCCGTGAGCCACTCACAACCCTGTGGGCAAGCGTGAGCTTGGAGCTTGATTATGTCGACTCTGGATGTCACTCATCTGAGATAACCCCAGACACACTAGCTTCCCCAAGGAGTAGCCCCCACTACTCAGATCAGCCCAAGCCCTGACCACCTCGGCACTTTCACCTGCCCTGTATCCCATGCCACAGACTGGCCCTGGCCCCTAATGCTTCTACAACTTCATCTGCCCCATTCCAGAGCCCAGACCAGGCCCCAAACACCATCACGCCCATACCTGTTCCCATGTAAGTGCATGCAGCGCACTGTGGACGTGTGCCCATACAGAGTGTGCACGCATTCGCCTGTGTCTGCATTCCACACTTTGAGTGTCCGGTCCGTGGAGCCACTGATGACAATGCTGTCCCTCATCTGGGAAGACCACACACCCCCTGTGTGGCCAACCAGTGTCTGCACACACTGCAAAGAACAAGATGTGAGACACTGGTTTGGGAAAGGCTGAACAACACAGCAAAAAAGAAAAGCAAAGTGTAGGACTTCCTCCAGGCAAGGGATCAGTAAGGCTCTTCAGGTCAGCAATCCACCTCCCTGCAGACAGACTCAGGCCCCCACCAGAGTCCTCTCTGTGATAATGATCACTTGCTGTTCTAAACCCAGTTGAGTTTCTCGCCCTTTCTGGATCTCCAGGAAGGCAGTCTACACTTGTTGACTGCCAGTGAAAACACATGTGTGGTCAACTCTCGCTCATTTGTTACTGCACCAACAGACTTGTAGCTTAAGACAGCTCTTCCCACTGCTCCTGCAGCCACAGGATCTGTCAAATCCTCTCCCCAGTTACGCTTTGCCAGAGAGAAGATAAACCCACCTAAAAGTCCACTATGCCTCTCACGGCTCCACCCATTCCTGCAGCAATGCAGAGGATCAGCATGACTCCTGAGCGTGCCAGTGGAGCAGCCCTATGATGTTACTATGGACAACAGCTCACCTCCCCCGTGACAGCTGACCACACTTTGAGCGTATTGTCATCTGAACCACTGACTATCCGGTTGCCACAGAACTGCAGGCAGGTAATGACATGGTCATCGTGTCCCTTCAGCACCTGCATGGAGAACAACACGAGTAAGGAGGGAGGTGAGGGCAGCTCAGAGCACTGGAGCCTGCCAAACCTCGGGCCTCAAAAGCAGCCTTTGAGAATGGCAGGGAAGCAGTAAGTGCTGAGGGGAGGAAGAAGAGATGGGTCCCTGTAACACCTGCCACCTCCCTGCTGCTTCTCTGCGGGGCAGCAGCTACAGCAGGAGCCAGGGGGCCATTTGGCGGCTTCTGCTGCAGGACAGTGGGCTACCTGGGGACTCCAGAACATGGATGGACCCTCATGGCTATTAAGGCTGCACAAGCTATCGAGCTCAGAGCTGACGCTCTGTCCTAGATCAAAAACTGGCAGCCACCACCCAGAGCACATTTAGGACCTCAGCTCCATCTTCTACATGGTGGAAGGCAGGCAGCGCACAAACAGCTGTGCACCAGCTGCCACCTCCCCAACACAGTGATGTGCAAAGAGAGCAGCAAAGGTGGGCAATGACCAAGCAATATCTGCAGGCGGGCAGAGCTCAGGCAGGATCCCAGGGAAGGAGGAGGCAGGTCAGACAGACCTGGCCAAGCCACAAGGAGGGGCAGCATGAGGGCAAGCAGCAGCTCAGTGTGAAAACAAACCCAGAGCTGCCCTTTGCAGGGAACATATTAAACTTCCCTTCAGCCAGGGACAAGTACAGGGTGGACGTCCCTGGGGGCAGACGTCCCTGCTGGCAGCACCCTGGAGAGCTCTGCTCACAGCAGGCGCAGAGACGAGGGTGTTGGGGGTCTCAGGAAAGGGCTGCCTGGTGCCAATTTGCTGCTGGGGGGTGCAGCCCCTGCAGCGACAGCACCACGCAGAGCACTGCTGCTCACCTTGGGTGCCACTGAGGCAGGGGCTTGGAGAAGGGGCTGGGAACACCGTGGACCTGGAAAAAGTCTCCGGAGGTGGAGAGCAGCAGGACTGAGACTGTTACCTGAGAGAAAGGGTGGCTGGGGCTCTGCTCTCCCTGCCTGCTGGACAGGGATGAGGGGCAGGCAGGGACCTTGGCAGGGAGAGAACACCCAAGTGTTCTGGGGCCCTGTACGAGGGACAAGGCTTGGCTGAGCCCCAGAAGGGTTGTACCACTCCCTGAATGTCAAGGTTGGCTACAGCCTTGCCACAGGTGCTCAGAGAAAGGGTGAAGGAATGGAAATGCCCTTCTCTGGGGTCCAGGGTGACACTTTTTCTGCTGGCAGAACTGCAGCCCTGTACCACCCACTGTGGCAATCCCCGCGATCAGCTGTGCTGCCAGCCAGAGCACATGGGAAAGCTCTAAGCAAGCTGTGCTGTGGATCTGCTCTCTACAAGCAGGGACAGGAGTTGCAGGAAGCTGGCAGGACCTACAGCTTCAAATTACCTTTAAATTCAAAAATTGCCAGGTGAATGCCTCTGGCCTGTGCCTCCAGAAGACAGGTCAGGTTTGTGAATCTTTTCCTGAGGCACTTACAAAATTCTTAGTGTTGTTCTCATCCTATTGGTCATGGTCATTTCTCAGCTACTTCCTTCCTGTACCAGCTTCCTACACGTCAAAGCTCTAGCATCTGGTTCTCAGCAAGGACTCCTGAAAGCACCCACCTTGGGGGCTTTAAGCTCCCCACTGCGCCAGTTCATGTCGATTTTGTGCTGCCGCATGAAGGCGAATTTCCAGGGGCTGTACATGAATCCAGGGCTCAGCAGGCGCCGCTTCCGCAAGTTCAAGGGCTCCTCAATGCCTGCAGGAGGAAAACACAGCGGATGCCTCACACTACACAGGTGGTCCATGTCCTCACCCTATTGGGGAGCTAAGGTGATGCACATACGTGGGAGCTGTGGGCTACCCCACCACAGATCCCAGCCACAATGTGCCACATGTCATATGGAGGAGGGGTCTTTACCTTCTTCACGGCATTTCTCTCTCCAAAGCAGGTTATCTTCAGCCAAGACCCTCCAGTAGCGACAGGTCTGGGCAGCACGGAGCAGGTCCCGAGGCTCCAGGAATGAGAGGACATAGAGTGCCAGCTGCAGGAGTGGAAGCCAAGTCACAAGGGCACAGTGGACTCCCATGGCTGGTAACTGCTGCCCAGCACCAGGGCCAGCCTGTCCCTTGCCTCAACTCACCTCCTTGGGCAGCAGGGAAATGAAGTCTCTCTGGAACTGGGGTTCAATGACCTGCATCATGTACTTGATTTGAGAAGGCTCGCAGCGGTCAATGAGCTCATCCAGAGCAAGCAGCTTCTCCGGGCCACTCCACCGCTGAGAAGAGGGACATCGGTCACGATGCCTGCACACACGGCAGGCTCTCACAGGCTCCCCTGTGGCTCTGTGCAGTGCCTATGCCCCCACCCCAACTCCAGCAGAGACACCAACCAGCACAGGCAAGACAGGATAGCTGGACCTCTGGAGCAGGCCAGGGCTCTGCTACCTAGATCCCAAGACAGAGAGGAGCCACAGAGATGGTGTTGGGAGCTCCATGAGTCACATAAGATGAAACACAGGTGCTGTGTGATGGCAGACAAAGCAACACCACTCCAAGATGAAGGGGAGCAGGAGTGGGGCTAACGCCACTTCTGTGCTCCTTTACCTGAGGCAAAAACTCACTAGAAATCCACTGTGGGACCCAAACCCCTGCCTGTGGTGGGTTTCACACAGACAGAGTCCCTAGGGCTTGGCTCCCCTCCTGCCTGCCCAAGAAACCCAAAGCTTCTCAGTGCCCTCTGAGGCAAGCCCTTTGGCAATGCTCCAGAGCCTACCTGGAAGGTGCGGAGCCAGTCCTGCAGCTCGGGAGGAGGGGCAACTGAGGGGATGCGGCGGCGCCGTGCCTGGCCTGCTTTGGCGTTGCGCAGGTCCCCAAAGGTGGTGGTGGGACTGGGCATGCAGGGACCCAGTGTCCTGGACGGCAGCCGGGGAGACACCAAAGCAAAGGTGAGACATGCCAGTGCTACTCTGGGCCACACTGTGCAAACAGTTCTCAAAAGAGAGGTCCCCATAAACCACCAGCTGTGACCCTCCCACCAAGCTAACTCCCTTCCCCATCACTTCCACTGGGACCACAGCTACACATGCAGTCCCCTTAGCCCAGCCTGCTCTACAGAAGGACAGAATCACAGACTGGTTGAGGCTGGAGGCACCTCCAGAGGCCATCTGGTCCAAACGCCTGCTAAAGCAGGGCCACCCAGGTGGCTTTTCTGTCTCTCCAAGGATGGAGACTCCACAGTCTCAACAGGACACCTAGATGACTGAGGGATGGGACTGGTAGAAGGAGGTCTTCCCACCCCCCAGGTCAGCTCGTTGCTCAGCATGCAGAGCACCCATTTTACCTGCTGTACTCAGAGCCCTTGCACAGCTTTTTACCAGGGGAAAGGGCCCTGCCATCCAGGCCGTTCTCCGACTTCCGCTTCATCTGCGAGGAGAAGACAAGTTAAAGTAGGCTGGAGCAGAGCCCTCTGTGCACGTTCTGGGTCACTGATTTTCTGCCAGCAGTGACAGAGTAGGAGACCCAGCCTAGCAAGTCTTCCAAGCCCACGCTCACGTAGGGGACCTGCAGAGGGAAGCTGAAGGCCACCTCCAGTAGCTGACCCGGGCATCAGCTGCAGCCCTGCACTCAGGGCTGGCCAGGGCTTCTCACCACAGTGCCCACGTCCCGCAGAAACCTCCCTGAGGCCTTTGCCTGACCCCCCAGCAGACTCCTGCTGCCCCAATTCAGGCTCTGCACTCCAACGCAGGGACCCCAGTGCAGAGCAGGGTGGCTCCACTGGGGCCTGGCATGGCTAGGGACTGCCAGCAGCACTCGGACAGACTGGGACAGTGCCTCCTTCCCCCAGCCCTAACAGCCAGGCAGGCCGACAACTGCCAAGCACAATCTGCACCGTGGGGCTCCCAGACCAGCCAGCACTCAGTTGACAGCCCCGAGCTCCCTGGCTCGCCCGCAGCAGCCAGTGTGTCCTAGGGGTCTGCAGCAGCGACGACAGCCAGACAGATATCCCATACAGCAGCAGCTTGAAGTGCTACCTCAGGCCATGGCCCACTCTGGCACCACTGCCACGGCAAGCAGTGGGTGCCGACAGGCTCCGAGGCCACCAGCTACGAGGTCGGGACCACGGGCAACGTGCCAGCGTCAGCTCCTGCCAGGGAGTCACCAACCGCACGGGCAGCCCTACTCTTCGGGGTGAAGCCCTTGCCTCGGGCTGCACTCCCAGTGGGGTTACCTTGGGCCGCACGTGACGGAGGAGGCCACCATCCTCTGTCCGCTGCAGGTAGTCTATCCAGCGCTCTCCGATGGTGTAATAGAAGTAGACATTGCTGCCATCCTCTCCTTCCTCGCTGTAGCAGCTGCCCTCTTCCTCTTCTTCCTCCTCCTCCTCCTCCTGCTCCTGCTCCCCGCAAACTGTAGAGCTGACTGGCTCCTGCACCCGTTGCCCACTGGAGCCATCAGCCTCTGGTCCTGACCCTGGGCTCCCTTTCCCAGAGCGCTCCGGCTCCCAGGGGCCCGAAACATCCTCCTCCTCAGCTACCACCTACAACATAGGGAGAGGCAGGGTCAGGCCTGTCTGCTGCAGCTCTGTGCCCCAGCTCTCAGGGTGCCCTGGGGCCCGGGCTGGGGGACATACTGGGGACCTGAGGGGGCTGCCAGTGAGACCAACAGCCCAAGGAATACAAGGGCTTCCCTCTGCAGTACAAAAGAGGGGGTGATGAGCTAAGCAGAGCCTGAGATGGGAAGAGGGGAGCAGATGACTGAGCTAACGTGCTCTCTGGGGTCAAGGGGCAGCTATGGCCAAGCACTGTCTGGAGACAGGTCACTTCCCAGCCCCACAGGGAAGCACAGCTGCAATGTGACCAAATTACGTGGCAGCCAATAACTCTGTACCTGAGCAGAAAACACAAACACTGCAGGAGCATCAGTGCTGCTGAACAATGCCAAACTCACGAGCACCAGCTCCACCTCTGCAGAGCGAGCTGTCTCCTGGCCTGCAGCTGGGAACAGCCCTCTTCCACCCTTCAGTTGTCAAAACAGGGAGCAGAGCTACTGCGCACATGAGCTGCCATGCCTGGGCAGGACCCCAGCATCAGAAAGGAGGTGCAAGCTGCATTTCAGCCCTCAGCACGGTGCAGAGGTCCCTTTGCCCTCCAGCCAATCTGACCAAGAGCAACAATTACTTGAGAGGTCATGAGTAGTGTGTGACCATCTAATGCCATCTGCACCCTTCCTCCCCAAAGCAGCACCGTGAGTAACACCAACAAAAAAAAAAAAAAAAAAAAAAAAAAAAAAGAAGCAGACGCATTCAGTAATTACTTGGCGGAAGCAGAACAACGCCCCTGTATCACATGGGAATGAGGAACTGTCTTCCAATACACCAATGAAACATCGCAATCAGCAGCCCAGTATAATTTGCACCTGAGTCCTAGAGAGTAGGGCAGACTGCTGGCCCACAGCAATTATTTTTGGTAAATCTTGGAATACAGGAGAAACTGCAAAGACCAGGAGAGTGTGAAAGTTGTGCCAAAACTGAGGAAGGCAGTAGAAAAACGAGTCTTTACATAGCCTGACATCTGGCAATAGAGAGGCCAGTGCAGGATTCAAAAAGTACAAGATAAATGACAGGGACATGCTTTGTACCAGCTGATGAGACTTTATGAAAATAGGTCTTTATAAATAGAGTTGAGTTTATTCCTTGAAGTGTTACATTTGATTAAAAAAAGCAATTACATAAATCACATCGATGAGACGTACTCATAGACTTCTAAGCGTTTGACCAGGGCACAGGCTTCTGATGAAAGCACTGGCAGGCCACAGCCTCTAAATGGTTTTTGGATGAGATGGCTTAGATCAAGAAAGAGCCAATGAACAGATCTCAAAATGTACCTGTTAATGGGAAACTGCAGATTTTCTGCTGATGGGCCTAGTACAGACCCGTAAGGAGGGGGGTGTGTGGAAAACCACAGTAGTCGATATTTGTTTTATTCGTGATATGAGAGTAGACAAAATCTTTTCCGATTACATTTTAAGACTGACACTTGTGTAGGTAGCAAGGACAGGACAGTCACACAGTGTGATCTGCATCACTGGGTAAGCTAGGCTCACCCAAATTAAATGCATTTCAATACACCCAGAGACAATGTTCTCCACCTAAAGACAGGGAGAGAGGGCCACCTAGGCACCAGGGAGTGTGCCTCCTATAAAGCTGAAAAGGATTGAGGGGTCACACTCAGCACAAGCTTCAGGCTAAAAAGTCTGAACAGTGAAGAAGTGTGAGCAGGAAAGCAGTACAACCCCTTGTGTTGTCCTATACACTCAAGTCTTGCAATAGCCAATCCACATTTTTAAACAGAATGCTTAAAACTTGGAAGATATTGCTCTATCTCCTCCCCTAAATGATTAAAAATCTGGAGAAAATATTTTGTAGAAGAAAAGAAATGGAGAGGTCGTTTGATCACAACAGAAGAATACACCTGGGGAACAAGAAAATCCTGCTGCTTTATAGGGCTCCTACCAAGCGCTGCAACGTTTATCGCAGTTAGGGCTGGGTTTATTTCCATTTAGAAAGCAGGCCTCAGCACACATGTGCTTAAGCACCTAGCGCTGGACAGACTGCCCAGATCAAAGGCAGATTGGTCATCTCTTCACACCGCCCAGTTAGACTGGACCCTGTTTGGCAGGTGGGCTTGGAACAGGACTGGACTCTCGGGCAGAGAGGTGGTGGCCAGATGAGAAGACGCGACACAAGAGCCCATCTGGACACACCTTTTCAGGAGGGAGCACTGAACCCAGGTTTCTCAAGCACTTCCTCTGGCATCTAGAATTGGGGGTCACATCTAGGTCCTGGATGATAACACACCCTGCAACAACACTCCTGGGGCAGCAGGGGGGCAGGACAGTCACTGACATCTCCCAGGCAGTAAAACACCTTCCAACAACCATCCTCCCCTGCCCACACAGCACACTCAAACTTGGCAGGGCAGAGCTGCTCTTAGGTGAGTGAATTTCCTCAGCCCCACGGACGGCAACGCAGGAAGATGCACTCCTGAAGAAGTCCCCAGAGCCGAGCTGGGTGTGTGCCAGCCCAAGCAGGCAGCGTGCTGGCTGCCGCTCTCCGCAGACAAGGCGGATGACAGGGTAGAGAGCTTGGCAAGAGACAGGGACTCTGGCCTCCTCAGCTGTCGGTCCAGGGGAAGAATCTCTCTCCACGCCCAGTTCTGGGCTCCAGCGATGAACAATTAGTGGAACTTAACAACTGTCTGCAGGAGACCTACAGATGGCTAGCTGCTCTGGGGCTGGGGAGGCAGCAGGAAGCCACAAGTATCCTCTGGGGTCAAAGCATTTTTTCTATCAGGGATGTCGTGGCAGACGCATCACAGCAGCCAGAGCAGCTCCCAGCAAGGCTCTGTACTCAGGGGCCACCGCAGCCTCTGGCAGGACACCACAAAGCCAGCTGGGCCCGGAGTATCTCAGCCTCCCTGACAGGATACTCCCCAAAGCCAGCTGCCACCTTACAGGGAGACTGCGGACAGACCGCTCAGCTGTTTGAAAGGGCACAGCATTCTTTGGGCCTCCCCATTCCAGTGCCCAAAGCAGATATGACTCCTCCCCTGTAAACCTCCTTTGTCCCTCCACCAGCTACCACCTCTCCCAGTGCAAGATCCCCCTCCCTAATTCCTGCACTGCTGGAGGGAGGATCACCTCCGTATCAGGTAGGCAGGGGAATTCTACCTCTCTTTTCCTACCTGAGGCGCAGGAGCTTTACTGTCCCCCTGCAGACCAGGGCTCACCCTCGCAGCTTCCTCACTGCTTGGCCTCCTCCTGCAAGTCATCCGCTGACTGTTCAGCTCCAAGATGCGGGTGGTGATGCCTTTGACATGGAGAAGATCATCGAGTGAGTTGAAGCCCTTCAGTTCCTGTCAGGAGAGAAGATTCGATATGGAGCTAAGAAACCCAGGCACCAGCCTCAAAGCAGGACCAAGCTTACTCACACCCTCCTCAGACTGGCTCTCTTTCTCAGCCGGTCCAGACCTACCAGCTTGCATCTCACTTACAACCACCTGCTCCCTTTAGGCCTTCAGGGTAAAGAGGGTTGGGGTGCCACAGCAGGGTGATGCCTTTGTACTGCAAGTCCTTGCTACTGCTCCCCTCCATGGTAAGGGATGCCTTATGCCCAAAACAGCTGTTCCCATGTAATCCCTCCTGTTTCCACAAACTTTTCCTGCCCTGAGCGACAACTGCAATGACTGCAAGGAATGGGCAACAGCACCAGAGCTGCTACTAACAAGGTGAGTAGCGGCCCCAACAGCAAAGGCTAGAAGCTCAGAAAGGGGAATTGTGCCTTCCAGCTGACTAGTACCAAGACTGGGAGCATTCCCTGGCCCACACAGTCAATCTCCCCTGTCTGCGGCTCCAGGGAATGGCAACAGCCCCTGCCTCCTGACAGGCACAGGCATGCACCCATGCGTGTCTGTGTGCAAGGCACCCATCATCCTGCAAAACACCAGGTCAAGTGCTGCTGAGTCCTGCACTCAAAACCACGTGTTGCCACCAATCGTACCTACACCCCACACGGACTGCAAGCGGCTTCTGCCACAGGCCTAAAGGGCCTAAGCCCAACTAGGACGGCCTTGCTGTTACCAAGGGGGCAGGACTCCAGGGTTGAAAGCATCCACCCTTTCTGACTAACACAAACATCAGGGCCAAGACAAGGTTCTGACCATCCTTTCAAATCCATCATGCACCATTTTGAGGCACTTCTGCTGCTTCTCCCCTATAAATGGTTTTACCAAAAAGCACAATTCTAGTGATGCAACCCAATTCTGTGAAGCCATCCTCACCTGTTCTCACACCAGCAGTCCTTTTGTTTAAATGGCTCTTCCACCTCCCCAGTATTTACATTCCTGCTGTATTTACAGCTGGTGACCCTGCGCCCCTCAGCCTCCTCTTTTCCAGGCCAAAAAAAGTCAAGCTCTTCTAGTCTTGCCTTGTCAAGCCAGCCTCCCCTTCCCCCAACTTCTCCTGCCTCGCTCCTCTGCCCATTTCAACACGGATGCCATATTCCAGCTGTAATCTTACCAGTTCTTGATGGCATTCATTAATGGCAAAAAGGTGGCATTGATCTTCCCGTCACTGCGAAAAAGCGCCACGGCAGATACAGCCGAATATCACGCTTACCTTTTCTGTGGCCGTGTCACACTGGCAGCTCAGTCATCCTGTCAGTGGCTACCACACGCAGGCTTTTCTCCTACTCTGTCATTTCCAAACGACAGAGCTGAACACTCAACCCCGGGGGAGCGGCAGGATTTCCAGCCCAGCGTGACCATGCCAGACAGGCTTCTACCCCTTCCACCCAGGAACGTGTTTTTTTCCGCTCTTGGCACTCACCATCACCTGCTACCTGCCCCGGAGACTCTGCCCCAAACCCCAGAGCCAAGGGGACGGTGGAGCCGGGCCGGCCCGCCTGTGCAAGGGAAGAGCTCTGCCCCCGGGGACCGCTGACCCGGCGAGCGCCGGGAGGCTGCCCCACTCCGCGGCTGCCTGCGGGCCTCGCCCGGCACGCGGCGAGCCGGTAAAGCCTCCCTCGGCCCCGGTTCCAGCGGCGGCCCTCACCCTGGGGAGCGGCCACGCCCGGGCGCGGCTGCGGACAGCGAGGAAAACCGGCGCTGCCCGCCCCCCCGGCTCCCGGGGCCGCCGGGCCAGGGAGGCAGTCGGTTGCCCCGGGGCCGGGCCGCGCAGCCCAGGCCGTCCCCGGGCGGGGCGGCTTCGTCCGGCACCGGCACCTCCGTACCCGCTTCCCCGCGGCAGCGGCACGGCCCAGGCGCCCCGCTCCGCGCTACCCCCGCCGGCTCCAGCGGCCGCCCCCTCCCTCCTCCTGGGCCGGGTCCCCACCGCCCACCCGCCCAGGCCCGGCCGCTCAGCAGCGGCACCGGGCCGCCCCCGCCCGCCCGCACCTCTCTCTTCCGCACGATGCCGCGGGCGCGGCGGCGGCCGATGCCGCTGAGCGCGCCCTCGAGCTCGGCCACGCCGGCGCGGTTGATGTCCAGCTTCCCCCCGCCGGGGCCCGGGCCGCCCGGCCCCGACATCCCCCGGCAGGAAACGCCGCCGCCGCCGCCGCGCAGGCCCCGCGCGCACTGCGCAGGCCCCGCGACGCCCCGCCTCCCGCCCCGCCCACTCCCCTCCCCGGGACGCCAGAGCCGTGCGGAAAGAGCGGCTTTATTGGGAACTGCGCCTGCGCGGGGCGGGGCCGCTCCGCGCCGCCCCGCCCTCAGCGCCGCTTGTAGAGGCAGGGCCGGAGGCGCAGGCCGGGCGCGGGGCGGTGGCGGCGGGGGGGACCGGTCTTGGCGAACTCCAGCAGGTGGAAGAAGGCGTTGGAGAGGTCCTGGGGCAGCACCGCCTCAGCGCCTGGACCTCCCCGCGGGAGCCGGGACCGCCAACACGCTCCCGGGCTCCAACACCACCTCCCGCGGCCCCCTCCACGTCCCCAGTGGGCCCCGGCTTCCCCCGACCCCATCCCCTCAGTCCCAGCAGGCCCCGGCTCCCCCAGACCCCAGCACCACGACCCCCACTGCGCCCCGGGTAGGCCTAACCCCCATGCCACAACCCCCACGGCCCCCCCCCCTCCCCCAGACCCCGTTCCAGACCCCAGCACCGCGGGCCTCCACAGCTCCCTCAGACCTCAGCACCACAGCCCCTGCATGCTCTGGGTGCCCCACTACCCCCATCCACCATCACTGCCCCTGGGCCCACTCCCTGCTGGCACCGGGCTGGGCTCTAGCTCCCCCCTACAACCATACTCCATCCCAGACCCCAGCACTGCAGCCCCCCAGGTTCCCCCAAACCCCCATACGCTGTTGCCAGCCCCAGGCCTGCTCCCTGCTGGCACCAGGCTGGGCCATGCTGCCCTGCCCTGCTGCCAGAGCAGGAAGGCTGGTCTCTGGCTGCCAGTGAACCTAGCACTGGGCACATCTGAGGACACACCTTGGAGACGCTTTTGAAGCCCAGCTGAGCCACGGCGTTCATGAAAGCTCGGGTGTCCTCGAAGCGGCTGGCCACCTCTGCCACCATCAGGGTTCCCCTGCGGAACACCCCCGCCCTGAGTGGTGGCAGCACCTCCCTGGCCACAGCCCAGCGCCTCCGCCCCTCACCGCCAACCTGCGCCTCCCCACTCACCCCGATGCCTCCTGGCCCCCATGCACATTTCTGCCTACCCCTGCTTCAGCACGCGGTTGGCCTCTTCTAGGATCTCCTGCAGGTTGGTGCCCATCAGCGCCAGGCAGAACACCGCAACGTCCACCGACTCTGCCGCCAAAGGCACCTGCCAGACACCAGCCGGGACGCCCGCCCCAGGAGGAGGAGGAGGAGGAGGATGGCGATGGTGATGGGGCAGCTCTTCCGTGCTTTGCCGCTTCCCAGGCTCTTGGATTCAACCCAGCATCTTCTCTGAGGAGCCTGCAGACGGGAGGTGCCCCAGTTTTCCGAACAGAGGTGTGTTCCTTCTTGCATACAGGACCCTCAGGATCCCTGAGCACAACTCCTGTCCCCCCAACCCCTACCAACAGCCTGGGGAGTGTGGTGCACGCATTGCCACCGTCCCTTCCCCATGGAGCTGCCATCCCTCACCCCATCCCCTCTGCGCCACCTGGCCCCCCTACCTTGGCCATGTCACAGACGGTGACCAGTGGGCTGAGAGGGACCAGGTCGAAGGAGTGCACCTTGTTCCTGACGCTGCTCGCAATCTTGCAGTCACCGCACCCAAAGTCCGCCACCACCAGCGAGGCTGGCCTGGGGAGGGGGAGTGGGGGCTTAGAACACCCCTTCCCACTCCCCTCACCACCTCCTCGGGTTCCCCGCGGCTCAGGGGCAGCCCTGGGCCTGGCGCTTCCCGCTTCTGCCCACTCACCGCCGGCGCAGGTAGCGGATGATGCGATTCACGGGGTTTTCTGGCCAGCGCCCCACTTGCTGAGCGAAGCCGCGGTGGTAAATCTCGAATGCTTCGGGGTCGCTCTGGAAAAGCCGTGCCGCTTCCTGGCTGGTGGAGGTGTAGAGCTGCTGGTTGATGTACCGGAACCGGGCAGACAGCAGCCGCTCCTCCATCCGCGCCCGCAGGGCCGCCGACCGTCCCGCAGGCACCGCTTCTGGGCCGGGCGGTCCCGGGGCGCCTGGAACCACCGCTGCCTGCCTGCCCGGGCCCTGCTCCCCTCCGGGCCCCGCCAGGAGCTCCTTATTCTGCTGCCGCTTGCTCCTCCGCTGCCTCCTGCTTGGCCTCCGCGCCGTCTCCCCGGCTGCAGCCCCCGTCCGCAGAGCCCCGGGCTCGGCGCTCCCCCGGCGCCGCTCCGCCGGCAGCTCGGTCGACGCGCCTGGGGTGGGGGGGACCCAGAGGGAAGTCAGGGCGGCGGCGGACGGCTCCCGTCCCCGCTCCCGGGACCTCCGGCAGGCCCGGCCTGCCCCGGGAGCCGGCCCCGTCGGGCGGGCGGCGGTACCTCTATCCGGGCGCGGTCCGCTCCGCTGCGGCTCCCGCTCCGCCTGGGGCTCCCCGGAGCCCGCCGGGCGCCCCTCCGCCGCCGCAGCCCGGCGCCCGGCGGCCTGCCTCCGCTCCCCGGGCCGCTTCCGCGCCGGCTCGCCATCCCGGCCGGCCTCGACCGCGCAGTCCCCCGGCAGCCGCCGGCGCCGCTTCCCCGCCGCTGCCGCGGGGGCCTGTGGAGGGCGGGGGACGGGTCACCTCTCCCGTGCCCAGGCACCGGCCCGCCGAGGCCCCCCTGCGCGCACCCCTTACCGGCCGGCCCAGGCCTTCGGGGGCGCCGTGGGGCCCCGCCCGGGCCTGGGCCCGAGCGCGGCCCTCCGCCCCGTCGTTCCACTCCTCCTCTGCGAACATGGCCCAGCGGCCGCGAGGCCCACCTGGGCCGGGAACGGCGACTGCGGCGCGGCCCAGCCCAGCCGCCGTCACCCACGTGGGCCCCGCCGCGCTACCTGCGCGGAGGGCCCAGAGCGGCCCCGGCAGCACCTGCCGAAACACCGCCACCCTGCGGACGGGAGGCCGAGGAGCCTGGCCGCGAGGGGTCGTGCCGCGGGCGCCCCGCCCCAGCCCCTTCGCCCCAGCCCCTTCGCCCCAGCCCCTTCGCCCCGCCCCTGCCCAGGTCTCCCCGCCCCCAGCCTGATTCGCCCCGCCCCTGTCCAGGTCGCCCCGCCCCCAGCCTGATTCGCCCCGCCCCAGCTCGGTGCGCCCCGGCCGGCGCCCCCCGCCCCCTGCCCAGGCTGCGTGCCCGGTCTCGCCGCGCCCGGTGCCGCCTGCGGTGCGGTCGGCCGCTGCCCGGTGCCCCGTGCCCGTGGCGCGCAGCCCGGAGCCGGTGCGGCGCGGTGGGTGGCCGGCAGGGGGCGCTGGCGGCGGACGGCCCGGGGCGGAGCCCACGCGCTGCTCCGCGCCCGCCGAGCCGCCGCCCTGCGCCGCTCCCGGAGCCGGTAAGGGCGGCCGGGCCGGGCTGGGCCGGGCCGAGCTAGGCCAGGCCGACTGCGGGTGGAGGCCGCGCCCGGGAGGGAGCTGGGCCGGGGGTGCGGGTTGGCTCGGGCTGAGTCAGGCTGAGCACGGGTCGGGGCCGGTCCGGGCTGGGGGGGGGGCGGGTGGGGGTCGGGGTGGGCTTGGGCGGGCTGCGACTGGTCTGGGGTGGGCCCGGGCTGGGGCAGGCTGGGAGCAGGGGCAGGTTGGGGCCGGGCCGGGCCGGGGCGGGGGGTGGGCAGGGGCCGGGCCGGGGCAGGAAACGGAAAAACGGGGGTCGCGGGGGCGGGGGGCGGCGTGGGCAGAGGTTGGCTGGTGGCAGCCGTCTCTGGGGCGGGCAGGGGCGAGGGGCCGGGGCCGGCTGAGGACGGGCAGGGACCCGCGGGGCCGCCCCCGGGGCTCCTGTGCCGGTGGCTGGCGGGGGGTCAGCGCCGCTGGGACGAGACAGGGCGGGCTGGGGCCCGCGGTTGGGTCGAGCCCTGGGGTCCGCAGGGCTGGGGCTGCCCGTGAAGGGGTTGGGGGGCTGCAGGGAAGAGTGGGGTCCTTGCAGCTGGTCTCGGGGAAGGGTCTTGGGTCAGGGCTGACGGGGAACGGGGCGGGAGGGGGGCGGCCTGGGTTCCCCATCACGGGGCCGTGGCCCGAGTGGTGGGGAAAGGGGCCACGGCGGGGCTCAGCAGGGCCAGCGTGGCTACTTGGCCATGGGGGAGTAGAGGGCCCCTCGTTTCAGGCAGGGTAGGAGCCAGGGGAGGCCTGGCAGCCGGGCCAGGACCGAGGCAGGGGCTGGTGGGGTGACAGGCGGGGGACGCAGCTGGTGGAGGAGAGGCGGCGGTGACAGCGGGATGCAAGGCCCATGGGGCTGAGATGGGGATGAGGTGTCGCTGGGGTGCCCCTTCCCTAGTCCCGTCCCAGGTGGGTGGGTGAAAAATCCAGTCTGGGGGCAGCACCATCAGCCCTGGGGCTGGCAGGACTCATAGGACGTCGGGTCAGGGCCTGGCGCTGGCTCCTTGCAGCTCGCGGGCAGGGCTGCTCTGTCCTCTGCAGCTGGTGAGCCGGGAGTGGAGCCGGCACTGCCCTGGAAGTGCCAGAGCCAATTCTGGTGCCTGTGAGGCCCCTTTGAGGTTCCAGGCCGTGAGGCCAGTCTCCTGCGTCCCTTGCCCCACGTAGCCGCCTGGAGCATGCAGCACGGGCAGAGCGGCTGTCCTCGGGGGCCAGCTGCCAGGTGCAGGGAGCATGCCGGGACCCGTCCTGCTTGCGCAGAGCGGGTGGGGGTCCTGCTGCAGCTGGGCGAGCGCCAGGCCCTGTGGGGGCCCTGAGGGGCGCTGGGTTTATGCTCTCATGGGTGTACGTCGGGGCCATCGTGCTCAGTCTGTCCCTGTACCTGCACTGTGGGACTCACCGCGGGCAGCCTCATGTGCCTGCTTGATGCCGTAGAGCCCCAGACAGGAAAGTACCTGCCAGGCACGGCCCCGCGCTGCTGGGGAGCTCAGGGCAGTGCATCCCTGAGTCTCTGTGGGGCTGCTGTTGTCAAGGGATTAAAAATGGAACCAGGACACGTGCTCTTTGCCTGGCTCTGGGCTGGGGTGTCTGTTGATTAGAGTGGAGAGAGGGGGAGCTTGTGGGCCTTTGGGGTCCCAGTTTCTTGGGCATGATGCTGTGCCAAGTTGATCCAAGCCTGGGTCAGAGTTGGGGATCGGGAGGGTCTGTGGAGCTGTGGGATCCCATGCAGGGTGGTGCTGGACTTCCTCCAGCTCTGTTCCCCAACCCGCTCCCCCACTGGGAGATGCGGGCACCCGGGCCTGGCTGGGCCTGCAGATAAGCCTGTGGATGCCAGATCTGCTTCCTGCGAACTGCTGCAGGCACCCATGACGCTGGAGTCAGTTGTGAACTTCCCCTTCAGCTCTGAGTCCAGCTCTGTCCCCAGCCTTCGGCAGTCCCCACGGTTTTCCGCAGGGCTGCCAAGGAGGGGGATGCGAGGCTCCTGTCCTGGCTCCCCCCGGGAGGTGCCCCAGCTGAGGGGCTGCCAGGAGCAGAGGGGCTGTGGGAGGCGATGTCCAGGTCCCAGGGCTGTGTGTGGGAAAGGGGGGCAGGGATCCCTGCTCCACAGCGGGGCCCCGTGTCCTTACAACACCCCTCTCCACAGCAAGAGCCACGATGGACGACATCTTCACGCAGTGCCGGGAGGGCAACGCGGTGGCCGTGCGCCTCTGGCTGGACAACACCGAGAACGACCTCAACCAGGGGTGAGCAGGAGGGGACCTGGCCTGGGCTGGACCCACCGGGCTGCTGTCCCCAGCTCGGCCACGTCACAGGCCGAGGGTGCTGGACCAGGGCCGGGGCTCGTTTCCGCTCTGCTCCGTGTCCTGGGGAGGGGGTGGGATTCGGCTCCTCCCCGCCGGGAGGAAGTTACCGCATGGCTGAGGCATGAGGGCCGCACATCCTCCAGCCGCTTCCTCGGCCGCCACTGCTCCCGGCGGGACGGGACGTGTCTTGGCCAGGGGTTGGGCTGGGGGTGCTGGGGAGAATCTCCCCATCCCCAGGGTGGCTGGTGTGTCTGAGTGACCGCTTCCACTGTCCCCTCTCCTGGGAGCACTGCAGCTGACATGTGGGATCATGGCTAGGGTCTAACAGGAGGGCTGGGAACTGCAGGGCACTCGTGCCTGGCCGACCCGTGCCCTGCCCCAGATCTCTCCTCCCCACAGCATGTTTCCTGCTCTGGGAGCTCCCACAGGACCATGCGGTCTGACATGCTGCCCGCCTGCCTTTCAGGAGTGGTGTTCAGGCCAGGCACAAGGTTTAGAGCAGACACTTCCATTGCCTGTGGGCAGGCACAGCCTTCTGCCTGCACACCGACCATCCCTTGTCAGGCCACAGCAGCACCTTCCCTGAACTCATTCTGAACAAGGGGCCTTCCCTTGGCCATCTCTTTCAGTCCCTCCTGGGCGTCCCAGTCACACAGACCTGTCCCAGTCCCACGGGTCGTGCCTGAGGGTCTGGGGGTCAGCTGGCACTTGCTGGGGCGCTTTGGTCCCAGGTGCCTGTGCTGGGGTACCCCCTGCCTGCGGGGCCGGCTGGCCTGCCTATCCACAGGGGCGGTGTGGGGCAGGCGGAGGGCAGATGGAGCCTGCCGTGCCGGGGGGCTGGAGGGGAGCTGGGGATGCAGTGGCCCCCGCCTGCCAGGCCCTAATCTCCTTTTAAGGCCTGGCTGGTCTCCTCCTCCCTTACTTGGCCAGGCACCGCCAGAGCCGAGGGGGGACGGGGGAGGGGGATCTGGCTCTTGCCAGCGTCTCTGTGATTCAGCCCTGGAGATGGGATCTGGCCAGGGCCTCCGGGGCCCTCGTGGGGATGTGAGAGAGCGGGAGAGTTGCTCAACCCTTCCACTTCACCGCCGTGGCCTGCTGGCGGGCGCGCAGGGTGATACCTACCTGGCTGCGGTGCTGTCAGCAGCATCCTGGCCATGCTCGGCCCTTCTCTCCCCACCCGTGCCGAGGGAGGACACAGCAGGCAGGCTGCAGCCGATCAGCAGAGCTGTCCTTGCCGTCTCCGCAGGGATGACCATGGCTTTAGCCCCTTGCACTGGGCCTGCCGCGAGGGCCGCTCCAATGTGGTCGACATGCTCATCATGCGGGGAGCACGCATCAACGTGATGAACCGCGGTGATGACACCCCGCTGCACCTGGCTGCCAGCCATGGCCACCGCGACATCGTGCAGAAGGTACTTGCCTCCCGCAGCCAGCAAGCACCCTGCCCGTGGCAAACTGAGCAGAACTCTGTGCAGCCCTCTGCCCTGTCCACTCAGGACTCGCTCCCCACTGTCACCTGCTGGCTTCCTTGCTATGAGCTTACTGCATCCCCACCTTGGCACCTCTGAGCACCTCCACCTGCCCCACAAAAGCCCTGCATCCAGCCTCAGTCCCTTCCCAACAGCAGACCTTGGCAGCACCAAGGCAGCAAACATGCTGCTGGTGGTGTTCCTGCCCTCGCCTGGGTGGAAGGGGACCTGCTCAAGACTGATGGGGATTGTCCTCCTGCCCCCAGCTGATCCAGTTCAAAGCAGACATCAATGCAGTGAACGAGCATGGGAACACGCCTCTGCACTACGCCTGCTTCTGGGGACATGACCAGGTGGCGGAGGTGAGTGGAAGCACTTGGACACAGGCAGGAGTCCAGGGCAAGGGAGGGCGCTGAGGGGAGCATGGGGAGGGAGAGGAGGGATGAGGCAGGAGGGCTGGGTGTGTATGGAGAGGCTGAGAAGAGGACAGCAAACTCTGCAGATGCATGCTTTCTCCTCCCTCAGGACCTGGTGGGCAATGGGGCCTTGGTCAGCATTGCTAACAAATATGGCGAGACACCCATTGACAAAGCCAAGACACCACTGCGAGAGGTCTTGAAAGGTAATAGGTTCTCATCCTGACCCCATGACCTGCCTCTGGGTCCTGCTGCAGCCCCTGCGCTCAGCATCAACAAGCTCTCTGCTCGTGCTGCCCAAGTCCTTGTCCCTCTCCAGAGCGTGCTGAGAAGCTGGGCCAGAGCCTCACCAAGATCCCCTACAAGGATACCTTCTGGAAGGGCACGACCCGCACGCGTCCCAGTAAGGACAGAGCCTTCTCTCACAGGGCATGCCATTGCAGGGGAGAGCACAGCTCTCCTGTGCGGTAGGGCAGGCACCCCACTGGCACTGCCTCCCTCTGCGGTCCCAGGCGGACCTCAGGAGGAAGGCCCATGCAGCCACAGGCTGCATCTCCTCCTTTTCTTACAGGAAACGGGACTCTTAACAAACTTGCTGGAATAGACTTCAAACAGCTGAGCTTGAGCCAAAAACTCAATGAGAACCAGTCAGGAGAGGTATGTAGGCCTGTTGTCCCCTGGGACAGGGGCGCTGCACCCGTGCAGATCACTGCTCTCTCTGCTGGCTGTGGAGCGCAGAACTGGGGCACAACAGCCTGGTGGGTTTCCACATCCGGGCATGTGGCTCTCACTCTTTGTCGCAGTCGCTCCATGTCGCTGTGGGCCTCTCGGTCCTCTGGGCTCCGCTGGCCCCACAGCCCTGCACAAGGGGCTGGGAGATGCTCGGGGACCGTGTGGCCCTCCCGCAGTGATTGTCTCCACCTGTCTCCCTGCAGTTGTGGAAAGGGCGCTGGCAAGGCAATGACATCGTCATCAAAATGCTGAAAATCCGGGACTGGACAACTCGGAAGAGCCGAGACTTCAACGAGGAATACCCAAAGCTGCGGTGAGTACCAACATCCTTCCCCAAGGCAGCCATGGCTCTCGAGGGCAGGCGTTGCCTCCAGCTGAGTACGAGACAGGCAAGAGCCAACCAGGTCTGTAGGGTTAGGTGGGAGCGCTCTGGAGCAGTGCCCAGAGGATGCGAGAAGGCCCTGGGAGGACGGTGCAGCGGGACCGGTGCAAAGGGCAGGGGGGCGATGAGGGGGCATGGGCAGCACCCACTGTTCTCAGGGCTGTCACTTCTCTTGCAGGATCTTTTCTCACCCCAACGTGCTACCGGTGCTTGGTGCCTGCCAGTCCCCCCCCGCGCCCCACCCCATTGTCATCAGCCACTGGATGCCCTATGGCTCCCTCTACAACGTGTTACACGAGGGGACAAGTGAGTGCCGATGGGGGTGACAGAGCCAGGGGCAGAGGCTAGTCTCCCCATCCTCCAGAAATTGTTTCTTCATGTGTTTGGGGGGCGGCAGGGGTCCCCCCCAGCTGCAACACCAGGGTGGGCCCAGGGCAAGCTTGGTCTCCAGCCCACATGCCTTCCCCACATCCCGTGTGCGGCGTAGCTGCCAACATCACCCCCCTTCCCACACACACCGCAAGCGACGTGGCACCCCCCTGCTGTCACTCACGCTCATGCTGCCTCCCTCCCTGCAGACTTCGTGGTGGACCAGATGCAGGCAGTGAAATTTGCCTTTGACATTGCACGGGGCATGGCCTTCCTGCACACATTGGAGCCCCTCATTCCACGCCACCACCTCAACAGCCGCAGCATCATGGTGAGTGTCAGCATCGCGTGGCCCAGCCCTTCCTCCTGTGGACCGGGGCAGGGCAGGCTCCCCTCTGACCACCCCTCTCTCCCCAGATCGATGAAGACATGACAGCACGGATCAGCATGGCTGACGTGAAGTTCTCCTTCCAGTGCCCAGGAAGGATGTACGCACCAGCATGGGTAGCACCAGAAGGTGAGTGCCTGGTAGCCAGGCCCCCCGCTGCTGCTTGGCCCCTTCCTCCCCCTCAGCCCCATTCAGCCCCCTATGCTGGATTCCCCACAGCCTTGCAGAAGAAGCCGGAGGAAATTAACAGGCGCTCAGCTGACATGTGGAGCTTTGCAGTGCTGCTGTGGGAGCTGGTGACCCGTGAGGTGCCGTTTGCAGACTTGTCCAACATGGAGATAGGCATGAAGGTGAGGAGAGGGCTGGGCAAAGTGCACCACTCCAGATCAGCCAGGGCAGAACGGGGCCTAAGCAGGCAGTGGGGAGGGGAGGCAAGGCAAGGCCCCCACCAAAGGAGAGCCCACCCCCACTCCTCCCAGAGGTATGATGGGCTCTGCCTCTCCGATGCAGGGCTGGGCTCAGGTTTCTGATCCTGCCCTGCTCTCCCGTGCTCCCAGGTGGCCCTGGAGGGGCTACGTCCAACCATCCCACCCGGCATATCCCCCCACATCTGCAAGCTGATGAAGATCTGCATGAACGAGGACCCAGCCAAGCGCCCCAAGTTTGACATGATCGTGCCCATCCTGGAGAAGATGCAGGAGAAGTAGGGAGGGAGGTGCCTCCCAGCCACCCGACGCTGCCATGCTCCCCTCCCCGCCATCCCCCAAGTGCCTTCTTTAACCCCAGAGCCAAGGGGGAGCAGGGAATGCCCCCTCACCCTGAGCCAGCCATGGACACACGGTACAGACAACGCTGCCTTCTCTGGAGCTGCTCTGCAGGCTTCAGACACTGTAGCACCAAATCTATGGCAGCACTTCCAACCTCCCTGGCGGCTGTGGGCAGAGACTGAGCAGGAGGCCTGGCCCACGACACTGAGCATGGCTTGGGCTCTGCTACCTGCGAGGCTGGGACAGGTCTGTGGAGCCACCCCGGCCCCCTCATCCCCAGGCCCAGAGCAGCTCACCCACTTAACAGTCTCATGTTAGGCAACGCCCAGTCCTGGTGCTCTTCCCTACTAAGGACAGTGGGGTGAAAATTGCCTGTTGCGCCCAGCACCACCCCAGCTTCGCGCTTCACTTTTTATCGTTTCCATCCAGGCCATGCGGAAAAGCCACCAGCATCTGAAATAAACATTTGTTATGAAAACTGGCTGCTGGTGGAGAGGCACATACGTGCACAGGGTATTGTCCACAGAAAGGGGGTGAGGCTGATGTTGGGGCTGCCTAACAGATTGCAGAGTCCTAGGCTCTGGATCTGCGCCTGTACCAAGCCTCCAGTGACTAGAGCAAGGAAAAGCAGGTGGGTTAACGGCACCCTTCTCTCCTGAGAGAAGGGCCTGGCCCTGTCTACGGGGCTATCGATGCAGGCCCCTGAGCATTCCTCTTGAGAGACAATAGGTATGCTTGGAGGACAAAGAGAAGAAGAGTTGTGGGCAGTCCTGCTCCCACTACACCCTTTCCTTCAGCTTCCTGGGGCAGGGCTAAGCCCTCCTGGGAACGACAGACAGTGCAACTAGAATCCACCAGTTACGAGCCCTATAACCAAGCTCTCTCTCTGCGCTGGCCTTTGAAAGGCACAGGACCAACTTTTGTTAGCGTATTGAGAACAGAGGCCCTAGCAGGCCAGCTTGTGTGCTGTTTTACTTGTAGGCAGGGCATTAGCGCGCAGGCAGGAGACAAGATGCCTTTCCACAAAAAAAACTACCCAGCTGTTTAATGGCACAGAAGCGACCCTAAAAAAGTTCCCAGTGACAATCCCTCAGTCTTTATGTGAAGTAATGTGGCTTTTTCACATTGATGCCATATTCTGCAAGTGCTGGTGTCAGGTCTTCCATGGTCAGCGTATACTTCTTATCCTGAAGGGACAAGGAGTAGTGTCAGTCACAGCAAGGACGAGCTAAGCTGCCAGGCATTCCTCAAAACCTTGGGGATTTAGGATTTTTCCCCTACAAGCTGTGGTGACCCATACATGCAGAACTCCCAGAAGCAGCTGTAGGCCAGTGTTTGGGGCATTAACCAGCTTTTAGGTACCGCACGTTTCGTTTGTTCTGTGCCCGCAGCTGCTCAACAGACAGAAAGACGTTGAGCATTACTCAATGCTATAAAGATAAATAACATCACCCTCACGAGGCCCGCGAACCACAAACGGATGATGACTGAGAGAATTCCCAGAAACTACCACTACACGCTCACTCCCCATTTATGCTCTTCCCCAAGCATCAGAGTTTTGGTCACTGTCAGAGGGAGGACACAGGGCTAGATAGCCCTCCATCTGATGATGTGCAGCTACTCACACGTTCCTGTGAAGCCATCACAGCAACATTCCACAAACTGTGCTGCCCACCTCATTTTCTCACCAGCGTCCCTTTTCCACCAGTGGAGCCCTTGCTTATTAGTAAGCATGTTGACCCTTCAGGAGCACAACACATTCAAGACCTTCTACATTCTGCATCCCCGCATTCAATTAGTTAATTAGTAATTAACTCTAACAGGTGGCCAGTTTAGCTTGCTACAGCCCCTGGAGAGGATGTTTCCCCTCATCCGAGCAGCCATTCTGTCCTTCTCTCACCTTGCTCTTATTGCGGGAGCTGCCCGAGGCTGTTCCCTTCATCTTGCAGTGCTGCAGCGCATCGTTGGCAATGTCAGAAATAAACTTCTGTGCGGCCAGAGAGATCAAACGAATGCTGCCCAGCAGAGAAAGAGAAGGGATAATTTCACACAGACAGCATAGAGCACCCCTGGGATTAAGGAATTTCAGGTGGGGGGGTGGGAGGGAGCATCCCAGCTATCAAACCCCATAGAGGGCCCTCGAGGCCGCACTCTGCCACTTACATGCGTGGATCAGAGGCCTCGAATCCTGCTCTGTTGAGGTAATAGCCCGTGACAGCATCGGGGATCTGTACAGGAGAAAAGTTGGAGGAACTCCGCTCCCTGTGGCAGCCCGTCACCTGCGTGCCGCCTGCCCCCAGTGCCTCCCGTGTACCGTGGGCGTGTAATCCTCCAGCTGCATGAGGAAGTCCACCAGCGGCGTCGTGGAGACCACCGGCTTCACGTCCCCATTGGCCGCGCTGGGTGGCACGTAGACCCCGTTGGACATAGCCCCCTCCGGGGGAGCTGCAGCCACCGCTGCGGAGACGGGCACTGCGGGCACAGGGCGCTCAGCGGGCAGCTCTCCTCGGGGGCAGCCGCGGCCCTACCCGGCCCCCCCCCCCCGCCCGCCTGTCCCGATCCCCCAGGAGCCCCGCGGTCGCGGGCCCCCGCACCCCGCAGGCACCCACGGGCTACGCGGACGGACGGGCTCGGTGCCCGAGCTCGGGGCACGCTCACGGGCCGCGCCCCCCCCCCCCCCGGGAACACCCCTGTGCCTGGCTCCTGTCCTCGGGGGCCCCCCCATCCCCCCGCTCCCGCGGCCCCGCCGCCGGGGATCCCCCGGCCCCGCTCTCCTCCCTCCCGTAGCCCCCCGGCGCTCCCCCGGCTCCGAGCGCTCCGTACGCCGGCCCTTCCGCTCCCCCGCCCCCCCCCGCGCTCACCGGGGCCCCTGCCGCCAGCCGCGCCGCCCTCGGCTCCCCGCGCCGCGCCGCCCACCGCGCCCGGGGCCGCCCCGGGAACGCCGCTGCCGACGGCGGCCGGACTGGGCTTGTTGTCGGCGGCGGGGGCGGGCGCGGGCGGCGCCGGGGCGGCCGGGGCCGCGGCCGCGGGGTCGGCCTCGGCGCTGCCGCTCATCGCCCGCCGCCGCGCGACACCGGGCGCCGCCTCCCCCGCGCCTGCGCGCGGCGCGCCGCCCTATTGGCCCCGGCGCCGCCCCCCCGCCCCCCCCCCCCGCCTCCCGGCGGCGGCGCGCGGCACAGACGGAGACGGGAGGGGCGGCGCCACGCGGCTTTATTGGCGCCGGCGCCTCCCGCGTCGGGACGGCGCGGGCGCGCGGCGGCCCCGCCCCTGCCGCGGGGCGGGCGGGGTCAGGGCGCCAGCAGCGCCCGCAGGAGGCGGGGGAAGTTGGGGGTGCCCCAGCCGGTGACGGGGTCCCAGGCGGGGCCGGCGCAGAAGCCCTGTCCCTGCACGGTGCCGTCCAGGCAGGAGAGGTGGCAGCCCTGCGTCACCTGCGGGGACAGGCCTCAGCGCGGCCGGGAAGGGGCTCCCCCTGCCCGCCCCCGGCGGGAAGACCGACGGGGACGCCCCTCCTCCCCCGCGCACGCACACGCCCGCGGCCCACAGCGGGACAGGAACGCCCGGGAACACCCCCCTCCCACGGGGCGTGGGAACCCCCGGGACACCCGCCGCCCCCCCAACCCAGGCAGCAACGGATCCCCCCGAGGACACGTGCCCCTGTGCAGCACAGGGTTCCCCCCAAACACTCCCAGCAGCGCAGGGGGACCTCGCCCCTCGCAGGAAGGCAGCGGAGACACCCCCCCCCCCCCCCCCCCCCGGACACAGGTCCCGCGGGAAGGCAGCATCCCACCCCCCCCACCCCCGGGACGCTGCTGGCCCTGCCCTGCCCGACCCCAAGCAGGAGACCCAGGCCTCCCCACCAGCACCCACGGGCACCAACCCAGCCGCTCCCCTGGCAGCCCCGGCCCCCCCGCCCCAGCTCACGTCGTAGAGCGCGGCATCGTGCCCCTGCTCCCGCAGCTGGTAGAGCACAGGGTTGAGGAAGCCCAGGGGCGCGAGCCCCCGCTGCAGGCGCCGGTCGTTGATGAGTGCCACCATGCCCCCCACCACAGGCGTGGACGCCTGCCGGACACACGACCGCCTCAGCACCTGGCAGCTCCGCCGATGCCGACCGGCCCAGGGCTGTCCGTCCTCCTTACCGATGTCCCCGACACCCAGGGCAGCGGGATGCGGTTTGTCACCACCCAGTAGTTGTCAGAGAGGGCGGACAGGTCAGGGTAGGCACGGCCACTGCTGTTGTAGTAGGAACTGGGAGGCAGCTTTGAGGCCGAGCGCAAGAAGCGCCCGACTGCGGCGGCCTGGGGAGAGCGCAAGGCGAGGAGTGGGACGCCTGGCAGCGGGACTCTGCCCCTGCTCATCTCTGTCCCTCCTTCCCCTGGCCTGCGGCCCAGCCCCCGGGGCTGCCTGTGCCGAGCGTGGCCCATCGTCGCCCCCGCCAAGCGCCACGCGGTCCCCCCCGGCCCCCGGCGTCCGGCAGAGCAGGCGCCTCCTCACCTGGTAATCGGGCATGGGGAAGACATTGCTGAAGCCCCCCCCGCTAATGTAGTCCGTCACCTCTGCGGTCACCAGGAAGGGGTTCTTGAAGGACGTTCCGCCCACAGTGGTGACGTAGGGACTGGGGGGACAGGTGGCCACGGTGGGTGAGCACCCGACTGCCTGGGGCTGCGGTGGCACCCCACGCGGCAGCCCCCTCCCCAGGAGCTGCACAGGTGCCCCCAGCTCCGAGGTCTGCGAGTGTCCCTGGGCACGCTGGTGGGGGCTGACCCTCAGGAGACCCCCAAAGGGGCTCAAAACCAGCGGGAGGCAGCAGCCGGCCACGGGTTGGGCCTCGAATTGCCACAGCTGCAGCTTTCGGCTGGCCTCGGCTGCGGGCGAGCTGCAGCCACCGGCTCTGCGCAGAGCCTCACCTCCCCACAGGCCCCAGGTTCACCTCCCCACATCTACCTTGAGGCTGGAAAGCTGGGCCGGAAAGTGTGGTTCCCACCAGGCACCCTTCTGCACCCAGCACCATCGTCACCTGCCGGCAGAGATGGACGGACAGGGTAATCCGGCAGCACTCGAGCTGCCCCTCACCCACCAAATGCTCCCAGGAGTGACCCGGGGGAGGGGGTCTCTCAACCTCCCGGGCTGGGATTCCCAGGCAGGGGATCCTGGCTGCCCAGAGGCAGAGCATCCCTGTTTGGTGTTCAGCACGGAGGTTTCCCGCTGTGCCAGGAGCCTCGGATGCACCTGCACCATGCCAGCAACAGCACACACCTGAGGCAAACAGGATGGTCAAGCCCCGGGAAGCTGCCTTCATGAACTCCGTGTTCACACGCTCCATGTAGGCTCGTGACAGGCTGTCCTCGTCATCCCCGTAGCTCACAGAGTGCACCCAAGGCAGCGATGACATGTTGCTGAGCAGCAGCAGCCAGGCCAGGAAGGGCTCCTGGCTCTCGTGCCTCCCTGCAGAGACAGAGCGGGGAGCAGGTTCAGCTCCTCCTAGGACACCAGGCTCGAGGGAATAGCATAGGGGGACACCATGCCTCCACAGCACCACCAGGAGCTGAAGGTCCTCCAGCTCCTGCCCTGCCTACAGAAAGCAGATCCACAGCACAGCTGGTTTGGAGCTGTCCTGTGAGCTCTTGCTGGCAGCACGCCCCATCTCGGGGATTGTCACCGTGGATGGCACCTGGCTCCTGCTCTGCCAGTGGGTCTGGTGAAAAGGTCCCCCCGAACCCCACAGCGAGGCGTCTACACTCATCCGCTCCTTCTCTGACCATCTGTCGCAGGGCTGTAGCCACCCTTGGCATGCAGGCAGCCATGCAGCCCTTCCGAGACTCAGCCAAGCCTTGGCCCCTCTACCCCAACAGTGGGTCCCAGAGTAGTCTGATGATGTACATTCCACCGCCACCTGCCAGGGTCCCTTCCTGCCCCTCATCCCTCTCCATGAGGTGGGAAGAGCAGAGCCTCAGCCACCCCTTCTCACTCTCAGTTGCTCATGTAACTGCCCGTCTCTGTGCCCTTTTCACATCACTAACTGCACGGAGGAGGTGGAAGTTAATGCTGAGCTGTGTCGGCCTTCACCGTCAGGAAGACAGAGCTGGCAGTCCTAAGGGCGCTCCATCTCCTGTTCAGCCAGTTTCAGATCTGGGACAGATGACACTTTGTCCTACAGCACCGTAGCCATGTTTGTGCAGGCTGTTTTGCAACCTTGTTTTCTCAAATTGCCTTACTCTCCTTTATCCACTCTGCTGGTAGATTCACAAGTGAGAGATCAGCTTCAACCCCAAAGAAGCAGGAAAAACATAATATGACACAGTTGCTGTGCTCTCCCTCCACGGAAAGGCAGCAGAGTGGGGCAACTGCTTTACATTGTGTAGTTGCGGTGTGGATGCCCCTGTTACAGGATACTCTGGATGCTGAAAGTTCACATGGGTTCAAAAGCAACTACACAAATCAATGGAAGACAATTTCCCTCTGAGCTATTAGAAACCAGCGTCAGCTCCAACTTGGGAAGCCCAGAAGGTGTGTGCCTGTAGTAGCTGGGAAAGCATTCTGGGGATGTGCCACAGCCAGCGGACCATTCATGTATGCCCCCCTCCAGGCGTTCCCCTTTGACAGATACCAGGTAGACCCAGTACAGCCATTTTTATGCAGAGAGCAAGTGTTTCCCGAAACAGCAGGCAGGTGTGTTGGTGCTACAGCAAGTGGGAGGCATGGAAGGAGTCACCAGGCAACTTTGGAGGGGAATCAGTACCTGCATTGCTGAAGACCCATGTGGAGATGTTGGCACCCGTGCTCATGATGTATTCCACATCCAGACTGGCCTCCAGCCCAGCCTTGCCCTTGCCCTGGTGCCCAACCACTTGGTCAACCTCAGAGCGGTGGCCAAAGCTGCTGCCAAAGAGCTGCATAAACTCAGCCAGGTCGGCCTGGTGGAAATACTGTTCCAAGAACTGGGGGAACAAGGAGCAGACAAGTTTTTTTCTCATTTTCTCTTGAAATAACAAGGTACATTTTTTTCTCCTGACTTAGAAAGTTGGCCCAGCACAGGTCTGTGAAATGCTAGCCCACCAGGTGCTCCCACCAGCCGCTGAGGAATCCCCACAGCTGTCCTGGGACCACCAACGTGTGGAATTCCCATGGCCTACAGGCCTCTGACCCGGAACCAGTTCTACCAGTTACCTGGGCACAGGCCTGGCTGTTGTTTGGCAGTAGTCCGATGTCTCCTCCTGTCATGTTGTATCTTTTACGAAGGATGGAAGGCGTGACGCCCAGGTGGAAAGCTGCTCTCCCTCCATAGTGCTGCCTTGACTCCATTTCCCTCTTGGCCCAGGCTCTGTTGACCACCTTTCTCTCTGCAGGGAACCGGTGCAGGCCACCCACTGGTGCGCAAGCAAGCAGGAAAAGAAGCAGCTGTTAGAGCCCAGAGCTCCGGCAGGACAGTATTATGGCCCCTTGGCTCCCCCTTCACCATCCTCACTCAGGCTTCGTGTCTGGGAGGGGTGGCCTGCAGCAGGGCTCGGGGGAGCCCATTCCCTGCGGCACCTGCCCCGAGCGCTGCACAGGAGTTGAGGAATTGCTCCCTCAGCTTCCTCGCCAGTCCTCACAGATATTCCCAGGCTGCACAGCTCAGCCTCCCCACTGCCAGGCCACTACTGCAGCTTGGCACCCCTCTGCTCTCCTCATGGAACAGCCATGGGAGCCCACACGAAAGGGAGTCACAGGAGGGAGTTCTTCCACCTCAGAAGCAGCTGCACATCCACAGAGACAGGCTGCACCCAAACTCTCTGCACCAAGCCTCCAGGCCTGAGAGCACCAGTAGGAAAACACCTACTTTGCCTGCCGCCTGTCCACACCATGGAATCACAGAATGCTTTGGGTTGGAAGGGACCTTTAAAGGTCATCTAGTCGTGTTCCCCCCGCAACAGGCAGGGACATCTTCAACCAGATCACGTTGCTCAGAGCCCCGTCCAGACTGACCTTGAACGTTTCCAGGGATGGGACATCTACATCCTATGCACAAAGTTCCTCAGGGGGGCCTGGGGCAGCTGGGACCACGGCTAGAGGGCCTGCCACACTGTCCTCCGGGACACCGAGATGGCCACTCCTGGCTGCTCAATGCTTAACCTCCCACCCACACCCCAGGCAGCGAGAGCTCTGGGCAGCCTCAGCTCCCCTGCGTAGGACGTACCAAAGTCAATGTGCTCAGCCAGCTCCTCCGGGACAGCGTAGGGGAGTGGGGAGCGCACAACACTGTGCTGGCCCTTCACGTAGTGGTGGAACTCAGCCCCTGGCAGGAGGCGCTCGGCCGTGCTGCAACACAGGGACAGCCACCACGCCAGGATTTGCGCCACTATCAGCGAGCCTGCCCAGCAGCATGCCCATTCTCTGCCCTGCCTCCTGCAACCTTTCCACTCCACTTGCTGCTGGGATGAGTCAGGGATGAGCTCCACTTCCCACCAGCACAGCTAACCTCGTAAAGCAAAGAGCACTTTCCATACCCTACCAATTCCCATCACCAGACTGAACCAGAGCTCTGACGCTGCAGGGTGCCCTGCAACTGTACCCCCAGTCCTCCCGTGGGGCCTCTGCGGCCCCACAGAAGGCAAGAGGAGGAGCGGGGCTGGCCCAAGCACCTAACAGTTGTGCACGCCTCGCTTCCAGTACTCCAGATCACTGGCTGTGACTCCCCCCAACACTGGGACCGGGCACACAGGCAGCCGGCTCTTGGCTGTGGAGCCCTGAAGCCCAGGCAGAAACGCGGCTCAGCCCTCCATCACCCGGACTGCACTGCAGAGCCCTGGGGCAGGGGAAGTTGCAGCAGGCAGGGGCAGGGTCTGGCTTCTTCTGTCTTTGTGGGAACGGCACAGGCGCCACAGCGGGGCCTGGACCCACCCAGGGCTCACCTCGCTGGCATGCGGCACTCCAGGAAATCGAGGGTGGTAACACTCCTGCAGGTCTCAACTCCATGGCCTTGCAGCCACTTCAGCACTGCCATGAGCGTGGCTGGGGACGGCTGGACAAGGTCCCGCACCTGCTCCAGGGACAGGTACTTGCCTGTGAGGCACGGAGAGGGTCAGAGCACCCTGCTTGCAGGGCCTGATGAGGCCTGGCGGGCTCAGGCGCACAGTCGTTACCATATCGTGGCGAGCGGGGGTCTGAGACAGCATCAACGAGCTGGGCGAGACGCCCCACACCTCGCTGCCGGAGGGCGAAAGTCAGCTGCACTTCGTGGCCGGGCTTCACGCGTCCGCCATGGGTCCAGCCGGGGGGCACGCTGCGGGCAGGCTGTGAGCGGCCGGTGGGCACCGGCGCCCCGTGTCCTGTCCCACTGACCCCGGCACCTACCGGAACGGCTGGTCACGCTCCAGGGTCGGCCCCGCGGCGCAGCTCCAGGCGGCCGCACACAGCGCCAGCACGGCGGGGACACCCCGACACCTGCAACGGGCGGGCGGGCGGGCGGTCAGGGCAGAGCGGGCACCGGCGGGGCCCCGGGCCGCCTGCCGCCCCAGGGCAAACCGGGGCACCGCCAGCTGCCTGCCTGGCCCCCCCACCCCGAGCCCCCGTCACCCCCGGGCCGGGGAGCCCCGCCTGACCCCCCCGAGCCCCCAAGTCCCCGTTACCCCCGCGCCATCCCGTCGCCTCCCGCCGCAGCGCCCCGATCACGTGTGCGGGCGCATGATTCCCGGTCACGTGAGGAGACCGAAGCCGCGGTCACGTGGTGGGCAGGGCCCTAGAGCCGCCGGGCGCCTGGGTCCCCCCGGGGCGGCGGGCTGTGGCCGACAGCACTGCGCCGGGACCCGGAGTGCCGGGACCCGGAGTGCCGGGACCGGTGCCAGCCGATCCTCCCCGGCGTTTCGCACAGCGGGGCCGCGCCGCCAGGCCCGGGCCGCGCTCCGGTCACGGGCCCGGCGGGGAAGGCCCCTTGCCGGAGGCCCGGAGAGGCTGCCCCGGTACGGCACCGGCCGCCTCCCGGCGTGGTCCGGGCCGTGCTGCTCCGCTCTGCCCCGCCCCGATCTTCCCCGTCCCTCTCCCGGCCGCCTCCCAGAGCGTCGCGGAGCCATTTCCGCGGCAGCCCGGGACACAGCAGCCCGGTGGGACGGCCTGGGCGGCAGACGCGGCCGCGGCTGCTGCCCTGGGCCCAGGGTCCATGTAGGGGTCCCGGGCTGGGGGGGGGGGCAGGCGTCCACGTAGGGCTGGTGGTCCCAGGCTGGGGCAGGGGTCCATGTAGGGCTGGGGGTCCCAGGCAGGGGCAGGGGTCCACATAGGGCTGGTGGTCCCAGGCTGGGGCAGGGGTCCTGTGCGGGACTCAGCTGAGGAGCCCAGGCTGGGGGCCAGCTGGGGAGGGGCAAGAGTCCTGCCCAGCACTCCCACCAGGGAGCTGATCTTTGCTGGGGGAAACAGGCCCTGGTAAGGGAGGGATGCTCTGAACAGCAGGGCCTGCACAGAGAGGGCAGGGCTGGAGGTCCCCATTCCGTGAGGCTGGAACCTGGCTCTGAGGGGTGGCTGCTGGGAAGGGACTGGAAGGTCTAAGCCCTCGTTGGGATCTGTTCCTCTGTGCCTACCCCAGGGCTTGGGACAGTGAGCCATATGAGCAGGCTGCAGTCCCAGGGCATGAGCACCCAGGCTGTCCTCTGTGCGCAGAGGCTGACCATCACCAGTGAGTCCAGCAACAGCCAGGAGGCATGGAGTCGGTGGCAAGGGCACATCTGCACACCCTGGGTGTCTAGGTCTGCCGCTGCCTGGCCCTGCTGGCATTCACACCACAGCCACCTGGGGCTGCATGCAGGGACGTGGGGAAGCCGTGGGCACTGGGTGCCTCAGTCAGTCAGGAGCACGGGGGGACAAGGGTACGGGGGAGGCTCGGGACTATAAGCACATGCTCTCGCTCGGTCATGGGAGTGGGCTGCGAGGTGGTGATGGGCCATTCGGCAGGAGTCATGTCCACACCACACCGCCAAGCAAGTAGTACAGCCTGCTGTCCAGCTGGCACTGTCACAGGCAGCCACTTGGCTCCCACAGCTGCTGAGCTGCAGCTCTCAGCTTCCTGTGCTTGTTCTCTCAGATACTCGTTCCCACACTAGGAGCTCTCCTAATTAGGATCACAAAAGTGGTATTATGATACTTGCAGATCTCGGGGTTGTGGAAGGTCCAAGCAATTTTTGCAAGGGAGCTCTGGAAATGGTGCCTCAGTAACCCTTGGAGATTGTCCCCCTGCCCATGAGTCCAAGGGCAGTACTGGAGGGGGTGTGTTTTGGAGGTGGATGGTGAGGCAGAGGGTGCTGTGATCCCATCTGTCCCAGGCCAGTTTGGCTCAGCTAGCCTAGCCCTTGTCCCAGCTCTGGTCACATGCACAGACATGCTGCATACCGTGGCTCCAGCAGTTCCCAGTTGCTTTCCTGCTTCTGCAGAGCAGAGTCCAAGCCAGGAAGAGACGGACAATGGGAAAACCACCTGCCTGGCCCAGGCTGCCATGCCTCCCACGCCAGAGCTGTGCTGTGGCTGTCCGGAGCTGCAGCTGACAGGGGGAGAGAGGCCCCGAGGGTCTCTCTTGTGTCAGTAGCAGCACGAGGCACCACTAAAGAAGTGGGCTGATGCTTAGATTGTTGCAGGGTAGGTGAAGGTCCTTTCCTAGGAAAGGCCAGGGCTGTAGCAGTCCTGCTGTTCACCTTCCTGCTTTTAGCCCTCCTGTACAGGCAGTGCTTTCCAGCTGCACCAAGGGTGCAGCTGAGAGGTGGCGATGCCACTTGCCCAGGCGGGCAGTGTCTGCTGCAGACCTTTAGCCCTGATCCCTTTGGGTGAAGGGAGGCAGCCAGGACACCCACTGGGGCTTAATCAGCATCTTTACTGTTCACAGAACACCACTCAGCATCTCATTGACGCTGGGACCTCAGCCCGCGTTCCTCAGGCTCACCCAAGCACCTGTCTGGCCTCCTAGGTACTTCCCTGCCACCTTGAGGCTAGTTCTTGTGTCCTCCAGGAACCTGCTGCTCCATCCCCACTCCTTGCAGGATGCCAGCACTCCTCTGTGGGTGCTGCCCATAGCATGAACGTCTGTGCGAAGCCTTAGGGCATTTCTGGTCCCTGCAATTAGAAACACATGTCGAGTTTCCATGCATGTGGCGCTGTGTGGTTTGCAGCAGCTGGAGCTGGTTGCCTGCCTGAAGCCGTGCAGTTGCACCCTGCGGGGTGAGGGGGACGAGCAAGGGGAGCTGTGGGGGGGGACACAGTGGCCTGGGAACACAGGGGAAAGGGCTGGGCACGGTGGGTGCAGGGCAGCCATTAGGGGTTGGGGGCCAGGGGACACGGGGCCCAGTGCAGCAGAGAAGGTTTGGAGGGAACAGCCCGCATCCCCTCACACCCAGCCAAGCCCTGTGCCCCCAGCCTCATTGGCAGGAAGAGCTTTCCACTGTGCCACAGGAAGGCTCCTGAACCACAAGGAGGTAGCTGCCCGTCAGGGCTGGGAGACACCCGTCCTGTGTGTGAGGGTAGTGCCGAAGCATGGGTCTGCCCAGCTGGAGGTGGCCCTGGGTGCTGTCCCTTCCCAGGACCTTGTGAGGAAAGAAAGACTGGGAACATGCAGGGAGGTGCGTGGGGCCCTGACGGTACCAGAATGAGCAGCTGCGGGGCACAGTGCAGTCCCTGCACCCAGGCCACATCTGGCTGTTCTAGTCTGCTGCACTGTGCTCCCAGCCATGCAGCCCTTGCTGCTCCCTTGTCCTGCACCTGCACACGCAGCCCTTCCCGTGTCCCAACCCTCACCCTGGCCCACCACCTATGGGGTGGCCCGCCTTCCCGTTCCTGGTTCCTGGCTGCCCCAGACCGCCCAGCCAGCTGCCCCAGCCTGTGTTGGACTGACCCAGCAGCTACAGCTGCAGCCCGGAGGGACTCACCGCTGCTCAGCCTTGAGTCACGTTGGCTGGGGGCCTGGGGTGTGGGCAGTGTGCGCTGCCAGAGAGCTGCAGCCCACCCAGCTGTCCAGCTGGTTACAGCTTTGGGCAGGACTTTAAGTGGGATGAGATTTGCAGGAGATTATTTCCTGGATCTGTCTGGCCAGCAAAGATTAGGTTGCCCTGCCAGAGCTAATTACTCTAACAAGCATCTGCTGCTAGTCTGACTAGCTGGTCTGTGGCAGGCAGGGGACAAGAGAGCCTGAGCATCCAGTGAAGGTGCCAAGGTGTCCTTGGTGGAGCTCCGCTCGCCCCAGGTATGCTTGTTCCTGCAGATGGAGGCAAGTGTGCCCCCTCCTCTGGACAGTTGGGATCACCCGAGGTCAGGCAATGCCAGGGGAGAACAGTAACTTCAAGGTCCTTCCTGATGGCAAAAGTCCCCCTTGGTCTCAGCCACAGAGCAGAGAGCATGCACTGGCATGCACTGGCATTACTGGTGCTACCGGTCAGGGAGCCGGAAGGTGTTAAGTTATGTGATAAAGTAGCACAGAGAAACAGTGGCAGGCAGAGGAACCCCAATAACCCGGTCAGAGAAGGGGACACCCTTCCCCAGCTCTGCCCAGGCTGTCACTGGCTTATGATCAACCCCATGGTCTGAGGGTGGCACCCATCAGAATGAGTGAATGGGAGCTGCTCTCCCCATCATGCCACAGACTGAAGGGGCACTGCCTAGGAGTATGGGATGTTACGAGAGGCAAAACACAGAGCATTTTAGGATTGCATGAGACTTACTATGGCATGTTTAGCAGAGTGTCCTGGTTTCGGCTGGGATAGAGTTAATTTTCTTTCTAGTAGCTGGTATAGCATTGTGTTTTGAGTTCAGTATGAGAATAATGTTGATAACACACTGATGTTTTCAGTTGTTGCTAAGTAGTGTTTATACCAAGTCAAGGATTTTTCAGCTCCTCATGCCCAACAAGCAAGAAGGCTGGAGGGACACAAGAAGTTGGGAGGGGACACAGCTGGGATAGCTGACCCAAACTGGCCAAAGAGATATTCCATACCATGTGACATCACGTCCAGTATATAAACTGGGGGAGTTGGCTGGGGCGAGGGCTGGGCAGATCGCTGCTAGGGAACTAACTGGGCATCGGTCAGTGAGTGGTGAGCAATTGCATAGTGCATAATTTGTTTTGTATATTCCATTTTTTATTATTATTGTCATGTTATTATTATTATTATTATCATCATTATCATTATTTTCTTCCTTTATGTCCTATTAAACTGTCTTTATCTCAAGACACAAGTTCTACTTTTTTTTCTATTCTGTCCCCCATCCCACTGGGTGGGAGGGAGTGAGTGAGTGGCTGTGTGGTGCTTAGTTGCTGGCTGGGGTTAAACCACGACACAGAGGAACTAAAAGGTGAGGAAAGAGGCATCAAGGTGGTTTGGGGAGGAACAAAAAATGGGAAAATGGGATAAAAGTGTCCGGTCACATGTCAATGGATTGATGGTCAGTACATTTGTCTGGCCATGTCCTGCATCCGATGACTGCACAGCCTGTCCTGTCTTCTTCTCAAACTCAATTTCTATTTTCCTGGGTCAGGGGGACTCCATTCTGTGTGCACGTGTGTGTCAGTGTCAGACGCGTGGAGTCAGGTCACAGGGCCAGTGTGCCCATGGTGCCAGCAACTGGAGAGTGAGCATAGGTGTGTAAGTCTGCCATTGCTAGCAAATAGCAATCTGGACAAGGCAGTGAGTAGGTGAAGTGGTGTGGGAGGGAGGGGAGAGACACAGTGTGTGTCTGTGCACATGCGTGTACCCGTGCGTGTGCGTGTGTGTCCACGTGCGTGTGTGTGGCAGGACCACAGGGGAGAAGGCTGCCAGCAGGATCAGGGGAGTCCTAGCCAACTGCCAGAGAGACCATAGGGTATGGAGATCAACTGACAACCACTTGTGTGTCTCTGTATATCTCTGTCTTACACAGCAGTGAGGGAGGAGATCCGAAGGCAAGCTACTAGGTAGACTGATTTTCTAAGCCCACTTACCACAGGGATCCACAGTGTGCCTGTCTATCCGTGTGTTGGTGTCTGTAATGGGTGTGAGGGGGTGGGGGGTGTCTGTAGCAACTGGAGTGGGACTATGGCCTGAGGGACTCGTATGTCCAGGTGTCAGCAACTGGGGAGACTGGGAGTCCGGGGTTACCGACTGGGCAGACTGTGTCTAATCCCAGCTACTGGAGAACTCCACATTGTACATGTATATTCCTGCTAACAGACCTTCGTCAGCCAGCGAGGGAAGCAGGATGAGGTTGTTGGTGCTGTTTGTGTCTGTCCATGTTGTTCTGCATGGCTAGCTGTGTGCGCACATGTAGACATGTCTTGTACACCTGTGCTTGTGTGTGTGTGCGCCTGTCGGGAAAACACGCTCAACCTCACTACTCGTTAGACCTGGGGCTGCAGCACTGTGGCAGCCTCACCTGCCACATTCGGCAGCCTCTCATAGAAGGGACTTGAATGATGTAGTGGTGCCGGTGGCCTGGCCAGGGCCACGTGTGCAGCGATGCCCGGACATGTGCAGCCATGCTATGCACCACAGGAGGAGTCAGAGGCACCCAGGCCAGGCTCACAGTGCAGTGCTCGGGCTCTTGATTTCCTCTGCTGTACAAAAGGCTGAAATAGCTGCACCTCATGTGCTGGCCTGACCCATTGCTAAGGCCAGGAGGTGGGCAGCTGGGACCAGGCAGCAGGGCTGCCTGGAGCTGGCAGCATCTGCCCCAGGGGCCAGAAGCAGCCGCAGCACACATGCCCCAGCTAGTCCCAGCTCTCCCACCCAAGGAGCTGCCCAGAGCCAAGTGGAGGGTGCAGGTCCCCCCTGGGTGCCTGTGGCCCATGGCACGTTGCCGGCAGCCAAGCCACATGCTGAGCCACACTGTGCCTCAGGTCTGTCTCCCACTTGCCAGCCCTGCTGGTGCTTCTCCCCAGCACCCGGCAGGCCCACGGTGCCAGCACAATGCGAGCCCAGAGCAGCAGTGATGATGTCCATCTCTGTACAAACAAGTGTGGTTTATTAAGGCATTTCTTTGAGAAGTTGGCACTTGGGTCCAGGCTGTGCTGGAATGGCCCAGTGTGCAGGCCGATGAGCAGCGCCCAATACATGCAGCTCAGCGAGACACGATACAAAAGGTACAAACAAAGTAGAAAACAGGAATCGTAGTACAACGTGTAAAAATAAATAACTGGAGGCTTGGCTCCTGGCTGGGCTTAGCAGCCCATGGCTGTGTTCCCCCAGACCAAAGTGGGGCTGCCGTGTGTCTGACCCTTCTATGTGGCGTGCAAGGGGGGTGGGGTGAGCTCTTCATGTTCCCCTGTCCCAAACATGCAGGGGGGAGCAGGGCTGCTTGGCCACCCTGCAGGCCTGCGCAGAGCTAAGGGAGCACATGGCACCCTTGGCGTGCTCCCCACAGTGCCCGTGAGCAGGACAGCCCATGCAGGAGAGAAGGGATGAGGGGTGCCCGCCCCAAGAGCCTCCATGGGCTGTCCCTGCGCTGAGTGAGGCAGAACCCATCCTCCCTTCCCAGAGCTGCCTTGGGTCCTCCGTGGTTCCCAGGCAGTGCAGGCATGGCCCTGCAGCCGCCTTGGTGCCACCATCACTGCTGCAGATCCCTGTCCCATGTCACTGCCCTGTGCCCAGGACAGCTCCCAGGGCTGCCGGCACCAGGGACCCACTCACATGTGCATCGTGGGGACCAGGGTGCAGCGCTTGCCCGCAGTGTGGGAACACCCACAGTGCAGGCTAGGCTGGGACCTGCAGCACAAATGGGGATGTTTAGGGCTCAGACCATGACAGATGCGGCTGCAGTGGCAGATGGTTCTTAGTGGGAAATGGGGGGGAGTGGGCAAAAGTGATGGGTTTTCACTGCTGTGATAAAACATTTGGGGCTGGGGTTGCAGCCATGGTGCCGACATGCTTCGGGCTGAGGCTACAGAGTGGGTCTAGGAAAAGTGTGATAGGAAGGAAACTCCCCCAGACCCCCTTCTCAGATGGCTGGGCTTCCTCCCTGACACCACAAACATGCTCACACCCAGTGTGACTGTATTTGGGGCTGCCGCAAGTGCTCCACATGCCCTGTTCCCGGCCCTCCCTCTGCACCCATGCCTGTGTGTGGATCACAGCGACCGTGAGCATCCAGGGCTGCAGTGGCAGGCCCTAGGACTGCACTCCCAGGGCACAGGGCCACGCAATGCGTGCCTGCTCCACTGTGAGCAGCCGTGGGCTGTGGGGTGAGCACTGGGTGGGGGGCTGACCCCAGTGTGAGCATGACACCAGCCGCAAGGCCAGCTCTGTGAGTGGTGCTGGAGTGAGGATGGGGACCTGCCCCATTGAAGTGTGGCTCTATACCACGCTCAGAACATGGCATGAAGGAGTGGTGCAGAGCAGCCCCTGCACAGAGGGCTGGGGCCTCGGAGCTGGGAGTCTGGCACCTACCCATATTTTGGAGGTGTCCCTGGTGGCCCAGACTGTCCTGGTGAGCATGTCACACTGCAGGGCCCTGGGGGAGGCCAGCTGCCCAGTTTCCCACCCAGTGGCTGTAAGGTAACATGCTGGCTGCCACCATGCCAGCTTCAGGCCATGTGGCTTTTTGGGGTACCCCCTCCCACCTGCTCCCCTGCAGCTGCAGGCTGGCCACCAGGCCTGGAGCAGATGGAGTGGGAGGAGGTCACTGGCTTGTGTTGCTGAGTGGCCACATTGCTGCCTTTCCTGGGGCCAGGCTGTCTCGGGGTCAGCTCTGCTGCAGCTCTCATGCTGCTGCTCCTGCCAGCCCCACCGCACAGCCTACCTGGTGCCTGGGCACTGTCCATGTCTGGTACCCCAGCCAACCCACAGCCCAGAGAGGTACCTGGCCCCAGGAGCATCTTCTCCAGGAATGGGGCTCCCATGCTGAGCAGGGCACCCACCTCCCAGCCCAGGCTGTGAGGAACAGGGCTCTCCAGCAGCTCTGGGAAGGAGATCCCTTAAAAGGGTCACATGCAGTGGTGGCAGGTGGAAGGGCTTGACACACCCCAAAGGATCTCCTTTCCGCCCACCAGCCACGGATAGGCAAGCAGAAAGTGGGCACTGCCTTCTCCTCCCACTCCAGCTTCACCTGGGATGGGTTGCCCCTCACTATCAGGAAGCAGGTTCAGCCATCCCCATCCCCACAGGCAGCATAGGCAGGCCTGCAGGCTGCTGTGGCTGCGCCTGCTGAGCAGTGCATCCCTGCCCTGGGAACATTCCTCCCCAGCCCTGCGACCTCCTGTGGAGAAGGGGCCAGCGGGGATGGCTCAGCGTCCTGCTGCACCCAGGCTGCTGTGTGGCTTGGGCAAGTGCCAAGTGGCTGGGGAAGGGCAGGGTCTGCAATCTGCAGCACCCCGGCACAGCAGGGCAGAGAGCACCCATCTTCTCCCAGCCTCTCTCAGAGCACAGAGTACCATGAAGCACCATCCTGCCAGGCGCTGATCTGAGACACCATGAGCAGTATAAGGAGCCATCGCCCTGGGGTGCTGGCACTAGGATCAGCAGTCCATAGGGCATCAAAAACAGCACTGAGTCTGCCAGACCGCAGGGAGTGACAGGAGGCAACGGCCCCAAAGGACACGGGAACCCACAGCCCATGGGGGCCCCAGGCCAGGCAAGGTGCTGGGAGAGCAGGATTAGCATCCACGCAGAGCAGCCATGGGCTTGGCCCCACTCCTGACCCCATGGCTGTGGGGTGGGGTGGAGGAGTCCATGGGCCCAGGTCTAAATCCTGAGCTCGGCCTCCTCGGGGGGCTCCAGAGAGTGCTCGGCACTGATAGCGGAGGCAGAAGGCCCCTGTGAGATTCCAAAGGGCGAGACCACAGGGGAGCGGGCAGCCAGCGGGGACAGCGAGGGGGAGAAGCTGGGCGACATGGCAGAGGACGAGATGGAGCCCTCATGGCTGATGGGCGAGCGGCGCAGGGAGGATGGGTGTGGGAAGGTCCTGCCCGGCGGCGGCTTGGGGGGCACAGACTTGGCACCTGGGTGGGCCACTGAGGTGATGAGGGGTGGGGGGTCGATGCGGGGCTTGGGCTCTGCCTTGGGCTTGGTCGGGAAGGGCTTGCGCAGGGAGCTCTCATCCTTGAGGCGGGCAATCTCTGTGAAGACACTGGCCAGCGGCTGGAACTGGGGGCACCAGTTCAGCAGGTAATCCCAGTTGTAGCTGCCACGGAGCTCCTCGTCGCTGGCCACGATGGCAGTGAGCGAGCCCTCCACGGAGGGCTTGCCATCCTCCGGGAAGGCATAGTCCTGAGGCTGTGAGGAGACGCTGAGGCCACAGCGCACGCCGAGGAAGGCGCTGCCTCCTCCATCCTCGCGGTACAGCTGCGGGGGCGGCCCTGGCAGCAGCAGCCCGGAGCCCTTCTTGCTCTTGAACCACTGGGCACTCTCCAGGGCAGCCGGCTCGCAGGAGATGTCAGAGAGCTGGTCGGCATCTTGCTGGATGCCAGAGTCAGGGCCACGGGCAGAGATGTGCTCCTGCATGGAGGCCGTGATGCTGGCCACGCGAGGGTACTCGTTGATCATCCGGATCTCATCGTCCTCAGCAGCTTCGGCGGAGCCTCGGCCGCTGGAGTGTGAGGGGTCCAGCGAGCCGCCCCGCGTGTAAGGCCCTGCCGGCTCACCCCCGTACCCCGGAAGGGCCTGGTGGTAAATGTGCTCACCCCCGGGAAGCGCCGGCTCCTCGCGGCCAAGCTTCTGCAGGGAGCCACTCTGCATGCGGCCCAGCGGGCCGTCCCCCTCTGGCTTCTCACGGCCCCGGCGGTGACGAGAGCGGACCAGTGCCAGCACAATGGCCACAGCGGCCAGCACCACCACAACCCCCAGTGAGGCAGCCACGGCCACCAGCAGCAGGTTGAGATCTGGAGCGAGGCCAAAGGAGGTGTGGGTGACGTCGATGGTGACCTGCGCAGAGGCCGAGCGGGAGGCGGGCAGGGGGCTGCGCGCCTGCACCTCCAGGCTCATCTCGCGTGGCTCTCGCTTGGCACGCCCGGCCCCGGCCTGGGGCTGGCTGTCCACACGCAGGTAGATGGTGCCTGTGGTTTGGTTGATGGCAAAGTACGGCGAGGGCTTTGCCAGGGAGTACAGTATGACGCCGTCGGCCCCCTCATCCTCGTCTGTTGCCAGCACCCGCCCGATGCTCTGCCCTTTGTGGGCGCCCTCAGGGACCTCGAAGTTGAAGGAGGGACTCAGGAATATGGGATCATATTCATCCTCCCCTGTCACCAGCACCCGCACGGTCACCGTGGCAGAGGCGTTGCCAGCATCAGTGGCCCTGACTAGGAGTTGGAAGGCTTTGGTTCGTTCATAGTCAAACGTAAGTCGGGAGCGCAGCTCCCCAGAGCTGCTGTTGATGGCGAAGGCATCCCGGCCCTCTGCCATGCCGGGCTCACCCACTGGCTGCTCCAGCACTGCGTACCGCAGTTCCCCGAAGACACCGGTGTCTGCGTCGACGGCACGCAGCGTGGTGACCAGTGTGCCAGGAGGCAGGTTCTCCCGCATGCTGGCACTCAGCACCTCCACCGGGAAGTACGGCTTGTTATCATTGACGTCTTTCACCTCGATGGCTACAGGTACCAGTGCAAAGTGCCCACCTGGCACGTCCGTGGCCTGCACCACAAGTGCGTGCAGTGCCTGGGCCTCCCGGTCCAGGGGCCGTGCCAGGCACAGGGCTCCCGTGCTCTCGTGAAGTTGGAAAAGCCCATGCTGGTCACCTGAACTGATGGTGTAGTGAACATGGCCACGGGGCCCCGAGTCAGCATCGTGGGCCACCACGCGCAGCAGCTCTGTGCCGGGTGGTGCGCTCTCACTCACCGCTGTGCGGTACTCAGCTCGGGTGAACACAGGTGGGTTGTCGTTGACATCCCGCACGGTGATGAGCACAGGCACTGTGGTGCTGCGCTGCGGCAGGCCCCGGTCCGAGGCTGCCACAGTGAGGTTGTAGACTGGGATGGCCTCAAAGTCCAAGGGCTCCACAAGCACCAAGGCACCCTGAGTGCGGAGATGCCCCCCTGCCCAGGCCACCCGGCTCTCCACCTGGAAGGCATTGCCGCCATTGCCACTGACGATGGTGTAGTCGAAGCCAGCATTCTCCCGGGAGAGGTCAGCATCACCTGCCTCTAGCGTCAGCACGGTGGTTCCTGGGCGCAGGTCCTCGGGGACACTGGCATTGTAGCGTGGCACCTGGAAGCTGGGGCTGTGGTCATTCACATCTAGCACCTGGAGCTGCACTGTGGCCCAGGATGAGAGGCTGGGAGAGCCACAATCACGGGCCTCCACCACCAGGTCCAGGGTGGGCTGGCTGGCATCAAATTCCACCCGCCGGATGGTGAAGAGGGTCCCTGTGAGGGCACAAAGCCAGAGTCAGCATGGGGCCAGCAGGGAGCTGGGAAGGGTGTTAGGGTTATTGGCTGGAGGAACAGGCATCTGGGATGCTGTGGTGGGAGTGCTCGATGGACACACCACCATGTCTGCCTCACTGGCCAACCCAGACTGTGACCTGGTGAGGGGCTGAGCCTGGGCCAGCATGGGGGCACCTCCCTCTGCAGGCACTGTCAGAGCAACCCACAAGATGGGCCCCACACAGCAGCCAGCACCACGCACCATTGCTGGGGTCGATGGCGATGTCAGGGCTGGGCACGGCGAGGTGGAAGGTGACATCCCCATTGCTCCCTGAGTCTGGGTCGGTTGCGCTCACGGTAAGAATGATGCTGCCTGCAGGCGTGTGCTCTGGCAACGTCACCTGGAAGAGGAGGAAGCCCCAGTCAGCGCCAGGTACCCCATGTAGTCTCCCCAGCCAGCCAGCAGGGCTGGGAGAAGGTCTGGGGCTGGTCAGGGCAGTGATAGCCAAGGTGGCCCAGCTCATGGCTGGCACACTGAGGGGGCCCGTCCCACCTGCACAGCACCTAGCCTTGTTAGTGTGACTCCCAACCAGCTTCAGCATCGAGTTCCTGATCCTTTTCTCTACTTTGCTCTGCTACTCTGAGAGATGATACTTTCTCCACAGAAGGTATTTTATACAAATCAAAACAGCTCTTGTCTTTTTGGTGTGCCAAACAGCACATACAGACAGTTCCATTGGTCTGTGCTCTCACAACCTTCAAGCATTTCTGTAGCTTCCCAGCTTCTCACACCTCTGCTCCAGAGATGCAGCACACTGCAAAAGTCAGCTTTCATCCAGTGACCTGCCTGTGGGGCCTCAGCACAGGTCTCACCAGAAACACTCGTCCAGGTTGTGACCCATCTCCCACCACTTCTGGCCTTCCCACTGTTCCCACCTATTCCAGCATGAACCGTCTGCATGCAGCTGTGCAAGCCCGCAGCTGCTGATCCCAGTGCTATGTGCCTGGTTTCAGTCTCCTGTCCATGCCACGGTGACAGCACAACGGGTGTCAGGATGCGGATGGGAGCCCAGGAAGAGAGGGGCCAGGATGGGCTCAGACCCATCCTCAAGGGGATCTCTGTGCCTTGTAAGGCCAGGTGAGCCAGGCAGGAGCAGCAGAGGGGCTTGTGCAGGATGGTCCACACTGCCTGGCACACCTGTGTGCACAGTACCTGATAGAAGCCCTGGCTGAAAGTCGGTGCGTTGTCATTCACATCCTCCACAACGACAGTGAGGTTGGCCTCGGTCTCATGGCGGGTGTCAGAGGCACGCAAGGTGACGGTGTAGTGGCTGCGCTGTTCATAGTCCAGTGGCCCTGTCAGGGCAATGCGTCCCCCATACCGCAGCACACTGAATGTGCCCACGGCATCACCATCCAGCATGAGCGCGTAGGAGAGCGCGGGGCCTGAGTCCACATCATTCCCGGTCAGCTGGGCTATCTGGGTGCCCAGCAGCGTGTCTGTGGAGAGGCAAGGCATGAGCAAGCAGCTCCACCACCTTGGAGAAGACCTGGCTCATGTGGTGGGAGACCAGCTCAGTCCAGAGCCTGAGCACTGGGGACAAGGGGGAGATGCTATGGGTGAAGGGGAAGGTCTTGGGAGCCAGGCAGGGCAGGTCAAGGCTGGCACAGGCACAGAGCACACAGGCCGAGGACAGAGAGCAGGCAGGGCAGGTGTGTGCAGCCAGAGCCCCTACAGTGTGGGCAGGGTCCAGGGATGAGTTGGGAATTCAGCTGGTTCCCTCAGGACACAGCTGCAGCATAGGGGCTGTACAACCCCCAGCCCCAGGCCATCACATACAGGGCAATGCCGAAGAGCTCAGGGGGAGCTCAGCCAGCGGGTCAGCACAAGCCAGCCCTTGGCAAGGGAATGGACAGGCCTCTATGGGGGCTTCTCCCGACCCACAGGTGTCCATCGCGCCTCAGCTTTTGCCATCAGTGACGCATTACCTCATGGGGCTGAGCTGCACTTACTCTCTGGAACCCGCACCTCCCAGGGAAACGGGATGGTGGGGCTATTGTCATTGATGTCCATCACCACGACGGTCAGCGTGGCAGAGCCCACAAGAGGCGGAGTCCCTCTGTCCATTGCCGTTACCACCAAACTGTGGGCAAGCACAAGGGCACAGCACAAGGTTCACAGATGCGTGGCCATATGTGTGAGGGAGCAATGCATGCATGCACAGCATCTGGAACATGTCAGGGGAGTACTGCATGTGTGCACAGGCTTGGAGTGTGTACATGTGGTAGTGGAACTGTGCACAGCATCTGGAGTGTCTGGGGCAATGGATATGTGCAGAGCGTCTGGAATGCATGTGTGGGGCAGTGGATGTGTGTACATCCACAGTATGGTGGGGCAGGGCAGCAGATGGATGCATATTTGAGGTGCGTGTTTGGAGGGCAATGGGTTTGTGTCCAGCACCTGGAACATATGAGCAGGCAGCGAATCTGGGCACAAGTGTTTGGAGCATGTGGTGGGCAGTGTATTCATGCACAGCCCTGGCATGGGCACGTGGGACAAAAGATGCATGCATGATTGGAGGCTTTTGCAAGGGGAGGTAGTGGATGCACCTGTAGCATTTTCAGTCTATGCAAGGGGCCGGAGTCTGGAATGTGTGTGGGAGATGATGCAGGCAGAGCATGTTGTGGGGTGCAGGGAGAAAGGCATTTGGAGCAATCTGGGTGTTGGGGAATGCACGGAGCCTCTTTGAGGAATGGTGATGAGTATGTGAACGGAATGAATGCTCTAGGCCTCCCCATGCCTGGCATGAGGGGAGAGAGACATGTAGCCATTGGAGCATATGGGGGAGTGAACATAGCCTGTGTGGGGTGGCAGAAGTTGTTCTTTGCATCTGAACGACGCATGTGTAAAAGGGCAGGGGAAGTCTTAAATTCATTGTGTGTAGTGTTTGCCGTTATCTTATGTAGCTAGACTGGCTGGATGATGTCTAGAGTGTGTGCACATGGTGAGGGGCCCAGAGCACCTGCACTGAATGCAGGAGGGCTTGCAAGAGGGTTCGGGGCAGTGCATAGCGTGTGTGGCAGGGCAGAAGGGTGCAATGCATGGGAGTGGGAAGGGACTGCGCATATGTGGTCTGGATTAAGTGGGCATGAAAGGGAATGGATGCAACCACTGAAGAGTCCACTGCCCCCCCTGCCAATCTTCTCAGATTTGCAGAGACCAGGCTGAACAGAGCACTGGCTCATCTCATGGCCATCTGTCATGCCTTCAACACCATTTGCTCCCCATATTAACACTAAGCCTAAGTTCCTGCTGTTTGGCAAAAACATTTTACAGACAGGGCTGAGACAGCTTTGGGTGGCATGAAGTAGCAGAGTATCCTCCGCAGCCTTGGGGATGCTGCTCCACAGCTATGCCCCCCTCATATCTGAGGCACAAGTTAGTCTGTCTCCACTCACCGGGTCTGGGACCAGATCTCCCTGTCCAGGATGGCAGCAGTAGTGATAGTGCCAGTCTGAGGGTCGATGTGGTACAAGCCTGTCATTGGCAGGGACTGGTTGATGGCATAAGTCACCTGCCCATTTGCTCCCTGATCCAGATCATCTGCCAGGACCTGCAAAGCCACAGGAGAGATTCAGTAGTGCAGTTGTGGAGCCCTGCAAACCACAAACCTCCAAGACTAGACCTATCCATAGGTGCCAGACCCAGGCCCATGGCACAGGCCCCCAGCCCCTCACCCCAGCAGAGAGGCAGGCCAGGGTTCCAGATGCCCCTGTTTGTGCCTGCAGTGATACCTGGATGACTGGTGAGTCATAGCTCTGTGACTCCCAGATGAACGCCACGTAGTTCTGCAGCTGGAAGCGTGGCAAGTTGTCATTCACATCTTGCAGGTTAAGGTTTATGGCCATAAAGCTGAAGGAAGCTGCTGTCTCTGCCTGGACCACAAGGCGCAGCCGGGGGCTGGCCTCAAAATCCAGGCTGCTGGAGTCCTGAACTGAGATGGCACCTGGGAGCAGGAAAACAGCAGGATGGGGTGAGTGAAGAACCAGCACATCTATCCCTCATCTTCTCTTTTGTTCCCTTACACTCAGTCCATCCCTCTGCTCATCCATCCATTCTCAAATAGACCAAACAAACACACTGAGCTCTTCTGAGCCCTCTCCAAACTGACAGCCTTCTTAGTCCCAGTGAGCTGCCCTGGGTGATAAATCCTGCACCTTGCGCAGGACAGACAGCTTCTGTTTACATTAAAGCATGCAATAGTCCTCCCATTATCAAGACACCATCTGAGGCATGGCCAGTTTGAAAAAGAACTGCTCCATGTCAAGCCCCATACTGCTCCACAAGCTCATCAAACTCCAAGCCAAACTCACCAAACTGCATCTGTTAGTCTAGGTCAAATCCTTACAAAGACACTGTAGGAGCTGCCAGCAGTTCTTCTGCGAGGGGTCTGAGGACAGACATCCATTCTTGTCCTCCTGAGCCACTGTGCACCTGGGCTTTTGTAGTGACAAGGTATTGCTGTCCCACACAAGAAGGTGGAGGGCATCCAAAAAGACATACTGACCGGCAGCATTCCTACAGGCATGCGTTCAAATGTAATGAGGAAGAACTGTGCTCCTGTTGCTGAATTCCTGCCTTGGGGAGTCCTGCGGAGCCTCACTCTCTCTGCAGCCTGTTTCAGCATCTACATGCAACCACCAGGTGAACTGGTCAGGTGATAGGGATGCCGTATCAGGCATCTAGAACAGCTATGTGGCCTTGGACAAACTTAGCTTCTGTGTAAGAGCTCTGCTGCCAGCTTTGCATGATAAACTGAGTTCCAATGCACACAGCTGAAATCAGGCTGTATGTCCGAATGGAAAACACAGAACACAGCTACCAGCATGGTGGCCTGGTTTGGAGAATGGCTGCGTCCTCAGCTCCTGCAACCCAAGGGTTGGGAGCCAGCTGCGCTTCCTTGTCCTTCCAGCACCATTTGGCTGCCAGAGCAGGCCCTGCCTCCAAGGCTGGCTTGGCCCAGAGAAAATAAAAGGAAAGCAGTCAGCAGCAGTCTGCCTTCTGAAGGGTTGTTCCTGCCTGGGACAGAAGCAGCAGAGCCTAAGGTGCCACAGTATGGGGCTGAGTATGCTCCTGTGACATGCCCCGGCTCTGCTCTTGTCCAAAGCAGGCACTTCAGTATGCTCACCAATGCAAAGCTCTGACACACCTCCTGTGGAGATCACCTCTGGTCCTCCCTGGTGAGGACATAAGCCTGGGGATGGCTGAGGACAGTCATGGACTGGTGCCCATGTACTGGCCCATTGTCAAAGCAGAGCTGAAGGACAGGGGCCCAGTGTAGCACTGCTGGGCAGCTGGCACAGGGCAGGAGAGCAGCACTACGCCAGCCTCCCTTGGCCTCCTTCACCGTGGTGCTCCAGCACCCCGCATCTGGTTGCGGCATACAGCCCCTTGCCCTGGGAGAAAGCAGGGCAGCCCTTACAGACAAACCAGACTCAAGGAGGGACATGTTTTAAGGGAAAAATCCTGTATTCTGGGCACTTTGCCTGAGGGAAATGTTTCCTCATTGAGATGAAGTGGTATTGCCACAGCAACCAAGGTGCAACTGAGGTGCAGCCAGGACATGTCCAGGGTATTCTGAGAACCACTGGCACACACGGTTTGAGCAGAGGCAAGATGAAGGGATGCAAAGGGACAGTGATCACAAGGGGTGGATGTGATTCTGTGACCCCATCAGGCCTTGCTGCTGCACAGCATGGCAGCTTGCCATGCAGACCAGTGTCACAGCCACACATGGTGTAGCAGAGCTCTGCTTATACTACCTAGGACAGCAGGGAGACAGGACCTCTCTGCATGACTGACCTCACAGGTCTCAGCCTCCCACAGTGGGGAGCACGGTCCTTGTGTGTAGGGTCTGGCTGCAGACCTGGGTAGAAAAGCACAGAGGAGAAGGGCTCTGTGAGGTCTATTCCAGCTGAGTTGTTGGCACAGGGGTTCAGTTGTAAGCTGGTGCAGTGGTGCTGTGCTGCACCAGGCCTGCTCGGGGCAGACCACTGGGCAGATCTGAGCAGTTGCTGTTCTCACACAGCTTGGCTCTGAACTGGACAGACAGGACAAGGCACAGTTCTGGCAGCCCCATGGGCAGCCTGGGAGTCACTTGGGCTTGTTTTCACCTGCAGGCTATAATGACAGCCATGTAGGCTTTGGCTGAGAGACCTGGATACACATAGGAGCATGGTGACTGCTGGCTCAGAGACCTGGGTGCTGGCTCAGGGACCAGACAGAATTGGCCAGGGTGCCACCCTGTCAGCCCTGCCTTCATGGACATAGCAGCTTTGGCCCAGCTCCATAGCTATCAAATGCTCACTCCTGAATGGCAGCTTCAGACAGACACAATCCTATGGCAGTGTGTGAAGCCTGCTCCTTCACAGGCAGGAGTCCCTGGGACTGAGAGCATGCAGAATAGCCCTGGGCACAACAGCTCTCCACAGTCGAAGACCTCTGTAAGCCTGATTGGGACTTTAGTACACCTGCCCATTGACTCTGGGTTTCAGGAACTGCAGACTACCAACTCCTGAGCTCAGTTTGGGGTTGGGGGTTACTCTGTTTGGGTGCTGGCATGCACCAGATGACAGAGGAATTGCTGTCAGGCTGTGCACGTAGCTTTGTTGCAAGGTGGCATCAGGCCCTGTGGGACAGCCGGGGTGCAGGCAGTCCTGCAGGGGCAGCTCAGCATGGTGCTGGCTGGCTGCCATGATGCAAGGCTGCAGCAGGAAACTTGCAGCTCAGGCTCCTCAGGACTCAGTGGGGCCATCCGCTAATGGGGGTTCGGACCCCCTTCATGAGAAAATGTGCTGGTCTGGCCTCCCCACAGTGCTCTCAGTGCCCATGCTGTAGCTTTCTTGCAGCAGAAGCACAGTGCAGTGAGTGGCTCGCAGTGACACCAGTGTGCTGAGGAGTCTGTATGGCAGCTGAGGGGATGCGTGGTGACAGTGGGCTGCCATGGGCACTGTGATTTCAGATGGGTACTTGTGCATGGCTGAGCATTTCCCACCATGCCCACGGGTGACTTGCAGTGGCCAGTACTTAATCATGGTGCCAACGCATTGCCATACCATGGGTGGCTCACAAGGACCTGCACAGTGGCCATGGGCTGCAGAGGGCACAAGCACGGTGTCAGAAAATCTCTGTCAGCCTGGGATCCTGTCCCAAACCCAACCATTTAGGAGGCACAAGAGAATGGGGTTTTAACAAGAAGTTCCAGCTTGATGTCTGGGCTCCAAGGACTGACTTTCTCATATCATAGAATAGTTTGAGTTGGAAGGGACCTTTAAGGGTCATCTAGTCCAACCCTCCCGCGCAAGGAGCAGGGACATTTTCAACTAGATCAGGTTGCTCAGAGCCCCATCCAACCTGACCTTGAATGTGTCCAGGGACGGGGCATCCACAACGTCTCTGGGCAACCTGCTCCAGTGCCTCACCACCCTCATACTGAAGAATTTCTTCCTTATATCTAATCTAAATCTACCCTCTTTCAGTTTAAAACCATTACTCCTTGTCCTACTACAGGCCCTGCTAAAAAGTCTGTCCTCATCTTTCTTACAAGCCCCCTTTAAGTACTGAAAGGCCGCAATAAGGTCTCCCTGGAGCCTTCTCTTCTCCAGGCTGAACAACCCCCCAATCTCTCAGCCTGTCCTCACAGGAGAGGCGTTCCAGCCCTCTGACTGTTTTCATGGCCCTCCTCTGGACCCACTCCAACACGTCCATGTCTTTCCTGTGCTGAGGACTCCAGAGCTGAATGCAGTACTCCAGGGGGGGTCTCATGAGAGCAGAGTAGAGGGGCAGAATCACCTCCCTCGACCTGCTGGCCACACTTTTTTTGATGCAGCCCAGGATGTGGTTGGCTTTCTGGGCTGCGAGCACCCATTGCTGGGTCATGTCCAGCTTTTCATCCACCAATATCCCCAAGTCCTTCTCCACAGGGCTGCTCTCAATCCCTTCATCCCCCAGCCTGTATTAATACCGGGGGTTGTGATATCCCAGTCTCTTCCAAACTACAGGGCAAGCACTAACTTCACAGCAAGGCACCCCTCACCGTACACTCAGCCAGGCTTTCTCTGATGCCAAGGGATGTGTGGCCCTTCAAAGGCTGCCCTTTCAAGCATGCAGTGCAAACAATGCCAGCTTGCTCAGTGTCACTGGGCAGTCTGCAACCTGCCTCGCTGCTCTGCCTGGGTTATCAGCCACCCACAAGCACCACTGATATGTTCTGCACCTGCTGACTGCTCAAGAAAGAGTTTGGTGCAGAGGGAGGGCTCCGGGCTCCCTTAGAATCCTCACTGGACAGTGAGTGGTTCCCCATTTATTGTCACCTTTGGGACTGCACAGAGACAACCATGAATCCACAGCAGTGCTGCAGTCACAGCAGCTACATGCACACTAGAGAATAAAGTGCGGCAGTCCAGGTGCCTGGCTCCAAGGCCCCAATATAGGCTGTGTCATTTGGCTGGATTTGCCATCTAAGGCAGGGGCTGCACCCAGATTGCATCTTAGTGATGGTCCTGGACTCTGCTAACTCCTGAACTGGGCCTAGGAGTTTTTGGGGAAAGGTCCAGTTAGGAGGAACCAAAATTGTGCTGGGAGCTGTGCTAAAAACCTCTGGACAATGACAGGTTAGTGTCCATGTCCAAATACTAACATATTTAATTTACTGGTATAGAGGTGTAGGCTGTGTTCCCGTGCCTTCAGGATGGCTCTGAGCCTTGTGATAGCTGAGCAGGCATTGGCAGAGCACAGGTAGCCTCCCACTTCCTGCTTCCCCAGGTGCTCTTGGTGCTGTACCTGAACTGGGCTGGATAAGGAAAGTATTCTTCTCGTTGCCGCTGACGATGCTGTACGTGATGCGCCCAGAAGAGCCCCCCGTGTGCATAGCTTGGATGCTTGCCACAGCAGTGCCTGGAAGTGAATGAAATAGTGTGAAGGGACAGCAGAGTCTCGGGGCAGGTGGCAGAGAGCATCAGGGTGGTGTGTTCTCACCATGACCCCTGGAGACCTTCCAGGAGCAACTAGGCACCTGTGACTGCCTACAATGATCTGAACACCCTGAGGCAAACCCATGGGGATTACCACCCTGAACAGCCTGGGCACCAGTCAGACCCTGCAGTCCCTTGGGTCTATCCAAAGCATAATGGGACTTCCCAAGACCCTGCAGTGCTCCCTGGTTTGAGTTTCCCACAGCTTTGTCAGCCCAGCACCCACTTCGCCTCCTGTCCCATTTCATCCCAGCACTTGCTGGTCACTTTGCCAAGCTGATACCTGGAGCAGCATTTTCTGGCAGGGCCACATCACTGGTGCTCCGGGGGAAGCGCAGCCCCCGGTAGGGCTCTTCCTGCAAATGGATCACCACCACACCGGTAGAGGAGAGTGCCGGTTGCCCCAGGTCTGTGGCCAGGATGAAGAGCGTCCGCTGGCGTTGGCTGAGTGAGCCCAGGGGCTGCAGCAGTTGGATATCCCCTGTGTAGGAGTTGATTGCGAAGGCAGAGTTGGGGGTGGCAAGGCGATACAGGATGGAGGCATTGGCACCTGCATCCCTGTCCTCTGCCCTCATGGTGGCCACGACCTGCTTGAGTGATGTGTGGCGGGACAAGTTGACAGTGAGGGGGCTGTGCAGGAACGTGGGGGCATGGTCATTGACATCTCGCACCGTGACCGTGACACGCACAGCTGCACTCTTGGGCTCCCATGGTGCTGAGTCCACAGCCTTGGCCAGGAAGCTGTAACTGGTGTGGCGTTCCCGGTCCAGCGCCTGGGCACTTCTGATGTGCCCACTCTGCGGCTCGACCTGGAACATGCCAAGTGACTCATTGCCCAGGTAGTAAGAGACCTGCCCATTGGTGCCCTCATCAGGGTCCTCAGCCACCAGCTGCAGCACCAGGGCACCAACAGGCAAGTCCTCTGGCACCTCCACCACATAGGTGGCTTGAGCAAAACCAGGCGCGTTGTCATTTAAGTCCAACACCCGCACGTTCACTGACATGGTGGCACTGCGCGGAGGGGTGCCGTGGTCTTGCACCACCACTGTGAGGCTGTAGGAAGCAACTTGCTCCCGGTCAAGGGCACGTGCAGTGGAGAGGACACCGGAGACTGGGTCTAGGCTGAAATCCTGCCCAGGGTCTCCATCTGGAAAAGAAGAAAGGGAATAAAAAGACAGCATGACTATAACTTGTACGAGGAAGGACCTGCCCTGTGCTGCCCAGAGAAGACAGCATGAAGTCCATCCCATTGTGGCCCAGCAGTGAGGGTAGAGTGAGCTGTTTTCTGTAAGGGCCCAGTGGGATTGAACCTCCTTGGTCCAGGTCTGTGTGTGTGCGTGTAAGAACTGGCTCCAAGAGCTTACAGGCCAGTGCTGCTGCCACAGGGAGCCCCCAGATAACGCATGACATGATAACAGCAGAGAGATCTCACTTAGCAACCTGTAAATTCAACAGATCAGAGCAGCCAAGAGAGGTATGGAACTAGTCCAAGCCTGGGGAACCAGACAAGACCATGGGGAATGAGGAAGTGCAGCCTGTCCAGATCTTGGGGTGCTCTTTACTGGGGGCAGAGAAACTAGAGGGCTGAGAGGTGGCAGCAGCTACATGTGGTTTGAAGCAGGAGAGAACTGAAGTGGAACAGGAACTGCCACAGCTGATGCTTCCCAGAGCCACCGGCAACCCAGGGTGAACAGCCCTTACCTACTGCCAAGAAAGAAGCTATAGAGCTCCCTGTGCACCTCACCTGCCACGTGGTATTCCAAGCGCCCATTCTCGCCTCCATCAGGATCGGTGGCCCGCAGGGTGTAGAGTGCCACACGGCTTTGATTCTCAGGGACCTCCACAGAGCAGGACTCACTCTCTAGGTATGGTGCATGGTCATTCTCATCCCCTACTGTTATCCGCACAGTTGCCTTGGAGAGGTTGGGGGGAAGGCCACCATCCCGTGCATAGACTGCAGGAACACAGCAAGAGCACTGCAGGCTACCCTGCTGACTGGGAGCTACTATCAAGGCCATCATATGCAAATGTACAATCACAAGGGCAGCCAGGCATGGGATCACTGGCCCTGCATGCTCAAACCACCCAACAACCCTGCATGCCCCACAAACCCCCATCACTTCCCATGGCCTGCCCTCCCTGCAATACTGCCCTACCCCAGCAGTGGTAGCAGTGCGCCTGCTGCACCCCTCTCATGCGCCAGCACAGCCCTACCCATCAGCACGTGTTGCTCCTGCTCCTCGCGGTCCAGGGCACGTGTGGTGACAATAAGCCCTGTCTGTGGGTGGATGGAGAACGGTCCACCAGAGAGACCCCCATAGGACACCTGCCCATTGGCACCTGCAGGGAGGAACATGGTTTAAGGGCAGCCCAGAAGCAACCCCAGAAGCCTCTCATTTGGCTCACAGCCCTGCACCTCCCTCCTCCCAGGCTTTCAACCCAGGGGTCACACAGGCTGCAAGAGAGGATGATCTCACTCCCTGGCAAGTAAAGCATGGGCAGAGATGTGTGGTGGAGGGAGGTCCCAGCCCAGCCCAGCTTGTGGAAGTGAAGATGGGCCAAGGAACCTCCAGGGAACAAAGACCATTGTCTTGGGGAGCAGAAGGAATCATAGTCCTTGTTCTCATCCTCAGCTTCTCCCAGGATTCAGCCCATCTCTCATCTCCAGGCTAGGTCAAGATCCTTCCCTCCATGGTCAGCCAGGCTCTCCAAGCCAGGTGGAAGGGACCAGAGTGCACCCAGTCCCGGGTGCTGCATCTCTGGAAGGGCCCCTGACCAAACTGGGCAGCTCACCCTCGCCCTGCATCCTCACCCAGGTCCCGGTCCATGGCCAGCACCTGCAGCACAGGGCTGCCAGCTGGCAAGTTCTCCATGATGTGTGCTTCATACTCAGGTTTCTCAAAAGTGGGAGCCTCGTCGTTGACATCCAGCACCAGCACGGACAGTAGCTGTGTGGCAGAGCGGCGTGGGTAACCGTGATCCATGGCCACCACGGTCAGGTTGTGCTGCACCACCTCCTCCCGGTTCAGGGCCCGCACAATGGAGAGCGCACCTGCAGGCACAGGGAGAGGGGCAAGCTGGAACCGCACAGCACCAGGGCCGACTGCTCCCAGGACAGAGCTATCACAAGGCTGCAGGCACTGGGGTGAGTCAGGGACAGCCAGGTCTCAAGAGAGACAGCAGTATCATGCCAAGCAGGTGCTAAGCTTAGGGCTTTCAGCACCCGCCTCCGGGTTCCCCAGCCCATGTTCTCCTCCTGTGCACCACACTACATCCCCATGTATCCCTGTGCCCTCCTCAGCCCCCGCGTTCCCAGTGTCCCTGCCGCCCACCCTGCATCCTGCTGGGCCCTCACCAGTGCCGGGGTTAAGGTGGAAGCGGCCATCACTGTTGCCCGCTCGCAAGGAGTAGCTCACACGCCCGTTCTCTCCCAAATCGTTGTCCTGGGCCACCACATGCAGTACCACGAACCCCGTCGGCTGGTCCTCCATGACACTGACGGCAGCAGGTGAGAGGAACACGGGCGCGTTGTCATTCTCATCAGTCACAAACACACGGGCTGTGACAGCTGCCGAGCGGCGCTGGCTGATGTTGCGGGCCTGGTCTGTGGCCTCCACCACCAAGAGGAAGGAGGCAGCAGCCTCCCGGTCAAGGCTTTGGCGAAGGGTCAGCAGCCCCGAGTGGCTGTCAAGCTGGAAGGGAGCCCCAGGGGGCTCCTGGTGCAGCAGGGCGTAGCGCACCTGGCTATTGGGACCCACGCCATCCCCATCCAGCGCCTGGAAGGTGAAGATGGATGAGCCAGCCTGGGCATTCTCGGGCACCACGATGGTAATGGGGTCTTCAGGGAAGGTGGGTGCCTGGTCATTGCAGTCCTGCACGTGGATCTGTACCAGCACCAGTCGGCTGGAGGGATAGCCATGCTGCGTATCCTCAGCACTCACCTGAAGCACATGCCGTGCCCCAGCTTCATAGTCCAACTCCCGGGCAGCATAAATCTCCCCTGTCACACTGTCAACCACAAAGGTGCCATCCCCACCACCTCCTACCACTGTGTAGGTCAGCTGTCCTCGCGCAGGGGCATCTGGGGGTGCCACCGAGCCAATTACAGACCCCGGCTTGACCCCTTCCAGAGGGTGCAGAGTCAGCACAGTGGCATCAGGCCGTGGCAGCACCCGGGAGGATGGCAGTACCTGTGAGGAGAGGCAGCAGTGAGGGGCATGCACCAGGGTGCTGGGTGACAGGAGGTCCTATCAGGGAGCTGGTGGAGGGGGGGACATGGGGCCCGCAGAGAGCAGGTCTCGGGAGGCAAGGTCTCAGCTCTTGTGGCCCAACAGATGAACAGCAGCCTGAAAAATGTACTGGGGATAAGCATGGGTTTGACAGGGTGAAAGATGAGCTTCACCTGGGCAGCTAGGGTAGGTAAGGACAGACAGAGCTGCTGACTGGGCAGAGAAGGCTCAGGTGGATCTTATCGAAGTATACTGACACCTGAAGGGAGGGTGCAAAGAGGACAGAGCCAGGCTCTTCCCAGTGGTGCCCAGTGCCAGGACCAGAGGCCATGGGCACGAGCTGAAACACAGGAGGTTCCCTCTGAACATCAGGAAACACTTTTCACTGTGAGGGTGACTGAGCACTGACACAGATTGCTCAGAGAGGTGGTGGAGTCTCCATGCTTGGAGACAGTTCAAAGCTGTCTGGACATGGTCCCGGGCAACTGACTCTGGGTGGCCCTGCTTGAACAGGGGTGTTGGACAAGATGACCTTCAGAGGTGGCTTCCTGCCTCAACCAGCCTGTGAGTCTGTGGCTGTGTTAGATACTGCAAAGGCAAGAGACACCAGCAGAAACAATTCTGCAAAACATAAGCGAGAGTGGGCAAGAAGAGAGGTAACACTCATCCAGATGAGAGGTACAGAGAAGAAAGATGACTCGGTATGACCCAAAGATAAATAAATACTATCACTACTTTTATTAAAGATACTGAAGTTAATTTGGGGATGAGGTGCACCTGTGGATGGGAGGGAGGATGCATGAAAAGCCATAGTGTTATCTGAAGGGAAAACGTGTTGAAGAACTCAGTGCACTTATGTCAAGGAGCTGGGGAAAAAGAGAATACAGCAGAACTGTCAGCCCAGAGGGGATCAAAACTGGCAACTGTCAAGCACATAGCTACAGTAGAAGAATGCAAACAAGCACTTCAGGGACAACCAGTCTGCCAGTCTGGCCTCAACACTTTGAAGGCTGTAGAACAACTTTAATGACAAGAACAGTTACAGACATGGCATAAAAAGGAAATGGTATAAAACATATTGTGGAATGGCTAAAGGCAGATGTGCCAGGCTAACACAGTTCTTCTCTCCTCAAGGACAAAGGAAATGCAGTGTATCTAGCTTGCCTGGGTTTTAGCTGGGCTCTGATGCAGCAGCACATGAGAGATCACTCATTTAACCGGGGAAAGGCGCAGTATCAGTGTGGCTGTGTGATGGAAAGGACTAAAAAATCGACTGGCTCAAGGAGAGTGATTAGTGGGCCTTTGCAGAGATGGCTCTTGGTGCTGACATTTACTTTTGATAGGTGCAAGGGCAAAAGAAAGCTGAGTGCGTTATGAAATTGCTGATGATGTTAGAAGGCACTGCCAGCACAGAGAAGCAGCAGAACGTCAAACAAGGAGAGTCTAATGGCCTTACGAACTGCAAGAACCGGGACAGGAAGATGTGAACTGGTGTACTGTGAAAGTGCCTTGGCTGGGAGGGAACGAATCTCTTGCTGTAAAAGGAAGCTCATTAGTAGCAACAGAGAAATGACTTGGCTGTCTAGGCCAATACACCAGACAGTGAGTGCCAAAGTTATAGAGATGTGAAGAACACCCTGCACGTCAGGAACACTGTTTTCAGTAGATGCTGGGAAGAATCAATGTCTCTGTGCAGAGGACCTCTAAGGTCTTCTCTGCAACAGCATAGCTAGGACCGGGTTGGCTGTCTTAAGTCTGGAAAAGACAGAACTGCTTACTATTAATGCTGTTGACCACTTTACAAATGAGAACATGCACAGTGGCAGATGGACCCACCCCTTCCCATCCCAGGTTCTCCACACAGATTTTAGGGCTGGATCAACAGCTGAGCAAGGTGTCCTCAGATGAAGGCAGAGGAAGGCTGCCAAGTAGTTGGATGGTGTCCTCCAAGAAGCGAGCAAGGGGTAGATGGTGCAGGGACAAGAGGAGCTGGGGGTGCTGGATACCTGAATGCGAATGATGGCTGATGTACTGCGAGGCACCGTGCCCCGGTCACTGGCTGTCACAGTGAAGATGTACTCAGCACGATCAGACCGGCGTAGAACTGTGGCAGTCCGCAACTCTCCAGTAGCCATGTGCAGTGTGAAACGCTCTGCCCAGGCTCCTGCAGAAAGAAGGTGAAATGCTACAGGGCAAGGCAGAGAAGAGGGAAGGCAGGGGGCAGGTTGGGATGGAGGAGGGAGCGTGGTGTGGCAGGGCTTGGGCAGTGGGCACCCATCTGCCCCCAAGGGTGATGGCTGCAAGGCAGAGATCAGTCAGTTCTGCAGCTCATACCTATCAGTGAGTAGATGATGGTCCCATTCTCACCCTCGTCGGGGTCCTTGGCTTGCAGGGAGGCGACTAGAAGTCCCGATGGCTTCTCTTCCAGCACCTGCAGCACAGTCCAGGGAGCAGCTGAGTGACACAGGGCACCCTTCAGACTACCCCCACAAACCCCTGAGCATGGTCGGTACAGGATCTGCACCTTCCTACACCAGCCCTGCACCTCACCCAAGGCACAGACCCCCCTGACAAGACCCACAGGCTGTGCCTGAGGCTGGACAACATGGAGAAGTCCACAGCAAAGCTGGCAAAGGCAGTTTCTGCCTTGCTAGCCCTCCTCCCATTCTGCCCTGTTTAACAACCAGCTTAGCAGCATTGGGGCATGCTGCAGCAGTGAGCTGCATGGTGATGGGAGGATGCTATGTCACCCATGTTACATCCAAAGCCTCTACAACTAGGAAAATCGAGGGCTCCGTGACAGTCCTGGTTCTCTCTGCCCTCAATAGACTCCTTCAGCTGCAAATGCAAGGTGTGAGCACTCACAGATTCAGAGGCCAGTCACCCTGGCAATGGAAGGCGATTTCCTCAGTTCCCACCAGCCAGCCCAGGGAGGTTTGTGATCTCTGGAAATGCAGCTGGCTGTTCTTCCTCGGCTCGGACACCTAGGCTCTTAGGGCTTTTCCCTTCTCTCCTTTGTTCGTGGTTAGCATTGCTGACCGCCTGTCTGTAGGCACTGAATACCACCATTTTATGCCAGTGCATCATAGTACCATCAAGACATTAATTATGCACGTGCTCAGCTAACCCCACTTTCTGAGGTGAGTTACCAGCTTCCTGACAGAGACCACATGCAATAGCACTGCATGCAAGCACCCTCCCTGGACAATTATGGAAATGGATGCATCCCCACTACTGCCCCTCACCACCTGTCAGTTTTTGGGAGTATCCTCAGCAAACAACCCATGCCTGCTGGTAGACCTGTCTCTCCTCCAGCACAGACTCCTTGCACCTACCCACACCTTGGTGGTAGAGCAGGTTCCCCACTTGGCACAGACTCTGCAGTCTCTTCCACACCAGAAGACATCAAATTCACATCCTGAGATTAAAGACCTCAAATTCACGTCCTATCAGCACATCCCACAGCACAAATCATCCTCACAGGTCCAGCTGTGCTAGGTGATCTCCGTGTGATACCACATTAATGCATTTATGAAAAAGACAAGTGGAATCTGAGCAAGAATTCAAGGAAAGAGGCTGCAAGCTCCTGAGAGGAGGCAAGCGTTAATGCTGTTGCACAAGCTGCTGGCACCATGCTGGTGGTGCGTGGGGAGGGGAGACCAGAGGAGCTGGACTTGTTTAGCCAGGCCAAGCAGTGATGTGAGTGCACTCTGTAAACACTGGGGAAAGGGGAGGGAAATTCCAAGGAGAGAGAAGAGCTATTTAAGCAAAAACACAATATTGGCACAGGAACAAATGAGTATAAAGTGGTCAGAAATTAGTTTAGGCTGGAAATTAAGAGATGGTTTCTAACTACCAGATCAAGGAATCTGCAACAGCATTTCACAGCAGTGATGGAGGCAGAAGACCTTCTAAATATAGCTTGGCTGTTTATGAAAAGGAGTGTCTGCGTGGACACCTCTGAGCAGGGCCATGCTTAGGAGGCCCCTTCCAATTCCTCCTGTGTAACAGGCCGGGGCAGGGCCTGCCCCTCATGCTGTCCCTAATCGCCCTCAACCAGGATATAAGGGGCTCCTGCTTCGCATGTATGGTCACCCTCCTCTTCCACAAGGAATCAAACTCCATCTGAGGAAAGCAGTGACTCATCAGAGGAGTTAAATGAGCAGCATCCATACAGGCTCCATGTACAAATGCCATTTCTGATGCACAAACAGAGGAATAAACAGCAATAGAAGTGGTCTTGCCCCTGAAAAAAACTCAGCCTTAGTAAAACTGCTACCAGGCAGGCTTGTCCAGGTCAGATGTCCACCCTCCAACAAGGTTGTTGCAAATACAAGCTTGGTCCAAAGATCAGAGAGCCATCTCAATCACTGGCATAGCTCTGACAATGGCTGGCAGTGGATATATAGAGAAGATGCAAGAAATAGGGTATGTATGGAATAATCCTCCTGTGAAACCTTCCCAGCTTCCAGCAGTCTGTGGCTAAGTCGCTTCCTGAGCCACAGATCATATTTTTGTTCAACAGCCTTTGATGGATTTTTTTCTTTCCATGAATTCATCTACTTTTGAACCCATGCAACTTTTGGCAATGATTTCACAATTTAATTATGTTCTGCATGAAAAAGTACTGCCTTTGTTTATTTTAAACCTGCTGGCTGGTCATTTCTTATGAAGCTGCCTAGGTCTTGTGTTGTGAAAAAAGCAACTTCTAATTTTCCCATTACTTTCTCTGTGCCATTCACTGCACACCTCTGTTATATTCCTGCAGTTTCTTCCATGCCAAAGAATGTTCAAGTATTTTCTTTCTGCATGGAAACCATTATCTACTGGAGATCACATTAACATCCTTTTCTGAACCTTTTCTAGCACTACTGCTTATTAAGTGGAATGGAGGCCGGGCAGAGAGTGTGTGCAGAATTTGAAATGTAGGGCAATGATGTTTTCTTTCATTCTCTGTTCCTTTTCTAATAAAACTCAGCATTTGATTTGCCTTTTTGACTGCAGCTGATCCCCGAGCTGATGTTTTCACAAAGCATTCACTGCAATGCCCTAATCTTCTCCCTAAACTTAAGTAGCCAATTCAGAGCCCACCACTGTGTAAGTGAAATTCATATTGGTTTTTGCCATGTGTGTCACTTTCCAGTTGGCAACAGTGAATTTCATCTCCCATCTTCTTTCCTAATTGAACAGTAAAACAAGATCCTTCTACAGTTCTTCACAGGGAGCCCTCACCTTTATTACTACAAATAGACCAATAACATCAACAATCGCCTCTTCTGGAGGGTATACGAAACTGCTAAATAGCAAGGGTACCAGCACCAGTCCTAGGCACCCACCAGCAACATCCCCCCTCTCTGAAAACAGACCACTTCTTCCTTCCCTTTGCTCCTTCTCCCCTCTCCTAGTGACTGTTCCCTGGGAGGATCCATTACTACTGTAGTTCCTGTGTGAACACCACCTGATCCTGCCAGTGTGTTACCAATATGCTTGACAAGCTTATCTTGCAACCCTACAGTGGGAGATATCCTCTAGCTGATGCTTAAAGCAAGGTGCTGATACAGAAACCTCCCTCTTCTTTGCCTAATGAACATTGATACGTATACTTCACTGGCCAAGTCTGCAATAAATCACGGAGCTTTGCATTTATCATTCAGTTTTTACTTTTCCCTCCAAGCCTTTCTTCTACACCTAAATCATGGTTAGCATTGGCCTCTTCCTGTGCTTCACCCTTCTCTACCAGTGTTTCTACCAGGACAGCTTCAAACCAAAGTGCCCAAATATCTGTTTCATTCAAAACTGTCATAGCATTTACCTGCCTTCAGGACTCTAAATCTGTCCCCGCCTTGCTCTGTCTCCTGAAGGATGCATATGCTTTTGTGGTACCTTTGTAGGAGAAGAGACCTCCTGAGCTCTAGCAGGGCACTCCCAGCATTTCACGCCCCCAAACACTGGATTCAACTGCAGAGCCTGCTGTGCGAGTGTGTTGCAGGTGTCCCCGCACAGGAGACAGGAAAGTCAGCAGACTGCAGACACAGAGTGTGAGCAATGCCATTTTGCAGAGCCTGTTCAGCTGCAGTCTCAGCAATGCCACGGCTGGCTGGTCCCTGGCCTGCAGGAGCGACTCAAAGACCAGAGCCTTGCTCAGAGAGAGGACAAGACTAACTTTGCCTTCCTCTGCCTCCACCAGGCCCTGAGTGATGCCTTCATCCAGGCCAAGCCTTGCCAGACAGTTTTGCAAGCAGAGAGTGCCAGCTGGACATGCAAGAAGAAGGCTGGGCAAGGGATGGCTGCGACCTGGAACAGGAAGGGAAAAAGTAATGAACAGGGGAGGCCTGACTGGAGTTGCAGAGCGTCCCCAGAGTCCTGTGCTGATGGCCACCCAGGTGTGGCATTGACCTGCCAACACAGTCCTGCCGGCTCTGACCTGCCTCTGGTGTGCAGCTCAGGCAGGACCTGCAACAGAGATAGGTTGCCATCAACGTGATGTGTAAAACCCAACACAGTGCGAGTGGCTTTGAGCACACTGCCTGAAGTGCAGCAATGTGCAGAGCAAGCACATCCTTTCAGTTGCAGGTTCTCCCCGCTCTGTGCAGAAGAGATGAGGACAGGGCCTCAGTTGCCCATCCTGCTCCGTTGCTGCCAGTGCCACTCGGCCAGCTCCAGCAAGCCCTCGCCACATCTGCCACTCCACACGGGCCACAGCAGAGCAGATGCAGCCGGCTGGGGATGGGGGTGGAGGTTGGTCCTCACCCATTTCTGTTGGGCAGCACAGACATAACTCCATCTGCAGCACACTCAGTGACTGCTGCCACCACACAGTGCTGAGAGGGAAAACTGGGCTGGGACCCATAGCAGATTCTCAGAAAACCCTTGCGGGTGCAAAGTCCAGCTGGGCAGTGCTTTCTTGACCTCCCAGAAAGCCGAGTGGCTATAGCAAAAGTCCCAAGACCTAGAAGTTAATGGCACCCCATGCCTCCCTGCTCGCAAATGTTTTACCCCTGGCTGTATGGGTCAGGTTTAGGGCTCCCTTTCACCTTCCCTCCTTGCAGGCACGTATGAGCCAAGAGCGTCTGCCTACTGGTCAGTCTTATTGGTCTCAGAGCCCTCTGCAGTCCTCACCTGCTCTGTGCACAGGGATGTCTGTATTTCCCAAGGACATGCCCATCTTACCACATCTCAAACAGTTTTACCAGACTGCCCTGGCTGCTGCATGGACGCAATTTGTGCTTGCTTACCTCCCACCCTGAAATTCCCCTGGGTGCCCCTGCCTACTCCCTTTCCGCCTGCAGAACCGCCTGCCCCCAAACCCAGTGGCTATCACACCCCTGCCTCACCAGAGCTCCAGCCTGCTGCCCTTACCTGCACGGGCAGCTCCTGACCACTGGCCACATGAAGAAAAGCAGGAGCATTGTCATTCTCATCCAGCACAGTGATATAGATGGTTCCTGTGGCACTGCGGGGTGGTGCTCCCCCATCCTGCACGATCACCAAGAGCTGGTAGCTGGACTGCTGCTCCCGGTCCAGGCTATGCTTGGTGCTGAGCTCCCCTGTGAGGGAGAAGTGGGACACAGCTCAGCCCAAAAACTGCTTTAAAGAAGAGCCTGCGCTCAGGCACGTTGCAGGGGAGCCCAGCACCGCAGGGGTAGAAAGATGAATATTCTGTTCCTGCACTGGCCTGGTCCGCATCACTTCTGACCTGCCCTGGGCTTTCTCCCCAGCCAGCCCCAGCCTAGGAAGCCAGGAAGTCTCTCACCTGTCTGTGTGTGGATAAGGAAGTTGGGATCGTGCTGGAGCAGGCGGTAGGTGAGTCGGCTGTTCTGTCCAGCGTCCCGGTCACTTGCCATCACCCTCCCCACACTGCTACTGGGAGCCTGATTCTCAGGAACAGTGAAGAAGTAACGCTCCTCACTCAGCCGTGGGCTGTTGTCGTTCTCGTCTGTGATGCTGATCCGTACAGTGCTGGTGCCTGTTTTCCGGGCTTCCCCTCCTGCACCACTGCCTCCTGCTGAGGCCAGCACTGTGAGAACATACAGGTCTCGCGTCTCCCGGTCCAGTGCGCTTTTGACATAGAGCCAACCACTCTCAGGCATGATGCCAAAGCTGGCAGCATCCCCATCTGCACGCAAGTGGTAGGTAAGGGTCATGGATTCTGCATCGTGTGCCAGTGCCCGCACCTGCAGGAAGCGGGTGGAGACAGGCACACCTTCCTGCACCTCTACGCGGTAGGTGAGTGTGTCAAAGATGGGCCCATTGTCGTGCTCGGCTTGCACATGTACCAGCAGCGTGAATGTGGAGCTGAGCTGGGGAACACCATTGTCTCGGGCCACAATGGCCAGCCTGTAGGCTGCACTGGCTTCATATTGCAGGGCCCCGCTCAGTCGCACCGCCCCTGATGAGCGCTCCACACTGAAGGTGCCATCACCTCCTGACAGCAGCTCAAAATTCACCTGACCATTGGCACCGCTGTCACGGTCCTCGGCCTGCAAAGTGTACACTGTAGTCCCAGGTTCTGTGGCCTCTGGCAGCAGAATGGAGTCAGAGGGGGCTGGGAACACTGGCACGTTGTCATTCACATCTGACACAGAGATTTTCACACGTGTGTTGCTATAGGCAGGAGGTGAACCACTTCGGGCCTGGACATCCAGAATGAGGACTGCCTGGGACTCATGATCAAGAGGCAGGCTGGTGCGGAGCTGCCCGGAGGCAGAGTCAATGGAAAAGTAGCCATGAGGATCCCCCGAGGAGATGGAATAAAAGATGTCATCAGCATGACCTGTGGACAAGGAAATGAAGACAGGAAGAATGATTTGTGTACCCGGCTCACCTCCTCAGCCCCCTTACAGACAGCAGCAGGGTTGGACAGTGCTGTCTGCTGCAGACTGCTCAGGAGTTGTACAGTAGCACTGTGTACACATGCATGTATGCACAGATGCATGTGCACAAGTGTGTGTGTACACATGTGTCTAACCGCATGTGTGAGAGCATGCACTGAGTTGAGTGACAATTGCACGGGTGCACATTCGATGTGCGTGCCTCTGTGCATGCACGGAGCTCCCAGAACAGGGTTATTCTGTGAGGAAGTGTGATACTAGACCTTCAAGATGATGCAGGAACAGGGAAAGTGACTGCATACAAAAGAGACAAGCCCGTACCTGGAGGGTTCTGGGCCCGGACAGCCCCCACACTGGCACCCTGCAGCATGTCCTCAGGCACTGTGAAGAAGTACTGAGCTTGCTCAAAGACAGGGGGTGAGACCGTGCCCTCCACGATGCTGATGTTCACCCGGGCATTTGGCTGTGCCTGTAGGCCCCCACCATCTTGTGCAGAGATCACCAGCTGCACCAGGGTGTTGGCTTTACCACTCAGGGACCATGAGAGGGAGATGACACCTAGGGAAGAAAGCAGTTCAGAGGCCACTATGCCTGCACCCCTGCCTGTCATCTGGCACCAAGAGAACAGGCCAAACCATAAGCTTGAAAAGAAAGACCTAAGGGGGCAGCAAACAATGTGCGCTTCACAGGGAGGAGTTTGCCATTGAAGAACTGGAGTAAAGGAGAGGAACCCTCCTGGGAAAGCCTCCCCAAATCCTCCTTTCTCAACCTTAAGCACAGCCCTGAGATAAACAGTGGTAAGGGCTGGGGGAAATGAGCTAGAGGGCAGGTCTTGGGAGAGGGAAAGGAGGGAATAGGGCTTCCAATGTGGGGTGCAGGGTGAGAGTCACAACACAGCAGATGGGATCTGGGCTGTGGGGAGGCTCTCGGAGGAGATGTGAAACTGAAGGACCATCCTCGACAGGCCCTACAAAGGAGGTGGCCCTGCACTGGGGTGGCTGGTAGACCTGTGTCATACCAGTCATGTTCCAGGAACTTGGGAACCAGTGTGGAGAGACTCTAATGCCTGTGCTGAGAACAGGACACCTTCCCATCCTGCTGAGAGCCCCTGGCACCACACGCCCATGCACTCACCTCCCCAGCAAAAACTGCTCTGGCTCTGGTGTCCAAAGCAAGGCAGTGCAGATGCAGCCAGTGAGAAAGGTAGGACCTAACGTGATAGAGTGTTATAGGGAAGCAGAGTAAACTGAGCAGGGGAGAGGAGGGAACTGGGCAGGGACAAGAAACTAAAGAGGATACAGCCTGATGGGGCTAAGTAAGCAGCATGCAGGAGGAAAGCCACAGTGAGTGAGGGATGGGGAATGAGGGAGAGGAAGGAAGACAGGACAAATGAGGAACAGAGCAGGGAGCAGAAAGAAGAGGTCAGAGACTGAGTCTGGGAAGGGGATGCCAGAGGCTCAAGAAGCCGAGGCAGGGAAGATGTGGCAGGGAGTGGAACAGACGTATTCTGGTATTCTGGTGGCAGACTGCACTGCTGAGATGGCCAAGCAGTGACCCTCAGGCTGGCTTTTACACCTGCCCGCATCCCACTGCTCTGATTGCTGCCAACTCTGGCTGCCCTCTGAGCTCTCTCACCTGTGTCCTTGTTGAGGGAGAAGAGAGGGGGTGAGTTTCCCAGGACAATGCGGTAGGTCACTTTCCCATTCAGCCCCTCATCCTTGTCGTGGGCAGTAACACGCAGCACAGCTGTACCTGGCATGCTCTGTGTGCTGATGCTGGCAGCATACTCCAGCGGGTAAAACACTGGCCGGTTGTCATTTATGTCCTCCAAGAAAACCTTCACATACACCATGGAGTTCAGGCCACCCTGTGGAAGGACCAGATCAGAGATGGTGCAAGAGCAGGGGCAAAGACAACAAACAGTATCCCCTGCACAGTGCTGAGTCAGCAGTATCACATCCCCACGGCCTCTCCAGCACTCACCCCATCAACAGCAGTGATGGTAAAATCATAGGCAGACGTGCCCTCATCACGATCCAGAGGCTGCACAGTGCACAGCTGCCCCGTGTGCTTGTCAATGCTGAACTGCGTGGGGACAACACTGCCGATGCCAGAACCAATGGAGTAGGAAAGGGAGCCAAAAGTGCCGCTGTCTGCATCTGTGGCTGTCACCTGGATGAGGGAAGACACTACATGAGCAGGGCCAGCATCACAGAGAAGATCACCAGCCAGACCCCGCCTGTCACCACCACCATCTCTACGATCCAGTGCTGCCCTCTGCTCCATGGCCCACAACCACTGCACAGTCCTCCAAGCTGGCCATAGTAAAGCAGACTGACAGTTACCACCTCAGCCCTGCGATTCTTGTCCCAGACAAGCCACCACTTCCTCTGCAGCCCTCCCTGCAAGGGGACAGGGCCTCCCAGGGGCTCACTGGCTGCAGACAGTGCCCTGGGCAGTGCTGCAGGCAGCTGCAGGGCACCCCAGGATCAGCCTATGCTGGCCCAGTCCCTCTGAGGGGACACAGAGAGGGGGGAGCACAGCATTGCAGACTTGCAAGAGCTGCACCATGATTTCTATCTACAGTGCTGCCATGGGTCCCTGCACCACCAGAGGTGCCTTGTTTCGGGTGATACCTCCCTTCTTGCACCCCTGGGGCAACATCCATGACCCAGGTCAACAGACTTGCCTTAGCAAAGGAAAAGGCCATATGGAGAGGGGGTGCAGAAAGGCCAAGCCTCAGACAGATGCCAAGCATCTAGCAGCCAAGCATCCCCATTGCATGCTGCTTGATCTGCCAGCCAGGGACAACCCACACTTTTGCAGCAGCTGCCCCTGGCCCTCTGCTCCTTCTTTTCTGCAAAGATGCTTCAGACAAGACAAGGAAGAACAACAGCCCCCTTTTCACCATGACCCTGGCTTTGTCCCGCTCTCAGAGCTCTGTGTCCAGCAGCCCTGGGCTCTGAGGATGATGACTGAGGGTGGCATTGCCCTGTGACAGTCAGGGCCCACAAAGGACATGAATTGCATTAGCAGTCACAGACACAGCAGAAGGATTAAAGCTGCTCCCTGCTTACAAGGCCTCAGTTCCTCCTTGGGCTCCTTGCAGAGCTCAGGTCAGCAGAAAACAGCTCCTTCCCCCTGACCCCAGCATCACTGCCCATGGCTCATCCACCAGCTGGGAGCTCTGCACAGAGAACAAAGCTAGAGGACGGAGCCAGGAGGGAGGCAGCTGGGCCAGGCCCGGGTGAAGTGGAGTTCAGGCCTCATCAGCCACAGCTCCTCCCAGCAGCAGCGCTGGGGCCTCGGCTCCCGTGAGCGAGAAGCACAGGAACGTTGCACGCGCGCCAAGGAAAGGGCCCAGCTGGGGGCTGCAAACAGCTCTTTCCTTCGGGCAGGGCCCCTAACCTGAACCACTCACCCAATCATCAGAGATGGAGGAACAACAAGAGAGAGTACAGAGAATGGCTGGGCCAGGGAAGAAAAAATAAATTGGGTAGAGGTGGGACCTCCCTCCCCCCAGACCATATGCTCTGCACCCCAGGGAGGGGAGGCAGCACCTGAGATAGCCCATTGCCAGTTCTCCTGCCCTGTGATCCACAGCCTCCAAGGAGGGGAGGCAGCACCTGCAACACACCCTCACCAACTCTCCTGCCCTGCCGCCTGCGGTCCAAGGGGATGCCGGAGGGGAGAAGCTGAGAGCACATCTACAAAGAGCACCATGCTCCCTGTACAGAGTATTTGCTCCCCAACCCTGCAGCAGCTGCCAGAAGAAGCACCATGAAACAGGATCCCCCTTCCCTGCTCCAGCTGCAAAGCACTCAGAGCCACAGGTGCCATGACAGCAGCCCAGCCAGAAAGCACTTTGGGAAATCAGAACCCCTGAGTTCAACACCCTCCCTTCCTCCTGTCCCAGCTCCCTTTGCCATGGAGCTGCTCATCTGAGAGTATAAATCTGACCTCACTGACATTGCTGAAACCTGTATTCAGGTTACCTGTATTCTGGCTCCATGTTGGATATTATTACTGGGGTAAGAGCCTGGTACCAATAGACTTGAGCTGTATGCCATGCCTGGGTTTTAGCTGGTAGTGTTCTCTACCACTGCAGATGGAAACGCACCTGAAACTGATAAGCTGCGACAGTGATTGGAATAGGCACTATGTGGCAAATTAATAACTTCTTTCCTTCAAAATGAACTGCTTACCATTCTGAAACTGCTCTAAAATGCATGTCAGCTGCTTTAATTCACTGTACAGTCACAGGCTCTGCAGCAGAGTAAGATATTTTCCTTAGGCTCCTCGGGCCAAGGGCTCTGGTGCTTCCAGAACGGCCTCCCTTAATGTTCCCCACCTTAACCATCCTCTGATGGTCACTATCCTAAGAAAGATACCCACACGGGAAGCTATCCAGAAATCCAGCTTTCTGCCACAGGAGCTGGGTCAGATTTGGGGAACAGGGGAGAAACAGTCAAGCTCTCACTATTATACTGTACAGCACCATCTCCCTGTCTGCTCCCTGGTACGCAGAGCCATGTCCCTGCAAGACTGCCTCGTGGAGCCAGCAGTCTGGCATCAGAGCCAAACCTAGCTGTAAAGCCAGGGCAAAGCATTCTCTGAAAAGTTCCCTGTTCATGTGTCCAGTACTCCACCTCCTCATCTTGCTGTGGGACTGGTGGACCAACGGTCTTACACAAACCCTGCCTGTACAAGCCCACACAGGGTCCGAGAGAGCTCATGTCACTGCTACACCAGCACTGGTGCAACCACTACAGGAGACTTGCATCTGGTCCTGATCTCACTGGGAGGGGTAGTGCTAAACTAGGGCTCAGGGAAAAGCCACAGGAACAACAAAACACCTGAAGGAGCAGCTAACTGTGTCAGTCTGGGGCAGCTGGACAGTTTGCTTAGCATCTCTGCCACCATGTGGACAGGGAGTGGGGCTGTGGCTGGCACATCCCCCAGCCTGAGCTCTCCTGCCCACAGGCAGGCAGTGCCTGCAGACTGCTGATGTCCTGTGTGTGCATTCCGTGGGCTGGGGCTGGCCTGATCCCTGCTGCAGCTGGGGTGATGCCTCCTGGGGACTTCTCTGACAGGCAGCACAGGGTTTGTTCAGCCACCAGGTACGGCATGTGTAGCTGGGACCCATGGCTGCAGACTGCAGAGCACACGCAGTCTGGGACATGGTGCACATTTTTAGCTGTGAAGATAATTAACCACCAAATTGGCTCATCAAGGCCATCAAGGTGAATTCACCACTCCTGGAAATTTTTAAACCAAGTCTGGATATTTTTCTAGGAACTCTTCTAGAAGCTAGTGCAGGGCAGCCCCAGGCTCTGTATTTAGCACCCACCCCAAATCTTAGACAGCTTGATTTTACTGTAGCTTACTTATGAGGCTCCTGATGTTCGCCTGAGAAATAAGAGGGAAATGGGGTTAAGCTGTCTATAGGACAGCCCAGGAAACACACCATTCGGGTTTGTGCAAGGCCTGCTGCTTGAATGTGTGGGAGCAGGAGTCAGAGCTCTGAGCCTGAATGGAGCCCCTACAGCACCCTCACCTCTGACTTCTTTGAACATCCTGCAGGGCCAAGACTGGCTGTTCCCAGGAGGAGCTATGTGAGAGGAGAAAGGAGAGAAGGAGAAGGCTGCAGCTAGGAACAAGACACCTGCATGAACTTTCACGGTCAGCATGCAGATACGAGATGTGGGCAAAGCAGTGGGGTCACCTCATCTGCACAGGACACCTGCACAAGCTCACAGGATCACCACAGATACATCAGGCACAATGTGCAGAGGCGAAGTGCGTGCTGTGTTTCTGCCCAAGACTACCGTATGCACAGCTGCAATCCCATGTGCCAAGAACAGAAGTGTTCACAAAGCACAAGTGCAGGGAGACTCCCCATATTGGGTGAAAATGTTCTGTGTCGTGTTGTCAGACAGCAGTGATGCCAGAGCCCAGCACTCTCTCCCATGTTGGGACTCCAGAGAGTGCTCCATGAGGCAGGGAGTGTGGTGACCCTGGAGCTCTGACATCAAGAGTCCAGATGTTCCCATTCACAGACCCAGCCAGATCAGCAGTGAGAAGGAAGCCATGGTGAATTGTTTCTATGGTTCATTACGTTCTCTGCTGAAGACCTACTTCTGATCACTGCTACTACCCGAGTCCGATTCTGTGCTTGTAAGACTAAGGGGCAGTTTTCTCAGAAACCCTCTCTGTATTGGTGGGTGGACCAGGCAACCCATCCCCTTCCTGGATAAACCAGCTGCACAGTCAGAGTGTTTTCCGGCCTGTCGCTTTCCTGTTCGATCCTGTAGGACCCCATTCTCCAAAGGGAAATCCTTTGCCGTCAGGAGATAATGGCTGCAAGAATGCATTCTGCTATTGCACATAGGATGTGCTTCTGACAGCAATCAGCAAATTGGTCTTGAAGAGAGAGGGAGACCAAGACTCAGGGTCCTGCAGAGCATCCTGCTTGAGTCCAGAATGAGGCCAGGGTTTCTGAGAAGCACAGGGCCAATGCTCCCGCCTGTCTTTTGGCCTTGTTAAGATGTGCTTGGCTGCAAGCATGGTATTTCTCTTGAACCTGCTGCAGCTGTGCACAGCACATGGAGCATTACTCTCCCTCCATGCCTTGTCCTCTCATTCTGCCTACAGCATGCTCCTGGGATAGGCCAGCCTTCACACAGCCTCACCTAGAGCCCACTCAGTCCAGGGCAGCACTGGTGTCCCCCAGCACTGCACACCATGATAGCCATGGCTGGGTCTGGCCTGCAACAGGCTACTACACCTCTCCCATGTTCCACAGCACACCCCATCCCTACCTGCCTCTTGTGCCCCACACAGCTCCATCATGTCCCAGGCCTCATACATGCACTAGGACTGGTGCCTTCCTTTTGTCACCCCCAGTGACACCTCTGTCACCTCGCTGTATTGCCAGCTTCCTCCACCGCCCGTTACCCAGGATATCCCCTGGCCATACACTGGTGCTCCACAGTTCTGCTGTGGCTGTGCAGAGCCAGCACCTGACCATGGACGGGAGAGCGTAGCCAGGGCTTGAGGCACTCCATCTCTCTTCACATCTGCCTTCCCCCTTGCAGGGCAGCACAGCACAGCCTCAACCTGTGAAGGTGTGCTGGCGGTGCAGGGTTCAACAAAAATGCAAAAAATGCGGAACTCCTCACTTCAGGGCACAGCGATATCGAATTGTATAGATTCAGAAAGCAACTACCCACATTCACAGGGAAAAATCCACTAAAGGCTTTAAACACAAGGACATCAATGCTGGGCCAGGGAATCCCTGAGTTGAAGCTGCCAAGGAGGCAGCAGTACCTGAGGGAAGCCTCTGGATCACAGCCCCTGGGTCTCACGAAGAATTTCAATTTCCCAGGCCAACCAGGGGTGACACATAGCTGGATCTGCTATTCACTAGCAAGGGAGAACTGGTTGAGGATGTGGTAATCAGCAGTAGCCTTGGCTGTAGTGGCCATGAAGTAGTAGTGTTCAGAATCCTAAATGGAGTGAGGAAGGACAGTAGCAGAGTACAGACTCTGGACTTCAAGCAAGACTTCAGCTTATACAGGGAACTGGTAGGTGGGAGGAATCCCCTGGGAGGCAGCTCTGAAGGCCAAGGGAGCTCAGGAAAGCTGGCGAGCCTTCAGGACAGCATACTCCAGGCAAAAGAACAGTCCATCCCCGTACTCAGGAAAACAAGGCGACATGTCAGCAGATGGCCTTGGCTAAGCAGGGACCTTAGGGCTAAGATGCAATGCAAAAATGTAGCATATGGGTGGTGGATGCAGAGGCAAGCTACAAAGGAGGAATTTACAAACGTTGCCCAGGCATGTAGGGATGGTGTCAGGAAAGTCAATGTTCATGTGGGCTTGAGACTTGCAAGGAAAACTGAGGGTGCTAGGAAGAGCCTTTACCACTACCTTGGTAGTAGAGGGCTGAATAAAGGCCCATTTCTGAATGCAGTGGGTGATTTAGTGACAGGAGACACAGATAAGACTGAGATACTCAATGCCTCCTTTACCTCAGTCTTCACCAACAAGGTCTCCCAGGCCTCCATGCTTTTTGAAAGGGTTCAGAGAGCTACCAGACAGGGATGAAGATTGAGTCAAGTTTTCTTCAGTGAACTTGATCCATACAAATCCATGGGACCCAACAGGCTGCATCAATGGATGGTGACAGAAATGGACTTGCAGGGCTGCTCTTGCAAATGTGGTGGAGATCAGAGGAGATCCCTGACAACTGGAAGAAAGCAAATATTGCACCCCACCTTCAAAAAAGGCCAAAACAATGATCTGGTCTTGTCAGCGACACTGTAGCCCCTGGGAGAATCTTGGAGCGAGTCCTCTTGGAGCATGTTTTTGGCCACATGGAGGAGCCTGGGAGGGGAACAGACAGCATGGACCGACCATCCTGTTTGCTTTCTGTGATGCAATGATGGGATCTGTGGTTGTATGGATGACAGCTGTGGATGACAACTGCCTTGACTTTAAGAAGGTTTTTTACACCTCCTCCCACCAACTTCATACCCAGGGCAGGATGTTACTGTTTGGAGGGCTGGACAACCAGGTGGGTAAAAAACAGGTTGGAGGTTTGGGCTCAGAGGGTGGTGGTTCATGAGCTGTGCTCTGCCTGGAGGCAGGTGACAAGCAGAGCACCACAGGGACCAGCCCGGGGACCTCTCCTGCTTAACATCTTCAGCAATGACCCAGGGCAGGCACCGAGGGCACGCTCGTCAAGGTTACAAATGACACCAGCCTGGTGAGGGGGAAGCAGCTGGCATGCTCGAGGGCAGGACTGCACCCCCAGGGACTTGGGCAGGAGGGAGGAATGGGCCAACAGGGACCGCACAAAACTGAGCAAGGACAAATGCCAAGTCCTGCTCCAGGAAGCAGAGCACCCCTGCAACAGCACAGGCAGGGACTGCCAGGCTGGAGAAGCAGCTCCAGGGAAAATGTCCTGGGGGCCTGGGTGGGCAGCGAGCGGGACATGAGCCACAGTGCACCCTGGCAGCAAGGAGAGCCCAGCAGCACGCTGGCCTGCACGAACAGGGCACAGCCAGGAGGTCGAGGGCAGGCGTTATCCTCCCCTCTACTCAGCCCTTGCTAAACCACATCTAGACACCCCATCTAGTTTTGGGTCCCCGGTACAGGAAAGACCTTGACAGACTGTGGCGAGTTCAGGGGCGGCCACTGCACCCGTCAGGGGCTGGAGTACCTGCCCTGTGAGGAGCTGCTGAGGGACCGGAGCTTGCTCAGCCTTCAGGGGAGAAGGCTGCAGACCTAAGAGCAAGCTGCCAGCACCGATGGCGAGCTTCTCGAGGAAACGGAGCCGGGCTCTTCGCAGTGGTGCACAACAAGAGAAGAAGAGACTACAGGCGTTGGTGGAAATGAGAACTTCAAGCTGGACACCGGGGAAAGCTTCTTCCCGTGAGGACCATCCAGTAGTGGAGCAGGTTGCCGAGAGAGGCTGTGCAGCCTCCCTCCTTGGAGCTTTTCAGGATGCTACTGGACGAGGCTGTGAGCAGCCTGGTCTGACCCCACAGCTGCCCCTGTTTCGAGAAGGAGGTTGGACCAGTGACCTCCCAAGGTCTCTCCAATCTGAATTACTCTATGACTCAGTGATCCAGCTGTTGCACCCTTTCCCCAGCACAGGCTATTGGACACTAGTAAAACAGCTTACCCTGCTATACAGAACTTTGCTCTGCTGTACTATAGCTGCTCTTTGGCTCCCTGTTCAGCACTCAGTGTAGCCCTGTGCTATATGGCCCTTTGTCTTGAACATTGTAGGATCCCTATCTCAGGACTCACAACCGTTGCACACTCAGCAGCAGCCCCAGATTTGCTGCAGCAAATCCAGCCAGTCCCAGCAATAGATTTTCCCCCTCCTCTTCTCCTAGTCGCACACAGGCTAGTTCACAATTCTTCCTCTGAACCCATGCACTCCTTTCCTGTGCCCATGGGGCTGGGCAAATGCAAGGCATTCAGGAGGGTTCCAGCAACACAGTCCTCAAATCCCTGTTAATCTTATAGGCAGAGGGCTGCAGGACTAGTTGGGGTTTCCTCAGATATCTGTGTCCCTACAAGAGGGCAGGAGCCTTGCACCAAGCCAAAGTCATACAGCACCCTAGCATCTCTCCACATGCATATACCACCATGTGACTCTGCAGCTGCCCCCACCTCTGTCCATAACTCACAGCGGGGGTCACAGCATGCTGAGGTCCAGTGAGGACCAACAGGTACAGATTCGCGGGAGGTCTTTCCAACGGAATCTACATCTCCCAGACATGCAAATATGCAGTGACACTCCCAGACACTGCAAACAGCAGTGATTCAGTATATTAAACCTACAAAGCCTCCACTCACCTGTGTCACATAGCAGAATGTACACATATTCATGTGCTCATTCTCTGTTCCCCAAACCTTGCTTGCTGACTGCTTCTCTCCTGCGGCACTGCCTTGGCTTCACTGACCCCCTGCACTAAGCCTAGGCCCACCTCTAGCACCTCTTGAACTTCTGCCTTGGGTGTTTTCACAGTTCCAGCATGTCCAGGGTCCATTTTTCCTAAAACTCTTTCCGCTCCTGAGTCCTAGCAAGGGTAAAGCCTCCTCGAGCTAGCACAGGCTGAGAGTTCCCAGGTGATACATAGCCAAAGAGAGAAGATAATCACTGGGTAAGGGAGAAAGAAGCATGAACCAACCCCCTTCCCAAGGGCCATGAGACACCCACTGTATTTGGCTTGGAACAAGATATACTAAGGCAAAAGACAGCAGTGGTCAGCAGGATCCTGTGCCCTTCACTAGTTAATGTTTCAGTGCTAGTTCATACTTGAGTCCTAACAAGATAGGCTGACAATTTTAAGGTTATTTGGAAATAGGTTGTATGCTTGGTTTTTGTTGTTTCCTCCTTACACAAGTCAAGGGAAATAAGAAGAGAATACAAAAGAGAACAAGTGACACACTGTGCAGCAGCACAAACCAAGAGCTAGGCTGCAGAGGAAAACCTGATGGAGGGGAATTAAGATTTTTTTTTTACTAAACAAGTGAAGCAAGAGGAGGGAGAGGCAGGGTGAAGCCAGGGAGAATATGCCACTTCAATATGAGGGGACAGCCTGAACCAGAGGCCAGCATCCTGGTGCTGCTGAAGGAAGCAGACAACCTGGAGATCCAGCTGGAGATCAGGGGCTGGAGATTGATTCCAGGGCCAGAAAACAACAGCATCCTTAGGGGAAAAGCTGCATTTCACTGCAGACTTTGGAGATAAGAAGTTTAGTATAGACAGTTGTTAATCAGTGCTGCAGCCATGGCCCAGAGCAGGATGGGGGAGAGAGGACAAAGGAACTCAAATGTTGGCAGTTGCTGAGTGGGCAGTGAGCCCTTACAGACAACCCCAACAGGATGTTTTGTACATTGGGCAGCCTCTCTGTGTCTACAGAAGTTGTTTGCAACCACCATAAAAAGGCTGAAGATGTTCTCAAGTCTATATGCATGACAAACAGTGAATATTTAGAGACGTGATTAGCCAGATACTGTAAACTCAGACCTAGGAATATCATGACAGTCATGTGAATGCTAGTATGTAAAAGGCAAGCCAGCAAGAGAAATGTACTAACTGAAAACCACACAAAAATGCAAAACGTTAAAATAAAATAGCTACAGTTTGGCACAATCACCATCTGTGTGCCAGGGAGGAGAACTGGGAAAGGCCTAAAGGATGAGAGGCAAGGGGAAAAGGGATAGGACAGTAAATGCAAAAGGAACTGCACAATGTAGTGGTAGCATAAGGCTGGGATATGCTACTGTTGTTTTTGCATTAAAAAATCATAGAATCATAGAATAGTTTGGGTTGGAGGAGACCTTTAATGGTAATCTAGTCCAACCCCTCTGCAATGAGCACGGACGTCTTCAACTAGATCAGGTTGCTGATGTCAAGTCCGGAAAAGAAACTGGATGAAATTGATGGACAAAATATATTATTCTTTCCATATAATGGATGCAAATTAAATGGCATGTGCCCCTTGGCACCCAAGAATGTATTAAGGAACCCAGGGGATGAACCTGATGCTGTGTTTTGAAGACTTTTCTTTCATAGGCATAGAAGAGGCCACTACCATGGAGGGGGTCAGGGAATGCATCTGGGGCATTTCCTGCTGAAATCACTAACTGATCACTGTAATTACATGAAAATGTAGCTGTTTGCATTCAACTCCCAACTGGATTTGAATCTGGAAAGGGATGTCAAAGTCAAGAAGAAGGGCTTCTATAAGTGCGTAGGTGACAAAAGACAAAAGGAAGGCTATGGAAAATGTAGGCCCACAGCTGAAGGAGACGGGAGACCTGATGACACAGGACATGTAAAAGACTGGGGTACTTAATGCCTTCTTTCCCTCACTCTTTACTAGTTAGACTGGTCTTCAGGAATCCCAGGTCCCAGAGACCAGGCTGAAGGCTGGAGCAAGGAAGATGTACCCTTGGTTGAAGAGGATCAGGTCAGTGAATTCTTAAGCAAACTGGACATAGATAATTCCATGGGCCTTGATGGGATGCACCCATGGTGCTAAGGGAGCTTGCGAGGCCACTCAATAATCTTTGCCCAATCATAGTGTTTGGGAGATATGCCTGAAGACTGCAGGAAAGTAAATGTCACTCCTATCTTCAAGAAGGCTAAGCAGGAGGACCCAGGTTACTACAGACCAGTCAGCCTCACCTCAATCCTTGGGAAGGTGACTGAGCAGCTAATCCTGGAAACCATTTCTATGCACATGAAGGACAAGAAAATCATCAGGAGTAGTCAGCATGACTTCACTCAAGGGGAATTCATGCTTGACCAACTTGATAAATGACTAGCCTGGTAGATGAAGGAAAAGCAGTGGATATTGTCTAGCTGGACTTCAGTAAGGCCTTTGACACTGTCTCCCATAAGATCCTCACAGACAAGCTGTTGATGCATGGGCTGCATGAGCAGACAGTGAGGTGGACTGAAAACTGGCTGAATGGCTCAGCCCAGAGAGTGGTGATCAGTGGCACAAGGTCTACTTGGAGGCCAGAAGCTAGCAGTGTACCCCAGGGGTCAATACTGGGTCCATTCCTGCTGAACATCTTCATTAATGATCTGGATGATGGGGCAGAGTGTACCCTCAGCACGTTTGCTGATGGCACAAAATTGGATGGAGTGGCTGACACGTCAGAGGATTGTGCTGCCATCCAGAGGGGCCTTGGCAGGCTGGCAAAACGGACTGACAGGAACCTCACAAAGTTCAACATGGGGAGGTGCAAAGTCCTGCACCTGGGGAAGAACAACCCTGTGCAGGAACATATGCTGGGGGCCACCCAGTTGGAAAACAGCTTGGCAAAAAAGCACCTGGGGGTCCTGGTGGACACCAAGCTGAAGATGAAACAGCAATGTGCCCTTGCTGCAAAGGCGGTGAATGGTATCCTGGGCTGCATCAGGACGAGTGTTGCCAGCAGCTCGAAGGAGGTGATCCTGCCCCTCTACTCAGCACTGGTGAGACCACAGCTGGAGTGCTGGGTCCAGTGCTGGGCTCTCCAGCACAGGAGAGAGATGGACATACTGGAGAGAGTCCAGTGAAGGGCCGCAAAGATGATGAAGGGACTGGAGCATCTCTTCTATGAGCTGGGACTGTTCAGCCTGGGGAAGAGAAGGTTCGGGGGGATATAATCCATACATGAAAGAGGACACCAAGAGGATGGCACCAGGCTATTCCTAGTGGTGCCCAGTGCCAGGACCAGAGGCAATGGGCACAAACTGAAATAGAGGAGGTTTCCTCTGAACATCAGGAAACGCTTTTTCACTGTGAGGGTGACCAAGCTCTGGCACACGTTGCCCAGGGAGGTGGTGGAGTCTCCATGCTTGGAGGTACTGAAAAGCTATCTGGACATGGACCTGGGCAACTGACTCTGGATGGCCCTGCTTGAGCAGAGGGATGTTGTATTAGATTGTATCAAGAGGTCCCTTCCAAACTCAACCATTCTGTGATCTCCAGCCAAAGGCCCTCCTGAACCTCCCAGTTCCCCATTCAGCTCCAGCCCTTGAGAGAGCTGGTCTACTCCACCAGCCCTGCACAACAGCTCTGCCAGCATTGTGCAGCAGCATCTGCTACCTGCCCCTTCTTCCCTGCAAGTTTGGTGAGAAGACTCCGCTTGTGCACCCTGCAGCTACTGCAGCTGGGCAGAAGAGCACCTCATGGGAGAGCTGTGGCCAAAGTAGAGCAGAAGCAGATGACAAAGAAGAGCAGCAAGATGGCTCAAGGTTAGGCAGAAAGAAACCAGAGCACCAGTCTTAGGGAGCTATGACTGCTGTGAGGTAAGGAGGGCAGGTGCTGGTCAAGTGTGCCTCTTCCCACCGCATGAAGAATTGGGAGGACAAAGATGGGCGTTGAGGCCTTGTTATTTCATGCCCTCCTCCTAGTCCCCCAGCAAGCCAGGATGGACGAGAGGAGCCAAGGCACCACAAAGCTCTTACGTGTCCCAGAGTTGGGGATGGACGGAGAAGCACAGCCCCACACTGGGGTCCTCAGCTGCATCACCTGTAGGAGTCGAGGCTTCTCCTTCCCCCAGACCCACCTAGAGAGCAAACACCAGAGCCCCTCAAACACAGCCATCCCCTGCCCTCCCAGCCTTACTGCTGACCCATGTACCCCCCCCGCCCCACCCCAGTCCACAGCACTGGAAAGGGATGGAGAGCTTCTCAGCAGCTCAGGCCTCCATTCTCTGGCTGTCCTCCCCACCTCCAGCGAGCGCAGTCAGCAGGCAGGGAGCTCATCTGGAGCCCTGCCCTGGCTGGATCTCTGCTACGCACATGTTACGCTGTGGCTTTGGCAAACATCTGGCTCTGGGCTCCCGCCCCTCAGAGTGACGGCTCTTGGTGGGAGAGGAGGGGAGGCTGGCGCCAGTGTGGTCAACGATCCCACGCACGGCTCCCTTTGCCTGACTGTGTGCCAGGCATCCTGCCCTCCCCAGCCCTGGCACAGCTGCTGACCAGCTAAAAGCAGCCAGGGAGCGGCCACGGCTGCTATTTCAGGAGCAGTCTCTGGCTCCCGGGCTGCATCTCAGCCTCCAGCATGCTCAGGCCTCAGGGGAGTAAGCGGGGGTCAGGGTTCAGCCCCAGCGATTGTCCAGCACACGTGGCCGAGGCGAGGGTCAGACCCTGAGGGTGCAGGGAGCGCCATCTCCGGGGGGAGCCCTCTGCACAGCTGCAGGCACTGCCTGCTTGCACCGCCAGCTCCCCGCAGCCCAGCAGCTACAGGGCACTGGCAAGGGCTCTGACTGGCAGCCCCACAGCCACATCTTAGGCACGGACAGGCGCAGGACTGGCACAGCCGTACACACCAAGGTACGGAGAAGAGGAGCAGCCTATGGCCTCCAGCACTGCTCTGGGATGGGGTACAGCCCTCAGTTTTGAGGAGGGGAAGCAGTTTAATCATAGACATTGGCAGGGATGTAGGACCGTGGCTGGCGAGGCTGGGCAACAGCCTGCAGGAGCCTGGGGTGAACACTGCCTTTTCTGCACAGAAAGAGAAGGAGCACAGCTCACACATGGGCACCCAGGTGTCCTCTCTGGGGGAGCAGCAGGGAGGTGAAACAGGAGCTGCAGCAGGAAGCTACAGGGCACTGGGCTTCCCCAGCAGAGCATGCAGGAGTTCGGGAGCTGAGCAGGGCAGGGAAGCTGGGCCTCTGCAGAGGAAGAGTGGTGAAGGTGGGGGGCTCGAGTGGGGCAGCAACAGTGCAGGGTGGAAAGTGACAGGGTCTGGCCATGGCCTCCTGGGGGGGCACTGATGCCCAGAAGGACTCCAGGGTGTTGGGCTGGGTTTTGGCTGTGCAGAGGTCGGGCAGAGAGTGCTCACAGAGCAGGTCTACACAGCGAGGTGGGACACAGCTGGGCAAGACATGCAGGTGAGGCTGGGGCTCAGGGCAGCACGAGATGGAGCAGGGATGGGGAGCAGGAAGAGGCTGGGGTGTCCCACGGGCCATGCAGGTGAGAGAGAGCACTGCCACCGAGAGCTGCCCTGGGGTCAAAACAGCAAAGGTCCCTGGGGGAGCAGGCAACAGCAGCTGGCAGCAACCAAAGGGTGTGGAGAGAACAAGAGGGAGCAGAGTGGGGCGGGGGGGATGCTGGCGGGCTGGGGCTCTGGGAGGGGAGGCACAGGGACAGGCACGTTGGAGGGCAGCGTGCACAGGTGTGGGGCTGTGGACAGACGTGGAGGAGGCAGGGTCTGAGCAAGGACTGTGGGAGGAAGAGGGGTTATAAGGGGCCCGGGGCTGAAGCAGAGGTGAGGGAAAAGGGGCAGCTGTGAGGGGGCTGGGGATCGGCGTAGAAGAAGGAGGGAGCTGTGCGAGGGGGCTGGGGGGAGGAGCGGAGCATGGGGGGAGAGGAGCGCGAGGGGCTGGGGCCTCTCGGCTGCAGTGGAAAAGCTGCTGCAGCTCCAGGGGAAATGCTACTTGAATTAATCATGGCGCTGGCTGCTGTGCCAAGCCCAGGAGGAGGCTGCTGGCAGCGCAAGGAAATAACTTTCACAGGAATTTGGAACAAATGCAGCTCTTCTGGCGGTAACAACAGCACTCACCTCCCCCACAACCTCCCCATGTACCAGCATCTCCCCCATGTCCCCACTCCTTGTGTACCCCCAGACCCTCCCACATTACAGCCTGCTCTCCCAGAAGCATGATGTGCTCCCTCGCCTCACTCTGCTCCCCAGCAAGCTCACAGGCGTCTCCCCATCTTGCCTCAGGAAGCTTGCATTCTTGTTTCTGAGGAGGGGGAGGCCTGCTTTATGTCGTGCAAAGGTCTGAAAATAGGTTAGTGCTAAATCCCTTGTCCCAAGAAAACGAATGCATGTAGTAATGTCCTCCCCACCTCCCGCCACTCTCTTTGGCAGCAAAGTCGGTGAGCATTAGTCCTCTTGCTGTTCCAGTCCCTGTGCACGGCTGCTCCCCGTGTCCTCTCACAGCTGCCCCCTTCAGTAGCATAACCAATGCATCAGGATTAGCCGTCAAGATTCTCTTTCAGTAATACAGTGTATGTGGCCTGGTCTAGCCTACAGCACTTCATGCAGGTCTTCCTATCTTGGGCACAAGCCAAGAAGCTGTCCCGGTGCTGTGCATGCAGGATAGCCAGTCCCACAGAATCACAAATCAGTACTCAAACTTCAAAACTCATCAGGCTTGTCCTCAAAACTGCAAGATACAACTACATGTTAGGTGTGTTGCTGGTCAGCTTTGATTTCTGATGGTCTTGTTCCCCAACAATTGTGTGTATGGGTGCAAAGGAAATACGTAAACCCTGGTTGCAAAATAATTAATATTGGATCTATGCAAGAATCAATAACCCACCATCTCATCTCATTCACATTTCTGTCAAATCAGCCTGTGCTCACAACATGGGGTTTACACAACTCTCTGTGCTTTATGCTGGCTGCCAGAGGACAGACAATACTTGATTTAGCATGAAAAGTTAGAAAGGCCCAGAAAGACAGTATTTGACCATGCATGCAGCTTGCTGGTACGAAGTCAAATGTTTAAAACAAATTTAAGCCAGCAGGGTGAATTTATACCAGAACAGTGCTTCACATCACATAACCATAGCATTCAAATGTAGTCCGATGAGCCCTAAAGCTTCTGTATTATCAACTCATGGCCACAGAGAGAAACAGGCAACCAGTCAGTGACTATCCCTTGCTCTATTTTCTGCTGGTGTCGTGTTCACTGATTCCCTGGGCTGCTTCTCCACTGGTGTTTCTCTCTCATGTCAGACTGTGAGTTTGCTATTTCCTTTGCTTAGTGCTCATGCGGAGTCTGCTACTGTGGGACCTGGCCCATGATAAACACAAGTAATAAATAAAGAAGATGTTATGAGATCCTTTTTCTTTCTTGGGAGCTCAGGCCAGCAACCTGCTCTGCTCATCTCTGTTCGTACACTGAACACAAAGACCGACCTGGCAGAAGATGGGGTGTACAAGGGAGCAGGAGACCTGCAGCCATTCTTCAAGTCTCCTCTGGTCACTCACATGGACTCCCCAGTTCCCCATCGTTCTGTCCTGCCCACGGAGAGCAGACATCACCATCTGAAAATAGACCTGGTCCTCCCAGGTTTTTTGCTTAGAAACATGGCAGTCCAACGGAGGATCGAACCCACTCAGTTCTGTGCTGACCTTGGAGGCTGTCCTGTGTCCTGCACATCACGTTGGCAGGGCCTGCCTGTGCCCTAAGCTCTTGTGACCATTATGCACATCTGGACCAAATCCAGACCTTGACAGAGACCCCTTAACCTCCCAAGGCAGGATGAGCCCTGATGCTCAATAGGGCAATAGGGATGCTGTGGCTGAGGGGTGGCCCACTGGGCAGCCGTGCTCTGAGACCTGGGCTCCCTGCCCCAGCTCTACCCGGCTCCCCGACCTGGCTCACTCCTGCTGCGGCCCAGTGCCGAGCCGGCAGCCTGGCCAGCCTCCTTTCCCATCCTCTCACGTTTCCCGGCTCAGAGGAAGCAGCAGCAGATGTGTGAGCTGTTTGCTTTGTGCCGAGGCCACGCGGGAGTTACCTGCGCTCAGCCCAGACGCGCCGTTTCCAAATGAAACATGAGGGCTGAGCCAAGACCATCGAAATCTGGCCAAACCCTCAGTTGCTGTCGGCTGCCGGGCCAGCACCTTCCCCTGCACAGTGCGGAGCTGGGCTGGCCCTTGCGCTACACTGGCCTCACCATGGCCAGGCAGCCACAAGCTGGACCAGCTTCTCTGTGCCATCTCCATGGTCCCGCATGGCCCCAGCTCCTCCTCAGGTCCTGCTCTCTCTCAGGCCTGTCCCTACACTTGCAGTCAGGAGCCCAGCCACCATCTCCAATTGCATTTCCAGAACGCCTTCCCACACGGCAAGCGGCACTGAGCAGGAAGGCACGGAGAAGGAGAGAGAGGGGGGGCCTCCCTTCGGGGGCTGCCGCAGCCAAGACATCCCTGCACACGCCTGGGGCCTCCATGCTCACCCAGGGACACATGGCTCCTCCACTCCGACCCTGTCCCTGAACCCACCCCCAATCCCTTCCCCATCTCTGTCCCCAGCGCTGGTCCTGTCCCATCCCCACCCACCCGGGACAGTGTGGAGTGTTGCCCTGCACAGACCAAACCCAAATCTTCCCCCACCCAAATCTTCCTCCTCATCTCCCACCCACTTCTTCTGCCCAGACTTCCCCCCCGCAATCCCACCCTGGCCCATCCCATACCCTCCCCCCCCAGATCTGCTGCATCCTAAACTTGCCCCTGCCCCATGTCCCTTCTCTATTCTACACCTGGCCCTTCCTTCCACCCAATTCGTCCCGTCCCCCCGTCCCCCCGTCCCCTGCACTCACCCACCCCAGAAGCCCGTCTCCAGCACTCCCATCCCATATCATCAGTCCTCTGCATTCACATGTCCTGCATGGCCCACACTCACCAGCCCACATGCTCACACCCCACCATGCCCCAGCACTGCACCCATAGAGTGTTTTTTCTTACCAGCTCCACTTCTTCCTCCAGGCCAATCCGGAGGCCCTTTTCCCTGGCCAGGTCGCAGGACCGCTTCCTGCCTTGTCTCATGGGCCCCAGAATTCCTGCTCTCCCCCTTGCCCCCTCCTCCTGGCCCCATGGGCACTGCTCACCACCTGGCCCCAGAGCTCCTCACGGCCCCAGCCAGACATCCCAGTGCCCCACGACTCCAGCAAAGAAGTGCCCCAAACCTCACAGGTGCTTGTCCCAACAGACAGTCTGGACGCTGCCTTGGTTGGCAGTGCCTTGCTGCACTACCGCACCAGTTCCCCACTGTCAGCCCCAAGCCCCACATCTCTCCATCCCGACTCAGATGGGCTCCATCACCTGTCTCCAGCAACCAGGGCTCCAGGGCCGGAGCTGTGACTGAGACAGCAAATGCAGAGAACACAAAATATACAAAGTACAAATGGCATCACTGGCACATCTCAGGGTCTGCAGAACCTGTCAGAGGGGCAGCAGCTTTCCAGGCCGCACCTGTGACCCCTCACTACACGAAGGCTGATGCAGCACAGTCTCTCAGCTCAAATCCCACAGGTGCTGTTTCCAAGGTAATATAACAATACCAGTTGTGCATAATTAATGCCAATGTTCACAACCAGCCTAACACTGATGAACTTAGGCTGATGACTTCACAGGGGAGAAAGCAGTTAACAGCTTGGCTACAAGCAACTTCCTAGAGGTCTTACTCATGTTCCTGAGTACCATTTTGAGTGTCCTGTCCTGCAAGGCAGCTCCACACTTGTGCAAGCAAGGCCTGGCACAGTGGGCCCAATCTTAGCTGAGGTCAACACTGCTTTGCACAAAGGACATCCTGGAGGTGTGCCCATAGTATCAGTGATGCCACCCAGTACTCGCATGCAGAAAGGGTGTAACAGTGCTCTGCCCCATTTCCGACTCACACTGAGCACAGGGGTCTCTGTTCTAGCATTCCTGCTGCAACTGTTGCCCATCTAAGCCTTGACAACTGCACCAAACAGCCATCAGAAGCAGGTCTCCCATCCCAAGCCTCTCATAGCCCTGTCCATGCCCTCCTCAAGCTCAGCTCCTGACAGCTGTACCTACCTGTAAGAAGCAGGTCCCAACAGGGGTGTTCTCCTTCAGGGACACATTGTAGAAATTACTCCTGAACACTGGCTCATTGTCATTGACATCCTGCAGGGCCACATACACTACAGCTGAAGAAGAGAGGGCAGGGGTTCCCCTGTCTGTGGCCAGCACAGTCAGCTGAGGCTGAGGATCCTTCTCATAATCCAGTGGGGCAGCGGTGGTGATGATGCCTGTGGCAGGGTCAATGGCAAACCAGGTGGAGTGGGTGTCATGGCCATGCACGATACTGTACCGCACCTCCCCATTGGGACCCTGGTCCTTGTCACGAGCTGTCACCTGGAGGACAAAGCTGCCTGGGTACACAACCTCAGGGATGCTTTGTTTGTACTCCTGCTGGTCAAAGAGTGGAGGGTTGTCATTGATATCCATCACTTGCAGCACAAAGGCTGATTCTGCTCGGAGTGGGGGTGTTCCTGAGTCAGTAGCTGTCACCCGCAAATCATAGGAGTCTCTTTCTTCCCGATCCAGAAGCTGGTCCACACAGATCAGGTAGATGATGTTGTCCTTGGTAGTGAGGGCAAACTTGCCATCCCCTCCCTCCAGTGTGACATTGACATTGGAGTACTCACCATAGTCTGGGTCAGAAACAGAGATGCGTGCCACATACTGGCCGGGTTGGGCTCCCTCAGAGATCTGCGGGGAGCCATCTTCACTGAGGAAGATGATAGTCATGGTAGGCTGGTTGTCATTGTAGTCACGCACATGAATAGTGACAAAGGCTGTAGTGACCTCAGGATGGACAGCCTTATCCCTCGCCTGCACCACCAGCTCATGCACCTTCCTTACTTCATAGTCCAGACCCTTGTTGAGCTTGATGACTCCAGTCCGGGAGTCAATGGTGAAGTACTGGTCAGGATCACTCTGCCGCCGGTTGATCTCATAAATCACATCCCCATTGTCACCTTCATCTGCGTCAGAGGCAAAGACCTGCAGGATGCTGCTACCAGGTTTCAAATTCTCTGAGATGAGAGTATGATAGCGGCTCTGGTTGAAGCTAGGAGCATTGTCATTGATGTCCTGGATGGACACATCCAGCGTCATCTGAGTACTCCGGGGAGGAGAGCCACCATCATAGGCTTCCAACAGCAGCGAGTATGATGAACGGTTCTCCCGATCCAAGACATTGCTGACCACCAGGTCCAAATACAGGACCCCATTTGGTCCTCGACGTGTTTCCAGGCGGAAGGCCTGCCCCACATTCTCTCCCTTAATCACATAGCCTTGTGTATTGAGTAGGCCACTGTCAGCATCAAAGGCTGGATCCAAGGGAAATCTGCTGCCAATGGGTGTGTGTTCTGGGATCTGGAAGGTGCTGTGTTGTTTGGGAAAGGCTGGAGCATGGTCATTGATGTCATTCACTTGGATGTTCACTTCTACTGTGATGCCCTCTGGGGTAACAGCAATGAAGCTGTAGCGGTCCCGAGTCTCTCGGTCCAGGACACGAGCTGTTTTGATGATACCGGTGTTCTCATCTATCCCCAAGTCAGTGGTAACTCCGCTGCCCTCCTGTGCCGAGATGAAATACATGTAGGCGCTAGTTCCAGGGGGCAGGCCAGCACTGATGTCCCCAATGATGGTGCCAGCTGGCTGCTCCTCATCGATTTGTAGATCCAGGGTGCCCAGGACGGCAGAGCCCTTCCCTGCTCTCAGGCCCCCAAGAATTAGCAGCTCCAGCAGAAACATGGCTGACCCCTTCATCTGCTCCATTGCTAGTGACTTGCAGAGCAGAGGGTGGCTTGATCTCCTTTGCAGTGTGCACTTTAATCCTGCATGGAATGCAGACCAGAGGATGCTGGTTAAGAGGGAGCAGCAAAGGAAGGACAGGAGGAAAAAAAAAACCTAAAGAGGGAAGGCCTGTCACGTACCTGCTGCTCAATTGCTCTGTATCACCTATCCCTCACAAGGAACAAAGGTGAAAATGTGTCAGAGCAGAGGGTGCCCAGAATGAAGACCTGGGGCAGCACCTAATGTCAGCTAAGCGGGTCACACCTGACAGTGCGCTGAGGTTAGCAGCTAGTACCCTATCACATAGTCTATTTCCTACATAGTCAAGCATTCTTCCCAACCACCCGCCCTCCTGGCAACACTGGAGCCAGCTGCCCTAGAGCAGAGTGTTCCTGTGCCTTTAACAGCTGAATGCTTCCTGTGAGGCTGAGAGAGCTGCCTGCAAGATGACAGAGATTTCTGGATGAACAGCAGCCTAGCACCTCTCTACCCTGAAAAAAGCTGGTCTCAAAATGGGAGAGAGCTCAACAAGTGACTGTGTTGAGACCCCCCCAACCCCCACCCCCAGTAGCATGCCTTTCAGGACGACAGGGATATAGGTGCCAAAAACCCCATGAAGTGCAAATCTGGTGTCCCTGGGAGGGAGGAGCAGAACTGGAGCAGGCTTACATCCAGTGAACAATAAATCAGAATGGCTGTATTGCAAAGGATGTACCCACAGCTGGGAATGCCCAGGATAAAATCAGACAGGGCCCATTGTTTGGACTGGCACAGAGATCTGTGGATGCCCCAAGCTGGTACCATGGAGGGTGGTGGCAGTACAGTAGGAACGCAGCAACTCCCTCTGAACTGCCAGCTGCTCTGGCTCCTTCCCGGTCCCACACCCTCCACTGCTCACTCTCCTCCTTTGTCTCCTTCTCACTGCTCCTTGCTCATTCTGGCTCCTTCACTTCATTTCCCCCTGCCGTAGCTTCATTTCACTGCAGCAGTGGGGGAGGGACGAGCAGGGAGGAGCAGCTCCCTGCAGCAACACCACTACTGGACACGCTGGACATGCTCCCAGTGCCCAAGGACTGTCAGCCCCCAGGGGTCTGCCCACCCTCCCTGTGAATAGCCAGAGAAACTCAGCAGTCAAGGAGCTTGTGAAGAACACCAGCCTCAGTGCTGCTTTCAGCCCCCGGTAAACGAGGCTTAGTGGTCTGCAGGGATGGCGGCAGCATGAGCTCACACTTGGACTCTCTTGAAAGCATTTGCTGCTGGTCCCATAACCACACTCAGGAGCCGCTCATGTCAGACGCAGGACGGCAGGAACCTCCCTGTCTTGGGGGATGGAGGTGGCTGACATCGCCTAGTTTGGGGACTAAGAATGTCAGCCCTTGACCTAAAGAACCCTACAGCAGTGTTAACCCTTTCCAGGGGACGCAGGATGATTATTCCTGGGTCCTCTTTCCCACCTCGGGTCAGCTGTTTAGATTGGTTTTCCCTGTGGAAATCCTGGGTTAGTGACAGAAAGAAAAATATTAAGAAGTGTTTTGTACATATAAAGGAGTGTCTGTTTACTTCAGTGAGCATCCAGTGCCTGAGGTCTATGGCAAGTAAATCCCCACACTATTCTTGCACTTAGCAAGTATGAATCCTCCTGATCTCTCAGGAGCAGAAGTCAATAGAAGATACTTCCATCCCTGTGGGCTGCTAGCTGGGAATCTGCACTAACTCAGTGGTCCGAGACAGCTGGCGCTCTCTCTCTCTCTGTAGCAGCTAGTTAAATTTCCCCAGATGGAGGGGTAACTGCATACATCCAGAACATGCAGTGCTGGGGGAATGGGGTCCAAGTTCGCTTCTGTGGTGAAACTGCACCGTCCTAACTGTGACCCAGCTGTTCAGGTCATGGGAGGGTACAGGGCAGAGGGTTTAAAGCGTTGGTAGGAGGTTAGATGAAAAATAAATAAAAAGGAGAGTAGAAAAGAGGACAAGGCTCCCTGGGGCAATCTCAGTGGCTGAGGCCAGGATGAAGCTGAAAGGGCTTGGGTAGTGCTGGAACAGATCAGGGCACAGATATGGGGAAAAACCACCTGGTTTGATTAGTGATGTGGCTCCTGAGAAGCAGAAGGGAGTGCAGCAGGGCTTTCTGGGCTGCTGGTGGGGAGGAGAGAAACTTGAAAAGCAAATCTGGGGAGCGTGAAGAGCAGCTGAGAGCACTGGAGCAAACATAGAACAGAAATTAGGGTCCTTGGGGTGCGGAAGTGGTGATGAAAGTCTTTGTAAACTTTCCATCCTCCCTGGATAGAAGTGGGTAGTTTCAGAGCCTAGCTACCTCTTCAACAGGAGATGCAACTGCCAGGTTGCCAGATTGCACCAGTCCAGGATCGGCAGAAGGGCATCCACAGTACTAGCAGCCCTCTGTTCCTATGAAGTTTGCAGGCTTGGGTCATAGAGGAAGACAGCAGTGACCTCAGTGGATGCAGAGTCACCAAATCTGAACAGCTGCTTCCAATTAGCAGATAGCTCAGTGCTAGGGGCTGGCTTGACTGGTCCAGGCCCAGCCTGTGTAATGTGAGCCAGACTGCCCTGCTCCCTCTCTGTCCCTCCCACCATCAGGCACCAAGTTCCCTAGTGAAAAATGGCAGCAGAAGCCTCTGAAGAAAACTGCTAGCATGAGAATATGTCCAGAGAGGCGTCTGGGGCCCAAAGCCGTTGTAAGGAGGTTGACAGGAATGGCAGCTAAAATGGAGTGAGCTGCAAATATACATAAGCATCTCCAAGCCTAGGGCTGATAGGTCAGGGCACCAGGAAAGCCCAGCCTACACTTAGCAGATAAGTCACATTTAGAAAAAAAAGATACGGAATTACAGAGGGACCACTGCATGCATCCCTGCCTGCCTGCCAGTGGCACCTCGCATCTCATGTCAGCCATGAGGAAGGGGAAGCAGGCCCACAGCGGCCCCAGCAGAGACGCTGGAAAGACGGCACCCACTGTGCATGCCACAAACAGATGTCAGAGTGCTTGCTGTGCAAAAGCTCCATCAAAGCTGCAGATGCTGCTGATGCCATACCCAAAGTCTCACATGAGAGGCCATGACTCATGTAATGATGTTTTTGAGACTTCAGTCCAGATGAGGAAGGATTCAGAAGCCTGTTTCATCTTTGCTGAGCACCAGTCACTGACCTGGAATATGCTTTTCTCATTGCTCACTCCCAGTCCAGCCACACAGCCTCATTTCCCTCTGATATCAGCTCTGAGCAGTGACCAGCGGTGGTGACCATCCTCTAATGAAGATGCAGTCAAGCTCCACTGCATCCCTACGCGTCCCATTTCTGTGCCACACCAGGGCTTCCTGCAGGCTGTCCTATCCCTGAAAACACTTCCCCCGCAAAGGAAGCTCTAATAAAATTTCCTCACGCATTAGCCAGTTCCCACAATCCCAGCCCACATGCACCTCAGCAAGGACCTGGCCCCTGCCAATGCTGTATGCCCATCGCAGAGGTGCGGCAGGGCCTTGTCTGCTCCCTGTCCACTGGTGCCCTCCGGCTGTCGGGGTTCTCCCTCCCTCAGAGCCCCGGGGCGGCCCGGCCCCCCCGGCTCTTGGCGCTCCTCGCCCCGCCCGGGGCCGCCCAGCCGTCGGGCCCACCGCCCGCCGGTGCTCCCAGTCCTCGCGCACAGCCCCGTCCCCGGGCGCTCCCGGGCGTCCCGCACGGTGCACTCCCCGCGCCGGGGCTCCGCTCGAGCCCGCAGCCCCCGCCCGGCGCCTCCGCCGCGACCGCTGCGCGCCCGCCCCGCGGCGCGTCTGCCCCGGCGGCGGCGGTCCCGCGCCCGCACCGTCCCGCCCGTTCGCTGCCGGCGCCGGCCCCACTGCCGTCGCGCCGCGGGCGAGGCCGGTCCGGCCGCGGATCCGCGGTGCTGCGCCGCCGCGGGCGCGCCCCCCCTCGCTTCCCCCCTCCACCTCCCGCCCCATTGTCTGCGCAGCGGAGGCAGAACAAAGCACCCGGTCCCGGTCCCGGTCCCCGGCCCGGTCCCGGTCCCGGTCCCGGTCCCGGTCCCGGTCCCGCCCGGCCCGGGCCGCCGTGCGGCGATGCCGACGTGCGGAGAACCAGGCGCGGGCGGCGGGGCAGCAGGAGCGGGTCGGTCCCCTGCGCTGGCACTTACACCGTGCGTCCCGCGCTGGCGGCGCTCACATCCCGCAGGATCCGGCCCCGCCGAGACGTCCCGCAGCCGCTCCGGTATCCTGGCGCTCCGCCGCCGCCGTGGCTTCGGCACCGCTGGCCGCTCCGGGCCCCCCCCCCCTCGCCCCGGCGCTCCGGTGCCCTCCTGTGCCGCGGCCGCCCCCGCGTTTCGGTGTGCCGGCCTCCCGGTGCCGCGGCCGCCCCGGTGCCGCGGTCGCCCCGCGGAGCGCTCGGCGGCAGGCGGCGGGTCGGCGCTGGCTCGGCGCGGAGGCTCCTGCTGAAACCCGACCCAGCGCCGCCCTCAGCCCCCCGCTCCCCCCACCGCCCCCATCCCCGCCCCGCCACCGGAGCGCGCAGGCAGAGCGCGGCCCCGGAGCGGCCCCGGGCAGGGGTCCGTGGCGACGGGACGGCCCGGCGGGCACGGGGCACGGAGGGGCCAGGGAGCAGCGTCGCGGAGAAGGCCGGCACGGAGGGGGAGGAAGGGCTGGAGCCGGGGTGAAGAGGGACAGGGAGGAAGCAAGGGGCGCCGGGAGCGCGGGGAAATGGGAAGGGGTAGGCAGGAGCAAGAGGCAAGGCAGCGGTGGGACGGGACAGGGCGAGGAGAGGACCGGGCAGGGGATGGAGGGGGGCTGTGGGTGACATTGGGAGCATGTGGGGACACGATCCGCAGAGGCACAATCCATTCTCTGCTCTCTGCCACAGCTCCTGCCTAAGCACAGAGCCCAGAGCCCAAGTACCTGTAACCTGCCACCACCTTGCCTCACAGCAGGGCTTCCAATGTCCAGGCTGGAAGGTACTCATCTGTAGTGCCTGCGCTGCTGGTGATTGGGGCCCCACCAGTCTACCAAGAGACAAACCAAGACTCTGGTGAGTGACTGTCTAGGCTTCTCTGCCAGTGGCTTCCTCCCTGGCTCAGCTTGACCACCCAGACCGTTTTTCTCTGCTCCAGACAGGCCAGGTCACAGCAGTATCGCTGTGTCTGTTGGAGGCCACTCAGCCTCCAGGCTGATAATCACTACTGGGCCTTCTTTTATTTCTTAGTAGAGAAACTGCCATTGACTACAGGTGGTGACAGTCCATTGTTAAGATCATGTGCTATAAAGGCCACAGCTCAGTCTGCTTCATTAGGAAAATGTCTAGTTTCTTCCATCAGTGACAATCAATTCAAACAGAGAATATGGACCACCAGACTAATTTCATACAGAAGGAGCCTTTCAAGATTTGCATGTCTGCATCCCTTCCCGAATACCACCTAGGCTGATCTGGATTTAGAAATAAAAAGTAACTCTGGATTACTTTTACTGATCTAAAGGTACCCTGGAGAAACAAATCCTTTTGACCCTGAACAGCACATCTTACAATTCGTGTCATAAATTCACTGAGCTATAATATATTCAGTTTATTTCCTCCTACATCTATCTTCAGAAGGTCACAGGAAGGCAGGAAAAAAGCTCAGAAGTGGGGAGCAAGAATGATAAAGGTTCAGATCAGCTTCAGTGCATAGAACAATTCAGTCTTCATTCTGGAAAGGAGACAAACGAGGGAAATGGGGAAGAGAACAATGAAATCATGAGTGGTCTGTGGAGGGTGATTTTGTTCAGCTCTGTGGAGCTGATTTTGTTCACTGTGTCTTCCAATATGAAAGAGGCATGAAATAAGGCTAACAGAAGCCAAGATCAAAATACACAAAAGAAGGTGGTACTTCATGTGAGGGACTGTGGATCTGGGGAACTTCTTGCCATAGAATGCTGTGGATGCTCAAAATCTACATCGGCCCAAGAGGTACCTGGATTAGTTCACAGAAGAGAAATCCTTTGAGGGTTCCTGAATAGAGGACACCACCTCCAGCCCATGAAGTCATGTGAGTCACAACGAGTTCGGTCTGGAGGTGTCCTTAGGTGAAATATCGTGTCTATGCTTCTCCTGTTCTTCCACACCTTCCCGTGCATCCACTCGTAGCCACCGTTGGAGCCTGGGCTAGAGGGAGTCTTGAGCTGACTCCCAATGACATGGTCCTTACAATCTTGTGTCTGTTCCAGTTTTAACAATGACATTTCAGTCTTGATTTAGCTATTGTGTCCTTATTTCTCTTTATTTTTGTCTACAATTGTTTTTTCTTACATTACCTTATTCCCTCCCAGATATTTTCAGAAACAGCAGTAAGCATATCATTCAGCATCTCTTCTTCTAAAGGAAACAAACCATGTGCTCTTACTCTTATGATCAACTATCCATTGCTGTTATTCTAGTTGCTCTTCCATATGTACGTCTTCTAGTTTAAATTAATGTCTCTTTAATATAGCAGATCAGAATTCCCACTGTGTTCTGAAGAAGTGTCATCTGCACCTTATAGAAAAGCATTTAAGGGAAGGCTTCCTTTCTCTACTGGAAATGTCTTGCTTGCAGTACTTTCGGATGGCATTTGCTTTTTCATAGTTGCATCATCTTACTATCTCACATGTGACTCACACAGGTATTCTTCCTCTTCTGTGGTTTCTGACTAGAGTAATTTCCAGCTTCTGGCCCAATATTTTCTAATACTTTGCTAAGACCAAGATCCACAATGTGATTTAGGCATATACTCTCCATGGTTTCTAATACCTTGGTGTTTGCAGCAGCGCCTTTATTGATATGGGTTCAAATGCATTAACTTTTACTTTTTGATAGATTAATCAAATATGTGGGGCTGATGGTGCTGAAAGATGTTGATGTGATCACAAGGCTGCTGTCCATTACATATAAAAAATTGTGCCTTTGGAGAGGTGTTTGATGACTGGAAATAAGCTAATAGACCTGGCAGATCTTTAATGACACTTTCCATAGAGCACAAGATCTCGTGATCCCCATGTGTTAGAAATCAGGAAAGGAAGGCAAGAGACCAGCATGGCTGAGTAAAGACCTGCTGGTCAAACTAAAGGGCAAGAAGGAAATGCACAGGCAGTGGGAGCAGGGACAGGTATCCTGGGAAGAGTATAGGGACCTTGCCTAGTTGTCTAGGGATGAGGTCAGGAAGGCCAAGGTGCAGCTGGAGCTGAACTTGGCAAGGGATGCGAAGAGTAGTAAGAAGGGCTTCTATAGGTATGTCAGCCAGAAAAGGAAGGTCAAATAAAGTGTACTCCCCCGATGAACACGACTGGCAAACTGGTAACAGCAGATAAGGAGAAGGCTGAGGTACTCAGCCTGTTGCAGGTAACTCCAAGTTGAGTGGGAGTGTTGATCTGCTTGAGGGCAGGAAGGCTCTACAGAGGGATCTGGACAGGCTGGATGAATGGGCTGAGGCCAGTTGTATGAGATTCAACATGGCTAAGTGCCAAGTCCTGCACTTGGGTCACAACAACCCCATGCAACGCTACAGGCTTGGGGAAGAGTGGCTGGAAAGCTGCCTGGCAGAAAAGGACCTGGGGGTGTTGGTCAATAGCCAGCTGAATATGAGCCAGCAGTGTGCCCAGGTGGCCAAGAAGGCCAATGGCATCCTGGCCTGTACCAGAAATAGTGTGGCCAGCAGTACTAGGGCAGTGATTGTCCGCCTGTACTCGGCACTGGTGAGGCTGCACCTCAAATACTGTGTTCAGTTTTGGGCCCCTCATTCCAAGAAAGATATTGAGGTGCTGGAGCGCATCCAAAGAAGAGCAACAAAGCTGGTGGTCTAGAGAACAAGTCTTATGAGGAGCGGCTGAGGGAACTGGGGTTGTTTAGCCTGGAGAAAAGGAGGCTGAGGGGAGACCTTATCGCTCTCTACAACTGCCTGAAAGGGTAGCGAGGTGGATGTCGATCCCTTTTCCCAAGTAAGAAGTGATAGGACAAGAGTAAAAGGCCTCAAGTTGTGCCAGGGGAGGTTTAGATTGGATATTAGGAAAAAATTCTTCACCAAAAGGGTTGTCAAGCATTGGAACAGGCTGCCCAGGGAAGTGGTTGAGTCACCATCCCTGGAGGTATCTTAAAAAAATGTAGATGTGGCACTTAGGGACACGGTTTAGTGGTGGACTTGGCAGTGTTAGGTTAACGGTTGGACTTGATGATCTTAAAGGTTTTTTCCAAACTAAACAATTATATGATTCTATGATTCCCTGAGTCTACTCAACAACTTTTTTGCCTCAGTCTTCACTGGCAACCTCTCTTCCCACACCTCTTGAGTGGATGGACGTCAAGGCAGGGACTGGGGCGGCAAAGTCCCTCCCACTGTGAGAGGAGATCAGGTTTGAGACCATCTGAGGAACCCGAACATACATAAGTCTATGGGACCTGACAAGATCCATCCCAGAGTCCTGAGGGGATTAACTGATGTAGTTGCCAAGCCACTCTCCACGAGATTTGAAAAGTCATGGCAATCAGGTGAAGCCTCAGGTGACTGGAAAAAAGGAAACATTACACCCATTTTTAAAAAGGGTAGAAAGGAGGACCCTGGGAACCGCCGACCTGTCAGCCTCACCTCTGTGCCTGGGAAGATCATGGAACAGATCCTCCTAGAAGCTATATTAAGGCACATGGAGGACAAGGACTTGATTCGAGACAGCCAGCGCGGCTTCACCAAGTCCTGCCTGACCAACTGTTAGGGGTTTGTGTGGCGCGGGTTTTTTTGGTAGCAGGGCAGGGGCCACAGGGGTGGCTCCTGTGAGAAGCCGCTTGAAGCTTCCCCGGCTGCAACCTGGACCCGCCTCTGGCCCAGGCCAAGCCCATCAGCAACAGTGGTAACACCTGTGGGAGAACAGATTTAAGAGGGGAAACCTGCAGTGGGGGAGGAGATTGGAATGTGAGAGGAACACCTGTGCAGATACCGAGGTCAGTGAGGAAGGCAGGAGGGGATGCCCCCGTAGCCCGTTGTGAGACTGCAGGCTGTCCCCCTGCAGCCCATGGAGGTGAACAGTGGAGCGGAGGCCCCCAAAGATGGCCGTGACTCCACAGGAAAGCCCACACTGGAGCAGTGTGTGACTGAAGATCAGCCTGCGGAAAGGACCCATGCCAGGGAAGTTCGGGAAGAACTGCAGCCCACAGAAAGGACCCACATTGGAGAAGTTTGTGAAGGACTGTCTCCTGTGGGAGGGACCCCACGGTGGAGCAGGGGACGAGTGAGGGGTCCTCCCCCTGAGGAGGAAGGAGCGGTGGAGACAAGGTGTGGTGAGCTGACCCCAACCCTATTCCCTGTCCCCCTGCGCTGCTGGGGGGAGGAGGTGGAGAGAACCAGGAGTGGGATTGAGCCAGGAAGGAGGGAGGCCTGGGGGGAAGGTGTTCTCAGGTTTGGTTTTACTTCCCAATATCCTTGGTTTGTTTTGATTTGTAGTAAATGAAATTGATTTTGTTTCTTCCCCAAGTTGAGCCTGTCTTTTGCCCATGACCACAAGTGGTGAGTGATCCCTCCCAGTCCTTATCTCGATGCACGAGCCTGCCTTTATATTTTCTCCTCATCCCACCGGGGCGGGAGCGAGCAAGCGGCTGCATGGTGCTTTATTTGGCTGGGCTTAAACCACGACACCAACCTAGTGGCCTTCTATGATGGAGTGACTACATTAGTGGACAAGGGCTGATGTCATCTATCTGGACTTCTGTAAGGCCTTTCACATGGTCTCCCACAACATCCTTCTCTCTAAATTGGAGAGATACAGATTTGATGGATGGACTATTCAGTGGATAAGGAATTGGCTGGATGGCTGCATCCAGAGAGTAGTGGTCAATAGCTCAATGTCCAGATGGAGATCACTGATGACTGGTGTCCCTCAGGGGTCCATATTGGGACCAGTACTGTTTAATATCTTTATCAATGACATAGTGGGTCTGAGTACACCCTCAGCAAATTTGCAGACGACACCAAGCTGACTGGTGCGGTTCACACACATGAGGGACAGGATGCCATTCAGAGGGACCTGAACAAGCTCGAGAAGTGGGCCCATGTGAATCTCATGAGGTTCAACAAGGCCAAGTGCAAGGTCCTGCACCTGGGTTGGGGCAGGCTCTGATATCAATACGGGCTGGGGAATGAAGGGATTGAGAACAGCCCTGCCGAGAAGGACTTCGGGGTACTGGTGGATGAAAAGCTGGACATGACCCAGCAATGGGTGCTCGCCACCCAGAAAGCCAACCACATCCTGGGCTGCATCAAAAAAAGTGTGGCCAGCAGGCCAAGGGAGGTGATTCTGCCCCTCTACTCTGCTCTGGTGAGACCCCACCTGGAGTACTGTGTCCAGCTCTGGGGTCCTCAGCACAGGAAAGACATGGACATATTGGAGCAGGTCCAGAGGAGGGCCACAAAAATGATCAGAGGCTTGGAACACCTCTCCTGTGAGGACAGGCTGAGAGAGAGTTAGGGGTTGTTCAGCCTGGAGAAGGCTCTGGGGAGACCTTATTGCAGCCTTCCAGTACCTTAAGGGGGTCTGCAAGAAAGATGCAGAGGGGCTTTTTACAAAGGCATGTAATGATAGGACAAGGGGTAATGGCTTTAAACTAAAGGAGAGTAGATTCAGACTATTTGAGGAAAAAATTTTTTACTGTGAGGGTGGTGAAACACTGGCACAGGTTGCCCAGGGAGGTGGTCGATGCCCCATCCCTGGAAGTGTTCAAGGTCAGGTTGGATGGGGCTCTGAGCAACCTGATCTAGTTGATGTCCTTTCTCATTGCAGGGGGGTTGGACTAGATGACCTTTAAAGGTCCCTTCCAACCCAAACCATTCTATGATTCTATGATTTTAACATTACATTCACCTTTAAGAAAGGCAAGGAGGAACTCAACCACCCATTTGTCAGGGTCATCTCTGTTCCCAGAAAACTCATGGACCACATTCTCTCAGAATCTATTTTTGAACATATGGAGAACAAGGAGGCAATCAGGAACAGTCAGCATAGATTTAGCAAGCACAAATTGTGCTTGACCAGCCTGATTAACTTCTCTGACAAAATGACTGGCTATATGGATGAAGGGAAAGCAGTGGATGCAAAATGCCTTGACAGACTTGACAGTGGCTCCCACAGAATTTTCATTTATAACCTGAGGAAGTATGGGCTGAATGAATGGAGCATTAGGTGGGCTGAAAACTGGCTGCACCTCTGGGTTTAAAGGGTAGTGATCAATGACTCAACATGGGGTTGGAGCCTGGCAGCCAACAAAGCATGCAAACATTGATTTGGGACCCAGTATTGTTCAGTATCTTTAACATTCTATGATAACACAGGGTGCAAGTTTGCAGATGACACTAGGAGAGGTGGCTGATACATTGCACGGCAGAACTTTGGTCCAGAGACATGTCTAGTAACTCAAAGAATTGGATTAGCAGAAACCTCGTGAAGTTCAATAAGAAGTACAAAGTTCTGCACCTGAGGCAGAATAACCCCATACATAATTGGTACGGGTTGGGATCCAACTGGCTGAGTTACAGTCCTGCTGAAAAGAATGTGGAGGTAGGGGTGGACACTGAATTAAGAGTTGATAGTATGCTTCCATTGCAAATAAGGCAAACAACTTACTGCATTGCATTAGGAGAAGGGTGAGCAGCAGATCAAGGGAAATAATTATCCCCCTTGACTTGGGAGGTGCTGAAGTCACACCTGGAATCCTATGTACATTTTTGGCTCCCCCTGTTCATGAGGGATATGGAAAAACTGTAGGAGATAGGTAGGGGCCTGGCACACACAATCGATTTATAAAGAGAGACTGAAGAAGCTGGGTTTGCTCAGTCTAGTGATGAGTAGGCTAAGGGTTTTTTTAATGGCACCCTACTGCTACTTGAAGGACAGGTTAAAAAGATGATGGAACCAAATGTTTCTCCATAGTAGCAGACAACAGAACAGTAACAATGTCAGCTTGGGAGATTCAGAGTGAATGTTAGGGACATTTTTTTCACCAGGAGGGTAGTGCAGCACTGGAAAAAGCTACTCACAGAGGCTGAGAATCTCAGCTCCTTGCAAGTTTTCAAGGCTGATCCGACCTAGTATTGTTGACAGTCTGTCTTCAAATGAGAGGTTGGAACTATGCATTTCTGGACACCCCTTTTAACCATGAAGGGCGGTCTACTATGAATTTCATTCAATTTCTGTTATGCTACTCCTTAATAATAGCTTTTTGCTTTTATAATGTTCTGGTCACCCTCTATACTCACAATGCTTCTTTGTGTCACTGATCAACCTTATCAGCATACTTTTTTTTTGGGGGGGGGGTGGGGGGGTGGGCTGAGACCTTTACTGAAAAAAATTAAATAGATGAGCTCCAAAACTGATCTTTGAAAAGACTGTGCATTTCATCAAGCATAAAACTTCTGATTTACTGGTAACCCTCTTTTTTTTTTTTCCAGTCTTCCACTTCTTACAGGTTTTGTATTAGTTTCTGTTTTCTCCATTTGAATAAATAATTTCTCATGTGTTACTGTAGCACTGCAGTTCAGATAGTCTGATCAACCTTTTTTCCTGGCCCCCAAAAAATCACTTATAAAGTTGTCTAATGTGCTAGTCTGGCATGATTTAGCAAACTTGCTGCATTTGATCACATTTGCCATTTATCGTCATATTTTCAAATTATCATTTCCCTTTAAAATCTGCTTTGAATCCTTCATACTACTGCAAGCAATCTTCATTCTCCTAGGTCATTCACTTCAGTCCTCCTTTCTTCAGTATCTGTGATGTTTGTTATTCTTCAGCCCCATGGTGTTACCTCAGATCATTAAACAACCCTCCTCTCAGACTTGCAATTTGTACACAAGTGCTGCCTCTACTTAGAGATGGAAATTAGTGGATTCCTTCTGGTCTCCTAGTAAATTCTAATTTACTATATATTCTTGGAGCCCTTTGGCAAGAGAAGGGAGAACAGATCCATATGATGGGCATGGACATTCAGAGAAATCTTGGACAGTCTTTCTGACATGCAAGAATCTTTGGAGCTGTATGTGGACTGGTAGAAAAATCTAAGTCAAGCTATGCCTTGTAAGAGCAACTAAGACACAGAAACAAGAGCAGAAATATGCTACTCAGCTATTCAGGGCAGAAGGATACTGGTAATAGTAAAGGTTGGGACCGGACTGCAAGGCTCCCAGCTGTGTCATGCCTTTTAATATTAATGATATGGAGGCCAGAGTATGGAGAAGGGAGATGACTGAGTTTTTTGGATTAATCAGTGCTTTGGTGAACTTCAGAAACTGAAATAACATAGGAGTTGGTGAAACATGGCAAACTGGAGCCAGTAGTGACCAAAGCATAGCTGGAAGGCAGCACAGAAAACATGCTCTCTGCATGCTTTACATTTCCCTAGATCTACAGGCAAATACTGCAATGTAATGGGATGTCATGCTATCTCTCATGTTTCTATTCTGCCACCACAATGATCCTGATCCTGGAGTCGTGCACGTCCCCACCAGGACTGGACTCTGCATGCTCCCACCCTCATCCATAGCAGGTGGGATGTGGTCTGGCAGTTTAGCACCTTCCTGCTAGATGGCATCTTGCTCCTGAACTGGATAGGAGCAATCTGGCAGGTAGCCCAGCAGGACTAAGTTGCTCACAGGCTTCCACTCTTGCAGGCTGGAGTCTGGCTCAAAAGTCCCAAACAGGAAATCCTTCGAGGATGTGTTTAGGCTCTGATTCCCGGATGCTCACAGCAAGCAAAGGCTTCCTGCATTCAGAATGGATGTTAAAAATAAAAGAAGACAGGCACCTGCTAGGAAGATACATGGCTGGGGTTGGGGGGTGGGGCGGGGAAGGGAGGAGCTTTCCCTAAGACAGAAGTAAGTTTTTTCAGGTGAGATCCCAAGTTTGCCTCTGCCATTTGGAATGCCCTTGAAATCCATGAAATACAGAGAAAAAGTTGCAAGGTCATTTCACCTAGCAAATGGAGCCAGTACCTCAGCTTTGCAGCTCTATATTCACAGCCTGGTCAAAAAGAAATGCTGCTAGTGCACTGCTGCTGGATGTAACCTGACTAGACAGCTTTGAACCTCACAGTGGAAGAGTTCTTCTGCATCTCCTGCTTGTCTAGATGGACACAAAGCTCCTGTCATAAAGTCCTTGCAACAGGCATATTTCTGTGCCATAGGGTTTGTTCACGAGCAGCCTGGAGCCCTGAATGTAAGGTCGGCTCCCTGGGCTGCATCTAATGGGATGGTTTTAAGGTAGAGCAGGTAGAGTTCATGGCTTTTGTTAATTTGTTTCTGAGAACGTTTACAATCTTGGAAATGTGGTGAAGCGCTGGAAGCAGCTGGATTGAGCAGTGGTCTTAACATCATGCTTATGCTACATCATGCTTGAAGTAAGGTTGCCCAGCTATCACCTCCCCTTGCTTCCCATCTTTCTTATGGTAGGCTGGTAAGGACTCCCACAGTCTATTTTCCAGGGCTCTATCTAGTACAGTCCTAAATGCCCTGAACACTTGATTGTCAACCTTGCCTCATTTTTAGAGAAATTTTCTAGCACAGCAAAACCTGTGAAATAGTTGGGCTAAAACATTGCTCCTTGCTACCTCCTTGTCTTGAACTTACATTATACCATGCATCTTGCAGGCTGGGAGTCCCACTGTTCATCGTTTCATCTGCCCCAGCCCTGGACTTGTTCTTAATTTTCCCCATTCCTTGCATTCCCAACTAGCAGCTCTCTTGTAATTCAGCTTGGGACTTCTCAAACAGCTCATTTGCTATTATTTTAAGTTATAGCAGCATCTAAAGGTTAAGACTTCAAGTGCAGCAATAAGACAATTCATGCCCAGAAGGCAAAATAATCAAAAGCGAAGACAAGTAAGTAGATACAACAAAGAGCATGGAAGGATAAGGCTACAAGTGAGATAGCAGTTAGATTCTTTGCAGGTACTTTCTAAACAGCATAGTATAGGTAGATTTTAAACAGTAGAAAAAAAATCTAGGGCTGTCAGCTGCTTCATTCCCATACCTCAAAGAGGGTTCAGCTGAACACAGAAGTCCCTGTCATGCTCAGCAGATGTGTACCTAACTAGTTTTTAAAGTCCTCCCATAATGAAGACTTCATAAACCTGCCAGTCAATCTGTTCAGTGCTAAATTTTCTTTGCTATTATTTAAACCCGTTATTTCTTGTACTATCTGTCATGAGCACTGGAAATAGATTGTTCTCTTTGCAACTGTCCTTTACAAATCAAGGCGGTTATCATATCTTCTCACTCTTCTTTAAGCTAAACCGCCCCAGAGCATTTAATCTTTCCATACTGTATTTTCTCAACCTCTAATCATCTCCTCTGGACTTTCTCAGATTTGTCTACATTCTCTGAAGTGCACTGACTTAAGATTGGACACAGTACTGTGGCTAAGGGCCTTATCACAGCAAAGCACAGCCAGAAATGATACTTATGCATCCTGCAAGTCATATGCCTGTTTATACCATCTCATATGATGTTGTTTGTTTTTTGCAACAACATATCCTCAGCTGATTCATAGTCAGCCTACAGGTCACTATAAACTAAACATGGAGAACTACTGTATAGACTGCTGTTTCTCAGTGTCTACCTGTACAGCTTACTGTCACAGAGAACTACTGTATAGACTGTTGTTTCTCAGTCTCTACCTGTACAGCTTTGTTCCTACCAAGTGGATAATCTTCCTACCAAGGAATAATAATAATTTTAATATTTCTATCAATGTGGCTTACTGTCCTGACTAATAATCTGCAAGGAAGTATGGACTGATTAAACAGAAGCACAGAGAACAATAGGGAAATTATATTACTGCAGCTTTAGTGATGTAAATTTAATGTTCAATATTTATAAAGACTGTAGAAAACTCAAAGTGGTCAGGGAAGAGTCGTAAGAATGAGTCAAGATCCGTAGAACAAGTTTCTACATGGAGAGCTTCAGAAAGATTAAAAAAATAAGTGATTTCTAAGTATCTGTAAGAAAGAAAATTTTTAATTGTGTATAATGTTTCAACCTAGCAAATGAAGGCAGAACAGGAGCAATGGGGTATAACTGCAGTTATACAAACTGAAAGTAAAGAGCAACAGTTCAATGGAAGGAGGAATTAATCACTAGAATAAAGAAGAAAAAGGCGTAACAGATTCCTAGCAGTCAAGGTTGTCCATCTTTGGCTGGACAGGGTGCTGGACCGTCTTGTCTAGACCGTGCTTTTGCCAAGAACGGTTGGAAGAGATGATCCTTGAGGTCCCTTCCAACCTGTAAGTCTATGATTCTATGAACTTTCTCAAGAGATGTGCCAGTTCAGCGGAAGTTACAGGGTTTGAAAGAGGAGTCTCTCCCTGAGGTTCTATGAGCTTTGTGATTCCCAAAAGACACAGACAGTGTCGCCTGGTCTTAGTGTCTGAACTGCCCTCTGAATCTGTGTGCTGCTTGCCCCATTAAAGTCTTCCCACATTGATGGCTGAACTGTGTCAAACCAAGAAATTATTTTTATGATGAGAAAAGGGAATGAGAGAATGATGAGAAGGAAACCATTTAATACATTTTAGTCTATGAGCCAAGATAAAACTGAAATCAACATTTCCAGAGAGGGAAGTTGACGGAGCTGAGCCCTGTGCTACTGACTGCTCTACTTCCTGCCCTGGCTTCTTCCATCCTCCTCTTCTGGGATCTCTTCATCCATGTTTCTGCAGCAGGGTGACCTCATTTGGCAGTGGCCTCTGCAAGCATACGCTGACTAAAGCGCACCATTCTCATAGGTGCCTCTTAGAAAGCTGCTCACTAAGGCCTGGACTTCCTCCCTGGTAGCAAACAAGTCTCCTTCTGTTCCCCTGAAAATCAGCTGGGAGGAAGTGAGATGGGGAGGTGGTTTCCGAAATACTGTGGATTGTGATTACAGACATAGTCTCAGATCCATGGGGTGGGGGTGGGGAGCACAGGAGCTGCATGGGGAATCCAGATTATTTTGGTGTGAGGTAAACACGAGCCTTTGATCAATGGTGTTCACAGACAGATACAAGCCGAATGGCAAAGGGCCTGCTGGTGTTTTGTAAAAGGAAAAAAACAATTTGAGGAATATCCCTTCCCAAAGTACATGGCTTTTGCTTTGGAGGAGTTTTCTATATATAGTGAGGTGATTATTTCAGAATGGAAAATGTTTGTTCAGGAAGGAAAGGCTCTGAGATCAGCAGAGTCAAGTCTCACCCACATGCTGTCGGCTCCATTGGACTCTTCTGCCTAGCAGCAGGGAGCTGGGAGGAGTCTGCAGGGGCGATGTGACTGTCCAGGAATCACCCACCTACACCTGAGTTCTCCTCACTCAACATCTTGGGTTGAAGCTCTGCTCTGTCACAGAGGGGCAGGTTCTGAAGTAAGATCTGATGATTCCTCCAGGAAAAAGAAAAATGCAGATGGTCTGACCTTCTTTTTGCCTTTGACAAATTATTATCCAGAACCGATGCTCACTGGGATGCAATGTGATATCCCGCAAATACACTACACTCCTCTGCATGCCAGCAGGCAACCTGGCAACAATGTGCACACGGACCAAACGGCCCGTGCTAAATATGCTGCATGCATATATAAGGTCTGAACTGCACTAAATATACCCGCCGCAAATAGACACAGGAAGCTGTGGTTCTTAAACTAGTGAGGACGACACAGAAGCGCACACACTCCTCTGCTCTCTCGCCCCCCTCCCAGCAAGGCAGGCAGGAACTGGTATGATACAGCTCCATCTAGTGGAAGTTTATCTATTACACAGTCTTAATCTCAGGATTATTAGTTATTTTGTGTTGGAGCATTGCTTATGAGTCCCAGATACAGACCAGTGTGTGTGCTAAACTTATCGCGCTTAAATTATTTTAAAAGCCCGAAAAAAATCATTAACTTGCAGTTTAAGCTGCTCTGACGCACATAACTTGACAAAGATGTTCCATTACGAAACATCAAACGCTCTAATCCAAACCACAATCCAAAAACATCCCATAGGTTAAAAATGCACATATAAGCCTACCACACACTTTAAAAAGTTACTCGGACCTCCAGTTTAAATCACAGCTGCATAGCTCCTCCAACAGCTGAATCAGGCTATAAACAACCACTTAGCTGGTTCTGCTTTACGTAACCTTTAAGGGCCATAACTGAACTAGCAGGAGGAAGAAAGTAGATTTGGTTTATGAGACAACGATTCTTAAATATCTAAAAATAACTCAGGACACTGTGAGACAGAAGAAGGGACGGGTAACCCAGGAGGAGTATAGAGATGTTATCCAAGAAAGTAGATATGGGGTAGGGAAAACCAAAGCCCACCCGGAGTCAAATCTGGCAAGAGATGTGAAGTGCAGCAAGAGAAGCTTCTGCAGGTATATCAGCAGCAACAGGAAAACTAAGGAAAACGTGGGTCCACTGCTAAATGGGGCAAGCACCCTGGTGACAAAGCACGCAGAAAAGCAGCTTTCAGGAATCCCAGGCCCCTAAAACCAAAGGGAAACTCTGGAGCAAGGAAGACTTACCCTTAGCGGAGGAGGGTAATGTTAGGGACCAGTTTTATCAGACCGGGCTTACACAAGTCCCTACGACCTGATAGAATGCACCCACAAGTGGTGAAGGAGCTGGATGACATCACTGCAAGGCCACTCTTGATTATCTTCGAAAGGTCATGGTGACTAGGGAAGGTTCCTGAGGACTGGAAGAAAGCAAATATCACTCCTATCTTCAAGAAAGGCAAAAAGGAAGATCCAGGGAACCACAGGCCAGTCAGCCTCATCACAATTTACTGTAGACAGAGAATTATATAGACATGCCCCATTTTTTCCACCTTTCCTTACTGCATCCCCTACCTCATGGATGCTGTCAGTGGAGCACATCAGAGAGGTTTTATAGTCCTACCTAATGAACTTCTGGAAGGTGTTTACATTTTGTAAGGAAGACATTTATAAATGCTATAAACTGGAAATTGTACCTTGTCTGCTTTGTGTGCCTGTGACCTGAAGGCAATTTAGTGGCTGCCAAAGACTTCCATCATCAATCATAGGTAAGATCCTTCCCTGTTCATGTTCATCAAAGAGAATATCAGAGAGGAGAAGAGGATCATAAATTTTGAAATGTTAAATTTAAAATCACACTAAAACTTATAAAAAAAAAAAAGATATGAAGGGTAAACTAACACTCTGGCTTTAAAATCTGTGACTCCATGCAATAGCTGTGAGACTCACATTCTCTGCAGTTACATAAAGTATCACAAAATTCAAATGGAAGGAGGAAAAAACATGCCCTGCAGGTAGGTGTTTTTAAAGGTGACGCGAGAAGTGTTTAACCCATATGGTTACTGGAAGTGTTCAAGGTCAGGCTGGATGGGGCTTTGAGCAACCTGATCTAGTGAAAGATGTCCCTGCCCATGGACTAGAGATTTTTAAACATCCCTTCCAACGCAAACCATTCTATGATTCTATGATTGTATGACTCTGTAATTATCCTCCCTGATGTTAGTGTACTGCATGACTGTCCCCTTGATGTTGGGTGACAATGACAGTGTTTTGTGCTGATGGCAAGACAGTAAGCAATCAAAGAATCATAGAATAGGTGAGGTTGAAAGGGACATCTGAAGAACTTCTAGCAAGCACTGCCAGCTCAAGGCAGTGTCAACTACAGCAGGTTGCTCAGGACTGCATCTGGTTTTGTTTTGGATATCTCCAAGACAGGAGACTACACAACGTCCCTGAGCAATCTGATCCAGTGTTTGACCACCCTCACAGGAGAAAGTCTTTTTGTATGTTTAAATGCAATCCTGTGTTTCAATTTGACAGTGTCAATGAGGGGATACCTTAAGGAACAGTGGAAAAAGTGGGTTATATCCATATAATTATTCTCTGTAATAAATGAAGAAGTGAAGGAAATAATGCTGGAAAATGAGGAAATCCATAATAGTCCTTGGTTTTACTAAGATTTGTTTCACAAACTGGGATTGGGTACCTCCAAACCAGAATATATGCAGTCTTCATAAGAAGGACTGAATCACAAAATAATTGAAGTTGGAAGGGACGCCTAGAGATCTAGTCCACCTCCCCTGCTCAAAGCAGGGACAACTAGAGCCTTACTAACATTGAAGCAAACAACATCCACTGCTCTCCCCTCCTACACCAAGTCATCTCATTGTAGAAGGCTATCAGGTTAGTTAAGCATGATTTTCTCTTCATAAATCTTTGCTGACTACTCCTGATCACCTTCTTGCTGCCTTGTGTTTGGAAATGGTTTTCAGGAAGATTTGCTCCGTCACCTTCCCAGGAACTGAGATGAGGCTGACCAGCCTGTAGTTCTTTGCGCTTCTTGAAGATAGAAGCACATTGGCTAAGGTGTCTCTCGGTGTTCCCTTTGAAGCTATGGCACTCTCTGATGCAGTGTTACAGTACTTCAGCACTCTGAATCCCATTCCATGTTTTAACAGTCTAAAATTTCAACCAGTTTTTTTGTTTGTTTTGTTGTTGTTGAACTGAGGCCCAATATCACACTTTCATTGGCTAAGGCACCAGACTTTCCTGTATGAATAACTACTTCAAAAAGATAATAAAGATAAACTTAGAATCTCTAGAAATGGAAAAGAGGCTGATTTCTACACCTGAGAAGCATGGTGTCAAAAGCACAGGTGCTAGTAGTAATAAGGGTATGGAAATGCTCATTTCTCAGATGGAAACAATTAGAATTTAATTTTAATTTGGTTCTTACATTGCCTCTGGAACCCAGAATGGAAAGAATGGGCATACATAACTGTAGCAATTGATAATGGAAACAATTTTTAACCAATTCTACCACATTAGAAGTGAAATATTTGGTAAGTATCTAATGCAGTACCTATATTTAGGAAGAGATTTCTTAAAAAGTATTTTAAACAATTACAGGTCTGTTAGCTTTATTGTAACAGAATGCAAAACCGTCCTGGATGGAATCTTACAAAACAGACCAATTCAGCTCAAAAGCAGGATGCAAGCTTTTAACAGCCTAAGTAATTCACAAATGAACAACTTAACTAATAATGTTGTGAATTTCTGGTCATTGGTAACTCCTGAATCAAAATGTGTTTGTGTGTGGTTTTGCTTTGTTGTTGTTTTTGGTTTGTTTTTTTTTTTTCTTTCCCAAATGTATGTTAGTGAGTCAAAGAAAAGATAATTCAGGGAAGTTCTGTGGCATGTGTTTTACAAGATGACAGACTGATTCACAGTACTCTTTCTGTGGTTTTATGATTTATGAATGATAGTAACTGTATCTCAGATTAATCTGAATCCTACTGTTCTGAAGATAAAACCCATGGTTACACATGAAATTAGACTGTAGATCTTATAACTGCAAGACATACTTAAATGAAGAGGTCAACAAGATTCAAGGATTGGAGGTTTTCAAGGATAAGAATATTCAGTGTTACATTACCATGGATTGCAAAAAAAAAAAGTTTTAATTATGGGAACATGCCTGCTTTTGGCATAAGTCAAATCTGTATCCTGCAAATAGAAAAGGAAGCAATTAGGAAGGGGAAATAGATAACTTCTAAGTGACATAATTCCTAGGTCATGTAAAACTGAAGCCAAGGGAAAAAGAAAGAATAAAACCCTGATGGCACTAAAGATAATAAAAATGGTATGCTTTTGTTTTTGAAGTAAACTAAGAACAAAAGAAATCCACATAGGGTAGTCTGTTATGTGGAGACAGTAAAACTGTTAATGATACCAAGAAGGAATAGTTAGCCAAAATTCTCTTTTGTATGTGTGAGATACAAGATGAAAACATTAGAAGATAATAAACAGTAGTCTAGCAATAATAAACGCTTTTTTAAATCAACAGGCCAAATTGATTTGCACCTATCTAAAGAAGCTCACTGAGGAGATCTGCAGTTCACTGATCCTGCATGAGCATGGGGATTGGACAATACAACTTCCAAAGGTCCCTTTCAACCTCAACCGTTCTGTGGTTCTGTGGTTATAGAATGGTTTGGGTTGAAAGGGACCTTTAAAGATCATCTAGTCCAACTTCCTTGCCATGGGTAGGGACATCTTCAATTAGATCAGGTTGCTCAAAGCCCCATCCAACCTGATCTTGAACACTTCCAGGGATGGGACATCCACAGTTCCTCAGGGCAACCTGTTCCAGTGTCTCACCACCCTTATAGTAAAGAATTTATTCCTTATATCTAATCTAAATCAACCCTCTTTTAGTTTAAAGTCAGTACCCCTTGTCCTGTCACTACAGGCCCTGTAATCTCTCTCAGTCTTTCTTATAAGCCCCCTACAAGTATTGAAATGCTGCAGTAAGGTCTTCCCAAAGCCTTCTCTTCTCCAGGCTGAACAACCCCCAACTCTCTCTCAGCCTGTCCTCACAGGAGAGGTGTTCCAAGCCTCTGATCATTTTTGTGTCCCTCCTCTGGACCCACTCCAACAGGTCCATGTCTTTCCCGTGCTGAGGACCCCAGAGCTGGATACAGTACTCCAGGTGGGGTCTCACGAGAGCAGAGTAGAGGGGCAGAATCACCTGCCTCAACCTGGATATTGTATCATCAAGCAGGATACAATTGGTTTCCTGGGCTGCGAGAGCACATTGATGGCTCATGTCCAGCTTTTCATCCACCAGTACCCCCAAGTCCTTCTCTGCAGGGCTGCTCTCAATCCCTTCATTCCCCAGCCCATATTGATACTGGGGGTTGCCTCAAGCCAGGTTCTGTGGTTCTTTAATGAAGGCAAAAATTTGACCTCAGGCAACTTAAGCATTGTCCATTCACTATGGATCTGACAAACCTCAAAAAGTGTTCAAAGTAAAATGATGTAAGCAGGGGTCACAAGAGTAGAGGAATCAGAAAAATCCAGATTTTTTTTTTACTGTTAGATGATTACTCATCCCTGTAATTCCACTGGCAGTTCAAGTATAATTTCTAACTCTTCAGAAGTGTATTACCATAGCAAGTGTAACTCAGTGAAGCTGCGCTGATTTCACTAAAACAAACATTTTGTCCAAGAAATGGTTGAAACTTCACTTTCAGGGTTTTTTTTCTTTTCCACCATCCTCAAAAATCAGTATTATTTCAGCAGTGTAGGCCTATACACACTAAGCATCTTTCTGTGATTCAATACAGACATTGTTTTGGTTTTTTTTCTGGAAGATGAGATGTCTTATAAAAGAAAAACTTCACAGTGTTTCTCAGGAGCTTGTGTGTTTATGTTATACAAAAGGGAGAGCTGGCAAACTCTTAGAGTGTTGCAAGTTCTTACATCTATCTAGTTCTAAAATTGCAGGCAAAAAAACCCTCCAGTAAACCAACAATACCCCCCAAAGAGCTGTCATATTCCCCATCAGTATCCAAAAGAGAAAAAAATGCCTTAGAAGAAGTACTGACAAAGCTAAGAGGTGTGTTTGGGGTTGTGGTGTGTGTGTGTTTATATATATAAATTATAAATATATGTATATAAATATACATTATTCTGATATATTTTATATGTATCATAACATATACATTAGAATAATCATGGTGTGTTAGACCAAAGATCCATCTAGCCTAGTCTCTTCTCTTTGACAGCACATACCTAGAAAAACATGAGAAAAGAGGAAGCATATCATAACACTTCCCCAGAATGCTACTAGCAGCTTTGTACACATACTAGGACACCTTTTCTTGCTTTTATGAGAAACTGAAATATAGTTTCATTCTATCTTAATTTTTGAAACAACCCAGTTACTTAAGATTTGGGCATAAATTTTCTCACGTTAAAAGGTTTTCTTTCATTATTGTCATCAGTTTAAGAAATGCCCACCACCTGTATATAGAGGGATGTGAAATGCATACCCCATAAATGAAGAAATCAGTCCAAAAAGTAAAACATCCAGTGGGTCTATTCTTATCTGGAGGCTTTGAGCTGGTACTGTGCAGAGGGAGGGCAAGCTTTAATTTTGTGGGAATACCCTGATCATCACTGAGGGGTGCTCAGCTGAACTCTGATGATGCTGCAGGTATTACAGTAGTTTCTTTGCAGCAGTTTATAGAAACATTTGCTAGAGACAGAAAAATGCACGCTGGCCAGTGAATGATGCTTCCTGTTAATGTAGGGTGCTCTGCTGTTGCCAGTTCAGATGCTTTTGAGCTGCATCATAGAATCCTGTAGCAAGTCACCTTCTACTTCTCCACAGTCCTTCCCTTTGCAAGAAGCTCTTCTCTAACGCTCGTTTCTCTCTATTCTTGTGACCTAATTCCTCTTGTTAGAATTCCTCTGTGAATCTTAACTGTGTGGGTCTTTTTCTTAGAACACCAAGACTCCAAAAGTTGCCTGTTAGCATGTTGCAGAGCAAGATTAATTTTTACATACTCAGGTATTGATCTACTAGGAGGCAGGGCACTTAAGAGCTCTCCTACTTCCCCTCTTATTAAGGCTGACTTGTGCAGCTGACTTGAATATTATGTGCCACTGTTACAGTTGTGAGGCTCTTGATCTAATGTGAGCATGGCTGATGAAATGGATGGATAGTAAGAAGGCAGAATAGTGGATGGCCATCTCTGTTAATTTGGGATAAATTTCTATGTGAAGCATTTCTCTCCAGGCTTGGACACCCAGGGAGACAGCTTGCTTATACTTTTGCTTCCTGAGCTATGCTATGTGAGCTGGATGCTTCCCAATTTCATCTGGTCGTGGCATCCTCTACTTCTTTCTTCCATGCACACTGAAAGACATTCGAGACTAGAGCAAAGTCTTCAGCACTCTTCTTTCCTATTCTAGATGGGCATGTTTGCTGCACCAGTTACCTCTAATGCTGAAGGAGGACTCACAGAATGCTTTCAAGGCTTTTTTGCCTCAGTCTTTAATGCTAATGACAGACCTTAGACTGCCTAGTCCTCTGAGTTGGAGCACCACGACTGTGGGAACAGTGACTTTCCATTTGTGGACACTGAAATCGTAAGGGACCAGTTGTCTCAGTTGAAAGTTGGTAAGTCCATGGGGCCTGATGGGATTCATCCCAGAGTACTGAAGGAGTTAGCGGATGTTACAGCAGGACCCCTCTCAATCATCTATCAATAGTCTTGGGAGTCTGGGGAGGTCACTGCTGACTGGAAGCTAGCCAACATTATTCCAGTTCACAAGAAGGGCGTGAGAGGAGGCCCAGGAAACTACAGACCTGTTACTCTAACCTCAGTACATGGAAAAATTATGGAGAACATCATATTGGGTGCTATTGAAAGGCATTTAAAGGACAAGGCACCATCAAAATGGGTTCACAAAGCAAAAGACCTGTCTAATTAATTTGATACCCTTCTATGATAAGGTCACCCATCTAGTGGATGAAGGGAAGGTGGTGGATGCAAGTTTTTCTGGATTTTAGTACGGCTTTTGATACTGTCCTTCACAGTATCCTTCTGGTCAAATTGTCTACCTGTGAGATGAGCAAGTACATGGTGTGCTGGGTGAAGAACTGGCTGAACAGCAGCACTCAAAGGGCTGTAGTGAATGGGGCTACACCTGGCTGGTGACCAGTCACCAGCAGTGTTCCTCAGGACTCAATCCTAGGGCCAGTGCTGTTCAATATTTTTATCAATGATCTGGATGCAGGAGTTGAATGCACCATTAGTAAGTGCTGAATCTACTAAACTGGGAGGTGCTGTTGACTCTCTTGAGGGACATGAGGCCTTGCAGAGGGATCTAGGTAGATTGGAGCAGTGGAAAATCATCAATGGCATGAAATTTAACAAAAACAAAAGCTGGATTCTGCCCCTGGGATGGAGTAATGCTGGACACAAGTATAAATTGGGAGAGGAGTGGCTGGAGAGCAGCCCTGCAGAAAGGGATCTGGCGGTGCTGGTCGGCAGCAGGCTCAATAGGAGCCAGCAGTGTGCCCTGGCAGCCAAGAGGGCAAACTGCATCCTGGGGTGCATCAAACACAGCGTGACCAGCCGGTCAAAAGAGGGGATTGTCCCACTGTATTCAGCATTGGTGTGGCCTCACCTTGAGTTCTGTGTGCAGTTCTGGGCCCCACCATTTAAAAAGGATGCATCCAGAGGAGGCCAACAAAGCTGATGAAGAGGCTGGAAGGCATGTCCTATGAGGAGCAGCTAAGGACTCTCGGTTTGTCTAGTTTGGAGAAAAAGAGCCTGGGGATGACCTCATTGCTCTCTGCAGCTTCCTGAGGAGGGAAGCGGAGAGGAAGGTGCTGAACCCTGGTCCCTGGCATCCAAGGATGTGATGGTGGGAATGGTTTAAAGCTGCATCAGGGGAGGTTTAGACTGGACATTAGGAAGCATTTCTTTACAGAAAGGGTGGTCAAACACTGGAACAGGCTTCCTAGAGAGGTGGTCGATGTCCCATGCCTGTCAGTGTTTAAGAGGCATTTGGACAATGCCCTTAATGCCTTAATGCTTTAACTTTTGGTCAGCCGTGAAGTGGTCAGGCAGTTGGACTAGATGATTGTTGTAGGTCCCTTCCAAGTGGAATTAGTCTATTATAATATAGAATAAGAACAATTTTTTTCTGGTTTCATCACTGTCAAAGGTGAAAGACTCTTCTTAGCACTTTCCCAGGTCTGTCCCATCCAGTGTCCAGATCTGCACTTAGAGAGACAACATACCCAACATCACCCACCTAAGAAACACTGGAACATGCAGTGGCTTTAGCAGCTATGTAACAGAGTGAACAATATGCAGCTTTTAGAACCCTGTAATTCTGAGAAACATTATCCCTCACCTACATTACACACAACTACAGGTCTTCTGTTTTATGCTTATTATTGATTCTTTATTTCTCAAATAAAGGAGACAAATATAAGGTTTTAAGTGTCATTTACAGAAAATTAACACATCTGACAGCATTTGCTTTGTACCTGAGTGATTTTGTGCATCACAGGTTTTATGTCTCACTCACATTGTATCCTGTAGCCTTGGAGGCTGAAGTCCAGAGCCCACTATGCCGCAAACCCACTATTTGTTGTAAAAATACCATCTACAAACTTCATCTTCCCTTCTAGAGAAAACAATGAGAGAGTCACATAAATTCTTTGAAATGATGCACTTTAAATCCTCAGAACTGTTACCTGGGATTACAATAACAGAATAAAGTAGGTAAGAAATTTCCACATTTGTGATGGGGAGAAGAAAGAGGAGAAGAATGAAAAAGCAAGGCAAAAGGGAAAGAAGAGGTTATTTCCTGTTCCTTTCCTGTGGGAGGAAGCAGAGAGCTCTTTCAAAGAAAGAACTGAAAGCAGGAGGAGGAAAGTGTTTGAGAAATGAGCTAAAACAGGCTAAAGAAACCTGAAATTGAGGACAAGTGAGTAAGTAAAACTTTGAACCTTCTCATTTTAATCTAGGAAGATGGCAAAATGAGAGTGGGAGGAAAGGCAGTGAAGTGGCAGAATTCAGACTGTTCATGGGAGTTTGTTAATACCAGTACAGGAGGTGAAAGATCCCAGGAGCGTGTAAGGGCTGAGGACTTTCAGGGTTGAGCTTGTAATGGAAGAGAAGGGGAAAATAAATCAAGGGTAGAGGACAACAGAGCATGAAGAGAATTAGCCAGTGGAGAAGTGTGAGCAATGAATGTAAGCAGAAGAAGAGAAAGAGCCAGAAGTTGAAAGAAGAGAGAAATGCTGGCAGGGTGGACCTGGTGAGAGCAAAACTAAGAAGCTGAACACAGCACTGCTCTGAAGAGGAGAAGAGGGAAGGAAGCAGGGTAGGGAAGAGGCAGCAAGGGAAAAGCAGCATTCCCCCACAGCCTGACCCGATTCAAGCAACATGATCCATCAGGAGTTTAGACCTTGAGAAATGTCAAATAAAGGCATCAAAGTCTCTGAAGGACTCAGGACATAGACAGGGAGGCCATGAAGATGCCAGGGACAGATACATTTTTTACAAAGGCCATTTCAGAAACAGCAGGAGAAGGCAAGGTGATGTTAAAATCAGCAACATGACCTGGTGAGTAAGCAGAAAAAATGGAAGGAAATATTAGTCAAACTAAGGGGGAAGGAAGGAAGTAGCAGCTCGTGCAATAGGGATGCAGGATTTTGATTTATACTTACAATGGTAAAGTAAAAACAAGGCAGAGGAAGGATCTAGTAAAGGTAATGTGAACCACTAACAGATAAAGATAACAAGATGGAGAATTAGCATCAGCAAGACAGGAGGAATAAAAAAGTATGAATGACACATAAACAAGAACCCTCTCTCAAAGCATTTGAAAAATGGTGAGCAGATAATTTTCATAGCAGGACCCCAAAGTGCTGGACTGTACCAGGCTACCCCAGAGTAAAAGAGCATGATTGCAAGGCAAGGCATAAAAATGAAGACAAGAACATCTTCCACATGCTTGCAACATTCCCTGCTAGGCTATGAACAGCAGTAGCCCAAGCTCTACACTAGTCCTTAGGACAGGTTAGAAGGACAAGCCCAGAGTGCCATTCTCCATAGTACAATGTCACCTCAAGCAGAGTTAAGAGATGGCACAAAGGTGAGAAAAGCCTGTGTACTTCTCTTCCATTTCTAATTGATGTTTGCTTTACTCTATTGCTCCAAGTCTGGCAGAGGGAGTCCTCTCCTCTTGGGAAGAGCTCTATTCTGGATCTTACTAAGAATTGGTCGCATCCTCCAACAAGGACCCTTTTACCACGGGGTGAGAATATGGTTCATTCCTGCAGCCCTTCACACTGTAATAGACTGGACTGGGACTGCACTGTTCATCAACTCCTGCAACTGCAAGCAGCTTGGCTGCTCTGCACTGATGGAAGATAATTAAAACCTTCCTTGGTACTACTTTCTCCACTCAGAATAGAAAGTGCCTCCCTCTCCATTATGAAACTCATTCCGAGCCCAGAACAAAGGCTAGAAGCTTCTGGCAAGTACAGATCTCGCCACAAGAAAGCAGGGGCCAGCATAATTTATATTGTTTCCTCCCTTGCCATCTATGTGTGGGGCCCCAAAGTGATGACATCGTGGCTCAGATGCTATAAACAAGACCAAATTCATGGACCAGAGACTCCCTGGAGACTGGCTAGATGTCTGTGTTAGGTTACGAGTTCCTGGGAGCAGAGATAATAGCAGGATGAAGCTGAGAGAATGGGAAGTTGCAGAACTGGGGGTTAGGACACTGGGGAGATACTTTCCCTTTGCTAGTCCTGTTCATCTGAGCCTCCTAGGAAAAAAATGGCGAATGTGATTCTGGTTTTAACATCATGTGGATAGGGAATTCTAATTTGGGGAAAGCAGTACTATGTCTGCTGGCAAACATGGCAATATAATACTGGTGATCCTTGAAACATCAGGAAATTGGAAATTGGTAAGAAATAATGTCACCTGCCAGGGGAACACAGAAGGTATCACATACCTGGGACCCTGGCAAAATTTACTCACAGTCCAAATACAGATTGGACTTCTTTTTCTGAAAGTGCTGTTGTAGTTCCATACTAGTTAATTTTACAATCATTTTAAAACTGAAGACTCTCTATGCCTTCAATCTCTGAATATAGGGGAGACCTCAAACCAGAACTCCTTTCAACTTGTAACCAGAATGGGTTTGAAATGCTGATCCCAGAACTCTGACATTGTGCCAGTAATTATTATACTAATGAAATATACGTATGTAATACCAATCCATCCTTCTTTGCAGCTGGACTAGATGCTTGTTGTAGGTCCCTTCCAACTGAACTATCCTATCCTATGCTATCCTATGCTATCCTATGCTATCCTATCCTATCCTATCCTATCCTATCCTATGCTATGATGTTGTCCTCATTATATACCTTTCAAAATACCTTTTGGTCTAGCTGTTTCATCAAACTGAGAACTCATATTCTATTGGTCATCTAATGCAATCAATAAATCCTTTAATTCCTGCTTTCCAGGGCACAGCCACCAATCTGTAACCATGAACTGCTCTGTGGAACTCTCCTAGAAATAACCCTGCTGGCTGACAATCATCCATTGTAAAATACAGCAACAGAGTTTAAGTCAAAAGTTGATGAATTACTGCTCAGTGTTTAATCGGCTTTTTATGTACTACTGACAAATGCCTTACAGAAATCCCTTATCTATCTCTGATGTGCCAAAATTCTTTTTTTTTTTTCCTCATGCTTCACCTCTTGGAGGTATGAAATTTAGTCTTATCCCTATTTTACAGATGGGGAATTGAGACAGAGATCTGAGGAAGAAACAATATAAGATACAGATTTTTGAAGGCTTTCGAGTCGCCAAAGAAACTGTGAAACAGCCAGTGTATAATTTTTGCATTTGGAGAGAAGAACAAGGCAGGGTCTTTATCTCCAAAATACAACGGGAGCTCTGAAAAGCTTGAGTCTGCTGATTAAAGCAGCTGGAGGAGCAGCATCCCCATACATCAGGCCCCTAAACACAGGCAGAAAGGTTAATTTTGAAACTTCCCTCAATGGAAGTTGAAGGGTCCTATCTTGCTCATACCTCTTTGAAAAAAATCCACACTGGACAATAACTCAAACTGGAGTTCAACCTGTTCAGAGAGAAAAAGCAAATTGAGATGGTGTCATAAGGTCTTTAAATAGCACGAACATAAGTGTAATACAGCATAAAGTGCCATATCAGTTTATTAGACAGGTGCTTTACCCCAATCTATGTTTGTTCACAAAATGTAGAGAAACACTGAATGTAAATGCAACAGACACATTTGGTAATGTGTTACTTAAAATGGGGAAAGCAGCAGGTGGTACAGACACTCTGTGGTGGGTAAGGAGATGAAGAGTGCCTCCCACCAAACAGATGAAAGGCAGAGTGAAGGTTGGTATCACATGAAGCGTATGAGCATCCTCCTGAAAGGAGAAGACTTCAAGACATTTTTCAGAAAGCTCTGGCAGTGTTTCAGAAAGACTTGATTATAGCAGTGCCTAAGGTCATGCTTTGTCCTTCAACATGGAATGCACAACATCATTTAATGAAGTTCTGAATTATTAACAAGAAGATTTTAAAAGACCACAGTATTACATGGGAATAAAACAGGGATGCAAACCTCCTAGGATATCGACATATCTCCACTGGTAGTATTCCAAACAGACATATAATTATCTTTCTCAGAAATGTATATTGGTTGTATAGTTAATGGAAATCATCACTCCCTCTTACAATGTGCGGTCAACCCTTCCACTATTTTGTCCAGGGTTGATACTGTATTAAGTGTCCAACAATTTCACAAGACATGTCATTTTCATCCTATAAATATCAGTGCACTGGTAATTCCCCACGATCCTTAGGTCCAAGATCTCTGCAAAACAAAAACAAAGAAAAACAAAACCCCACCTCAACATTCTTTGTCCTCACATCTCCTCAGCTGGTTCTTTTTACCCTCCTTGTTGAGTCACAAATCTAAGCCCATTAGAATACTGGTGCAAATGTTATCCCTCCAGGCTAGTATTTTAGCCAATATCCTTACCTCAGTTCCCCCATCTCTACTGCACAGTCTCTACAAGCCAATAAAACAAACCACTCTTTTTATCTTTTAAAAGTCCTCGCAACTGTTTCCTGCGCTTCCTAAGTTCTGTGACAAGACACAGGATGATTGTTTCTTCTCTCCACTTCCAATATTGCTGCCATTAGTATCTAAGGATATCTTCTAAACTTCCTTTCCATCACTGTTTTTGAAGGAGAAAAGATTCCACTGAACACCAAAGAATGAGAAAATCACAATATCTTCCTTGATAGTGATGGATTTTTTTTTTGAGACGTTTACATTCTTAACAATGACTAGGAAGTAGGTTCCTGTGATTGCATTCAAAGTGGTCAAAGTCAGGTTGGATGGGCCTTTAAGCAACCTGATCTAGTGAAGGATGTCCCTGCCCTTGGCAGCGGGGGTAGACTACATGATCTTTAAAGGTCTTCTCCGACCCAAACCATTCTATGATTCTGTGATTGTATCTTGTTTTGTTAATCACAGTCTCTTTGATGACACAGATGTATTTTACAAAGTATTTAGGTTGTACACTCAAGACTTCGGTGGGTGTATAAGACTTACAAGTTACATTGTTTACCTCTACATTTTGCCGCACCTGCCTTAGCCCGACAAGGCCTTTCCCTGTCACTGAGGCCTTTCTGTGGTATTACATTACAATAAAATGATCAAAATCTGAGACTCATACCCTATGTTCTCCTGGATCCAATTCTTACCACATTGTCCTAGACTGGCAGATGAATCCAGCCCTCCACTCTTGCAGTGACTGGGAGCAACAGGACAATATCAGTGGCATTAGAATCAAGTATTTTGGGTAACAATATTCTTAAGACACAGTCCTACCGCTTAGCACAACACAGATCTGTTACCTTCTTATCATTCCTAGAACTGTTTCCTTGGTGCAAGGTGATATGGAGCTGCAACTGGTAACCTTCAGCATGCATCCAAGTAGTTAAGAAAGCACAACAGGTAAGGGAAAATGCTAGTAGTAGATCAGAAGCACAGATTTTGTGTTCCTGAGTCAGCCCATAGAAAGACCCAAATTTCTTTGGCCCACCTTGAATTGAAGACAGAGTCTTGATACTGTGGATACAGAGTACGCTTCTGTGGGAACAATACCTCCCATTTTATCTCTTCTTTTGTTTAGTGGTGCTGGTGTCTCACCTTCCATGCTGGGTAGCCTGGCTGTGCTTCTCTCACTGGAGCACTCCCTGTTATTCATTTGGGGTTCTCTGACGTCAACTCTGAGGTCAGGCAGGCAGGGCCACGCCTGTCCCTTGCCTGCTTCCAAACACAAAAGACTATAGATAGCTGCTGCAGCAAATGCTTTTCATTATGTACTCCCATCTCTTCAGACCGCCCGCCCAGTTGGGGGTAGGAGCAGCATGGGGCCCCTAGATGCCTTGTGCTGCTCTGCTATGTGTTTTCTGTTATTTGGGGTGAGTTGTGCATTCCTTACGAGCTTTGAATGTCATGCAAAGCCCCAGGGGAATCATCAGAGGAGTGGGAGGAGAGACCAGGCAGGGGAAGGTTGCCCATGCACACCAGGGAAGAGGCATCCCCTCCCCCGTGTCAGCCTATGAAGAAGTCCAAACCAGAGGGAAGTGCCAGGTCTATGACAGCATACCCTCCGCACACAGCATCCATCCCGTCTCAGAAATGTATTTAAAAGCTTTCTACTTCCCACTAGCAGAACTTGCTTAGCTAGCCTTAGTCTGGCAAAACACAGACCAAGAGGTGATAAATCTGTCGGCTTGTACAATTGAAGTCAATGCCAGAAAGGTAAAGGAACAATTTCAGATTAAGATTAACTGTGAATCAAGAGTAAACGGATATAAATTGGCCATTAATACATGCAACAAGAAATCTGGAGTAGATGTCTAGCTACTACAGCAATCAGGCTCCAAAACATCCTTCCAAACTAAGAAGGACATAGAAGCAAAAATCCCATCTGCTTCTAAGCCAGAGACTGATAAAATTATGAGTGATTACAGGATTTTATATCTGTGACAGCTAGGTATTGGACATGCAGACCCAAGAATGGCTGCACACCACCTTCTCACCCTTTACCAAGGTAATCTGATATAGAGACTCCCTTCCTGGAGCACACATGTGGTGCCTTGTACTAAGGACAGGAAACTAACCTCCCAGCCCCCTGTCTGCCCCCCCAAACTATTTGGGTCTGTGTTCTTGTTTTAAACCCAAGATGCCCTGTTCATGTTTCAGTGTCAGCTCCCAGAGTTTGCACAGAAGACTGTTATGGATATAGAAACATAGAACTGGAAAGCACTTCTTGGAATGCCTGGATGCAGTGAGTTCAGTGGCCACTCCCCAACTTGCTGCCATGTGTTTGTTCCATCGTAATTCTCAGGATGCTAGTAAAATTGGAAATCCTGTAGGATCTGAAGTGCCAGCATGATGGGCTGACGGGGGTGACTTAATCTCTCTTAGAAGGACTCCTAGTGAGTTTCAACTGGTAAGGAAGGATGTGCTAGACCTTGTAAGCCGAGAGTTGCACAAGATATGAACAACTCAGCGTGAAAGGCTCTGTACTGATAAGGAGCAAGGCCAGCGAGCCCTTGTCAGTCGCACAATAGCGGGATGCAGTGGCCAAGGGATACGCGGAGGGGGCCGGGAGAAAGGAGAAGTAATAATGAATTTTGTTGCTTAATTGCTAACCAATCATGAGCTCAGCTTTTGTAATATGTATTAGGTGATTAGCTGTTGTACCAATCAACTTAAGGCACATACTGCTCATTCTTTGTCTAAAGATATAAAAATGACTGTTGTAATCAATAAAGTAGATCCTGACTTGCATCAAGCCAGGTCTCCGTCTCTCAATCGCGGCAAATTGGTGACCCCGACGTGATGCGGGATTAAGAACCACCTATCTGCGTGGCATGCTGCGAGTCCCACAGAACGTTGAATGAGCTGCTGAAAGGAAGCAGGAGCCGGCCGGCCTGAAATCCCTCCGGAGTAGAGAGGTGAGCTGTGGGAAACATGGGGAATCAAACGTCTTCCCCTGAGAGAGACGTATATGAGCTTATGAAAGCTCTTCTTCAAAAGCATGGAAAGAATATTTCCGGACATGATCTTAAAGCAATGCTTAAATGGGTACAAGTAAAAATACCCACCGTAACTGCATCTACTATTTTTACGCGGGAACTTTGGGATGATGTGGGGGTGAAACTATGGGATGCGGCAACTACGGGGAATGCCGAGGCACAGCGCATGCTTCCATGGTGGAGGGCTATTTTTGAGACTTTAAAAGCCCAGGAAAAAAGTCACAAAGACAAAGCAGAGAGAGAGGAAGACTCTTCTGCGATACCCCCGTTATCATCGGAGGGTCAAAAATCCATTGCGCCGCTAGAGGTGTGTGCCACGGGGTACCCCCCAGAGGATGATCCTTTTGATCCAGGACCAGTGGACCCAGAGGAGGAGCCGCAGCTTTATCCTCCCGATCCTCATGATGTGTGGGCAAATATTAGACGACAAGCTCTGAAAGAGGGAGACTTACAAATTGCAAAGAAAATAGTTGCTCCCGTTATTTATCAAGGGAGAGGGACCGGAGTGCTCTGACCAGACTTCTGGACAGCAAACAGAAGAATTACCCGGAGAAAAAACAACACTGGAGGAACCAAATGCCACCATCGAAGGAGAAATTACATGAATAAGTATCGAGAACTGTCCATTGCAGAAATTGCCTGTGGTTTATGCAAAAATTGTGACCCTTGGGTTTTGTGTGAATGTTATACTTGTGCGAAAAAATGGTGGCGTCGGGCTACACTTGCTGGACGCTGGTGTGAGTTTTGCTTAGAAAAAGAAGTTAGCATTGCCAGGCTTTTGACCGTTACTGGGCACGAGGCACTGTTCCCACCTAGAAATGTATCTCAAAATATAACAGAATGCTGGGACATATGGACTCCCCAGCTTCCGCTTGCTGCTTTGGAACCTCAAGAAATTGAACTTTTAGGGTCAATAAGGATGGACTTTTGTGTGAAATTCAATTATATAGGCAAAAACCAGTCCAAAGTATGGGATGTCTCTCCTATTCATCCCATTTTCCGAAATGCTAGTGCTTGGTGTAATTATACAGCATCAAATTTGTCTAAATCTGCTAACGCCCCCCTTTTGTTACCCCCAGGCATATTCTTTATCTGTGGGGATAGAGCTTGGCCTGTTATTCCTTCTCACATAAGAGGAGGCCCCTGTAGTCTTGGACGCCTCTCAGTATTAACTCCCAACACCTCCTCAATTTTACAGCATCGCTTTTCTCACAGAGCAAGACGCAGTGTCCATGCCTATACTCCTGACTGCGATGATAATGTGGACTTTTGGTCTTTTAGTCAGCGTTTTGCGGCCTCGCTTTTATTGCCCGGAGCTGCTGCTGGCAAAGCTTTGGCAACTCTAGATAAGTTAGGCTGCTGGCTTGCAAAACAAACTAATGCTACTAGTCAGGCATTGTCTGGTCTTTTGTTAGATGTAGATAGTGTTCGCCATGCTACCTTGCAAAATAGAGCTGCTATAGATTTTTTGCTTTTGGCACAAGGACATGGCTGTGAGGATTTTGATGGTATGTGTTGTATGAACCTCTCGGATCATTCTGAATCGATTCACACTAGTATACAGCAACTCAAGGATGGGGTTTCTAAACTCCACCAGGACGATAGCTGGGATTGGCTGGACAAACTTTTTGGAGGTTGGGGCCTATCGGGATGGTTAAGAAGCCTTGTAAAAATGATTGTGTACGCTTTGGTTGTTTTTATCCTTTTGTTACTCTGTTTACCCTGTTTCCTGCAGTGTGTGCAGAACCTAATAGCCAATTCAGTGAAGAAGGTCCTTATTGTGCAACAAGAAGGGGGAGATGACGGGGGTGACTTAATCTCTCTTAGAAGGACTCCTAGTGAGTTTCAACTGATAAGGAAGGATGTGCTAGACCTTGTAAGCCGAGAGTTGCACAAGATATGAACAACTCAGCGTGAAAGGCTCTGTACTGATAAGGAGCAAGGCCAGCGAGCCCTTGTCAGTCGCACAATAGCGGGATGCAGTGGCCAAGGGATACGCGGAGGGGGCCGGGAGAAAGGAGAAGTAATAATGAATTTTGTTGCTTAATTGCTAACCAATCATGAGCTCAGCTTTTGTAATATGTATTAGGTGATTAGCTGTTGTACCAATCAACTTAAGGCACATACTGCTCATTCTTTGTCTAAAGATATAAAAATGACTGTTGTAATCAATAAAGTAGATCCTGACTTGCATCAAGCCGGGTCTCCGTCTCTCAATCGCGGCAATGGGCTAGCATTCCCTGTAAGTCTTAACCTGTAACTAAATCAAAATATCATTCCCAGATCCCAGAGATGTGACAAGATCAACAAAATGATGAACAGCTAGGAAAAGGGAACCTGGACGAAAAGGAAGCCTTGACCTCTGCAGAAACTGTGCACACACCTAGAATACAAACAGAAATACAGGAGCTACCATAATGTGCTGTATCTTGTGCTATAACTGCAGCAGCTAAGACTAGCTATTTCAGGTATGCCAGGAACCACCTAAAAGGCAACAGTAATAAAATACACCTCAGAGAAAAATTTCCACGTGGTTGTTGATAAAATGCTAGCACCGGGCTGACGATTGAGCTTTATGGGTCCCAGTTAGAAATATGAACACTGACGATTCACTATAAAAGTGACATTTTGAGATTGTAACTTATTTAATGCACAACATACTAATTTGTGGAGTACAAGATGTGTAGAGATACTGAGTGGGACAGTAAGCATAGTACTCTTGACATCTTACATAGCTCAGGCTACCACGGCTCCTCTGTACCACCTAGTACAAATCCTAAGGAGAAATAGCACAAAACATTCACCTCCTCTACCATAGATACTCCCATGGCCCTGCCTGTTTGTCCTCAACACTGCCAGCTTGTGAACCCCCAAGAAACCATGTCCCAAACCACAGGCAGTCACCAGTGCCAGCTCTGCTCTAAACTGCAGCCCAGGGAACAGAGCAGGGGCAGAACGGCTGTGAGTCCTGCTGCGCAGAGCTCTGCACCCCGCCAGGGAACTCGGCATCATGCCCCGGAGAGCCCCGCACCCCGTTCCGGGGAGTTCCGCACCCCGTCTCGGGAGATGGGCACCCCGCCCCGGGGAGCTCCACACCCCGCTCCTGAGGCAGTGCTTCTCCCCCGCCCCGCCGCTTACCGCCCAGAGGCCGCCCGTTGCCGTGGCGACGCGCTCCCGGCCCTCCCTCGCTACCGGGCCCAGGTACGGGACTGCGCTCGCGGGTCCGCCGGGTGCCGCGGCTGCAGCGCTGAGAGTGGGGCGGCCAGGACGGGACCCCGGGGCCGGGATCCCACGCGGGGGCGGCCAGCCCGGGCCAGTCGCCCGGGGACGGGACAGGCACGGGGCGGGCCCGCCAGGGGGCGCGCTCCACCGGCAGCCCCCCGCCCCCGACGCTCCCTCCGCCGGGCGCCGCGCGCGGCGCGTCACTCCCTGCGCCCGGCGGTGCGGTCGCCCTTCCCGCGCGGGATGGGCCGCGGGCGTCCGGGGGCCCCGCGCGCCGCCGCCGTGAGTGACCCTCGGCCGGGCGCCGCCGCCCCTCGGCGCAGCCGTGGCCCCGGCGCGGGTGGCGGGGCCCGGACTGGCTTCGGGGAACGAGGGGAGGCAAACGCGGGCGCGGGGCGGGGGGGGAGAGGAGGGGAGGCTGGGACGTGAACAGGGTTCGGCGGCGCCGGGGGTAACTGCCCTCTCGGCGCTGCCTCGCCCCGCCGTCCCGCCCCGCTAGGCCCGGCCGCTTTCCGGCCCGCGGCGTCGGACGGAAGCGCCGGCGCCGCGGACCTTAAACGTGTCCTTGTCCCGGCAGGTCCAGGGCACCGGCGGCAGCAGCGCCGTCAGCAAGTGCTCGGCGGCGGCGCGGGGCTACATCCAGGACCGGTTCCTGCAGCTCCTGGTGGGGCGGCGGCGGCGGCGGCGAGCCCCGCTTGTGCACCGGTGAGGAGCGGGCGCTGCGCGGGGCCTTCGGCTTCTGTGGCTGCCGAGCCCCGGCGCCGGCGGGTCGGCGTGGGGCTCGCTGCCTCCCGCCTCTCGGGGTGCAGAAGGGCCCTAGTGATTCCCCGGGCCCCTTGAGTTGTCACTGCTGTTTAAGGCACAGCTTTTTAAAATGCATTTTAAGGAAGGTATGCATGGTGATGGAGTGGCAACTTGCAGAGCACTGTCTCTTGGGAAGGTAACCTTTTTAGACTGTTAGTGTAATTTTTTTTTACATGGCTTGTGGGCAAAAATCGAAAGCTTTGTCCTGAGTGAAATGTGTGGCTGGACTGGTTCCTAACTCCCGTATTCAATGCTGCTGAAAACTACTTTCGGTAAGATTGGAAAACTAATGTACTAAAAATGTTAGCACGTCAATGGTTTTCTCATTAATTCTCAAGAACATTACAATTTCAGTAAGGTATTTGGTGGCTCAGGGAAACAGTATTATCTTTTGAATTGGTGGTGACTGACCAGCAGGTCTTCTCTGGAGCTTTGCAGGACACAAGCATGAATGTTTTCATGTGCATGTGTAGAGGGTTCTACACTTACATGGTAGTGGAGTTTACAAGTAATACAAGGCTAATAGTTTAATGCAGTCAAAGTGTCTGTGAGTTGCTAAAGGAATTTCATTCAGGGATGTTGTGGTTTAACCCCAGCCAGCAGCTAACCACCACGCAGCCACTTGCTCGCTCCTCCCCCCTCCCAGTGCGATGGGGAGGAGAATAGGAAAAAAAAGAAAAAGTAAAACTCGTGGGTTGAGATAGAACAGTTTAATAACAAAAGTAAAATAAAATGTAATACTTACAATAATAATAAAAATATAATAATAATAACAAAAAGGAATAAAATAAAAACCAACAAGATAAGACAAGTGGTGCATAGTGCAATTGCTCACTACCCACTGACTGATGTCCGAGCAGCAGTCTGCCCCTCCTGGCCAACTCCCCCCAGTTAATACACTGAGCATGACATTCTATGGCATGGAATATCCCTTCAGCTCTTTCAGGTCAGCTGTCCTGGCCATGCTTCCTCCCAGCTTCTTGTACACCTGCTTGCTGGCAGAGCAGGGGAAACTGAAAAATCCTTAACTTAGGATAAGCGCTACTTAGCAACAACTAAAACATCAGTGTGTTATCAGCATTATTCTCATGCTAAATCCAAAACACACAGTACTGGCTACTAAGAAGAAAATTACCTCTATCCCAGCCAAAACCAGGACAAGGGGGGGAAAAAAAAAAAGTGGTATTCAAGCAGAAGCTTGCAGGCCTATGAAAACAAGTGTTGCTCGTCAGGAAGCTGAGCCTGTGTTGACTTGTCACATGGCATTGGCATGCCAAACTAAATTCATAGAAAGAGTTATGTATTGCAGTTGTCAACACTGTCATGATGAATTTTGGGACATCTTAGAGTATCTAGTGAAGTCTTTAGTGCCTGCGAGGCATGGGGATGACAACTTGCTTGCTAAAGGGGGTGATAGGAACTGGTAAGCCTGGTGGGGACATGATGAAACGCAATAAAAGAGAATGCCAAGGAAAGAGAGACACCAGTCCCTACCAGACTAGGCAAATAGTAATCACTTTCCAGGAGTTAGACTTCCATACATTCAGAAAACAGAGAATGAAATTCCTTTCCTGACTTTTTTGTTCACCTCTCACTGCATTTGCACACAGTGTCATTCATTTTGTTATACCCAATAGCCTCTTGTAAGTAAAGGAGTTAATTTCATATTGTTATGGCATCTGATTTGGGGCAGGAACTCTGGTATTGGCCACCCACATTGCAGGGGAGCATCCTAACTGTCTGGATTCTTACTTTTTCATCCAGTGAGTATTTATTTATGTAAAACAGAACAGGTCCAGCTAGGATATCTACACGTTTTCTCTGGGTTTTCCATAATCTTGTTGGTTAATACACTTACTGAATACAGGAGATCTGTATTTATTAACAAGCTCTAGATAAAACAAATCATCAGACGTTTCCCAGTGCAGGTCTATAAATGTGGGGTTATTGGGTAGAAGCTGAGAGAGAAAAAATCAGTTTTTTTGAAATGGAGGATGCCAGTGCTGGAGAAAAAGGGTTCCTGGACAGTGATTACAACAGAATTTCATTCCACAGGGGTTATTACATCCGTGCCCGTGCTGTAGATCACTGCATTCAAGACTTCCTGCTGAAGACCCAAAGCCACCCTAGGACACAGGTGCATTTTCTTTGTCTGGGTGTACTAGCAATTTCCACTGTATATGTGAAAAGTCTTTTTTTTTGGCATCTTGGCACTGCAGTAGCTTGTTAGTGCATCTGTTGTGATCCTTTCCTAGAAGAGGATCTTTTTTGAAGAGCACAGAGAATCTGACTGGCACTGCTGAGGCTGCCCATTTGTCCCTTTGACAGAAGTATCTGGGAGGGGGCAATAACTACACAAAATTCTTCTACCTCTTGCAGGAGATCGTCTGATTTTGTCACTCTACAGATGATGTGATTGAATATTTTTCACACCTAGATGCTCAGGATGCTGCTAGAGTTGCGTATAACTTTTTTCTGATACTTTCTCTGCAGATCCTGTCTTTAGGTGCTGGCTTTGACTCCTTATACTTCCGTTTGAAGGACATAGGTCTTCTGCATCACACTGTGGTATATGAGGTGGATTTCCCAAGTGTGGCATGCCAGAAAGCTACTCTGATCAAAAGAATGAAAGAGTTGTCAGCACTGGTGGGAGATACTGGAGGGGAAGAATTAGGTACGATATTTATGGAAGGTTTTCTAGATACTAAATGTTTAGAAGAAGCAAACATAGCTTCAGCCTTTAAAAAGTGAGATACGATGGTAGAGGAACTACGAAGTTGTAGATGAAAAGCATGTTCATTTTCTGAAAAATTTTGGGACAAATAAATCATTCATAAGCATTGGGAGATAATAAGATGATGTATAGCTGCCAGAATGGATTTGTCAGGAGCGTATTATATCAAACCAAGTTCAGTTTCTTTCTGTTACAATTTCTGAGGTACTGTGTCCAGCTTTGGGCTCACTAGTACAAAGACAGTGGCGAACTGCAGCATGTCCAGTGAGAGGTCACATAAATTATAAAGTGGTAGAGCACATGAGATAGGAGGGGAGGCTGAGAGAACTGGGTTTGTTCTCCCTTAAGAAAAGGAGGTTGGGAGGGAGGGAGGTAAGTCTTACTGCAGTCTTCAACTACCTAATGGGAGAGTGTAGAAAAGATGGAGCCAGACTTTTCTTGGAGGCACGAAGCAAACAGTCAAGGGGCAATGGTTGCAAATTGCAACAAAGGAAATTCCAGTTATGTATAATGAATTTTTTTTTTTTCTGCCATGTGAGTAGTTAGAAATGGGAACAGGTTGCCCAGAAAGGTGGTAGAATCTCCACCCTTGGAGATAGTTAGAGCTTGACTGGACAAAGCCTTGAGCAACCTGATACAGGTAACTCTGTTGTGAGCAAGGAGTTGGAGTAGATGACCTTCAAAGGCCCCTTTCAACCTAAATTATACTGTGATTTATGGGCTTTATGGGTAGGAGAGAAGCTATGATTCTTAGGTGTCTTGATTGTAATAAAACATTAGTCGTTATGTTACCTGACTTTTTTTTTCCCTCCAAGGCAGGAAAAAATGAGCCTTATGAAACTACTGTAGAATTTAAGCAGAGCTGAAAGGATTATTATGCTAGCTAAGTACTAAGGGGCAGTTCAGTGGCAAAATGGATGAATGTAAAGTATGGGATTCACTAGAGGTTTCTCCTGATTTCCTTCAAGGTTTCCGTTAATATTTTAGATGATATGCTGTAGAAGGTGAAAATGTAATAAACCAGCAAGAAATAGGGAAAGTTGCAATATGGTGGATGAGAGCAGGTTTTTGACAAAGTGCATGAATGGTCTGGAAAATGTGGAATGAAATACAATAGGGACATACATATGTAAGCTGCTACATTTAGATTGTAATAATCAATTTAAATACAGATGGAAGACAGCTACAGAGGTGGGTGCAGAGCACAAGTCCCTGGCTCCCGTGAGCAGTTGAACAAGTCTTAGTGAGTAGCTCTTCCATGAGCTTGTTCAGTTTCCTTTTGAATCCATTCATGTTTTTAATATTGGCAGCATCCCGTGGCAAAGAATTCTGTCCATACCAATAATCTTCAAGTACTTAAATTAAAAGGTGGGTGGGGTGTCAGAAGAGTTGGGAATACCCTGTTCTCTGTGTCCAAAGGGCAGGAAGTGATGGATAGACAAGTTAGTTGTTAGAAGAAATTAACGGTGAACCCTGGGACGGGCTTCTGAAGAAGGCCATGTTGCCTCTGGTAATGGATGCCTTTGAGAACAGTATAGATTAACAGTTCTCAGGACAGGTCTAATTGTTGGATTGTACTGGTACAGAGTAGCTGGTTTCTAAATGTACTTTACAATTAGCTTTGTCTATGTTTGGTTTTGGCTGAAACAGGTCAACAAGCTATAGCTTATGATGCTCTTATGGAGTACGGAGGTATGTCATGGTAATGCTTGCAAATCATAAATTGGACCTTATTTCCTGAGAATGGTGATCTGTGAGATTAGTCCTGGTGTTTGCACACAGCTAGCATGTGTTGGTTCAGGATTCAATGCCATTTTACAGAAATGACATCTATTTAAAAAACAAACAAACAGACCCCCAAAATCTCAAGATGGTTTTATGGTTGTGAGGCAAACCATTCAAATTCTATCAAAGCAATGGTACTTTCTGAGAGGTCTATAAAAGACAGCCTTTAAGATTTGATTCTGAATTATAGTAGTTCTATAAAAATGTTGTTAAAGTAAATATGATAAAGTTTTGTTGTTATAGTAAATGTGATAATTCTATGAGAAATCTGTAGGTGAAATTTGCATTAGGAATAATGGAGTTTTAGGTCTGCATCTAAGGGATCGCTTCTTGACACTATCCCTTTATGGTTCATTTAGTGATGGGGATTTTCTTGTACATGTCCCAAAGAAATTGACTTGATGGGCACAGCCTTGTGAGCAATTGCCTGTGGGGTTGATTTTCCTACTTGTCCCTTTTGGTCTCAGTATTGCATCAGTGCTGTAGTGAAATTGTATCATTTTTGTCTCCCAGGAGTCATTGCCTTTTCTGGAGAGGATTATAAATTACTGGGAGTGGATTTATCAGAGCTGTCTGAGCTGGAGAGAGTCCTCGAGGAAGCAGGACTGGACAATGGAATCCCCACCCTCTTCATAGCAGAGGTGGTGCTCACCTACATGGAAAATAGCAGGTCAATTGCATTATCCTGTTAGCTAGGTGGTAAAATGAAAAGAACAAGCTTCTCTGTATGTACATCACCTGGGGCTGGGAGACCTGCTGTCTTATAAGTAAAGCCTCAGGAATTCTGTGGTGGGGCAATTGATGTCCACATTACATTCTAAAAGGGAGGGAAAAAAGAAGAAAAGCCTCGAACGAGTGATTTTGAGTTTCTTCTTCTTCTCATCCCCTGAATTCTCTGCACAGATGGGGGAGGAGATGTTCGTAAGTCCCCAGCACAGGATTCTCTTTTGTCTATTACCTCTGTCAGGATGCCTTAATAGCATGCTTTGTGGTGTTGCAGGAAGATGTATTGCATCTGCCAGATGATAGGTGGGCCCTCAGTTATTTAATTTCTTACGCACAATCTGCCTGACAGGTCAGATGCCTTGATTCAATGGGCAGCAGAGCATTTCTCTCAGGCATGCTTTCTGCTGTATGAGCAGATGCACCCAGAGGACCCCTTTGGACGTGTCATGCAGCAGCATTTTAGCCAGCTGAACTCAGTACTTCATTCTTTGGCACAGTACCCTGATTGTGAGGCACAGCAGAGGCGCTTTTTTGAAAAGGTAAGTACCTGCAGCTCTAGGGCACACACGAAGCATGATTTACCTGGGAAAGATTGTAACATTAAATAATTTCAGAAGTCATCAGCTGTGTCAGTTACGGGTTGAAGCAAACAGGGCCAAGGCTGAGACACTGCCTTCTCTAGTAGCATGACTAGTCATTTGAAGGTCCTTCCAACCAACTTGCAGCTTACTTTCTGGTATGGGATTAAGGCAAGATGGGTTCCTGTGAGACTTTAGATATAATAAATTAAGTTCTTAAGAGCTTTACAGGTAAGAGATCTATCTTCACCAGATTCTGGGCTGCTGTTGTTCCAGCTAGACAGTCTTAAAGGCTCATGCAGGTGTTTATTTCAGGGTCTTTGTTTTCTTCTGCAAAGTGATCCTCTATCCTTCCAGAGGTAATAATTTTGAGTGATTTCTGTTTTAGGGCTGGACTGAGTGCAGTGTCATGGATATGAATGAGTTTTTCACCTGTTGTACTCCGGAAGATGAGCAGCAAAGAGTGCAGGCTCTGGAGCCTTTTGATGAATACGAGGTAACCCTCCTTTATTCTGAACACCAGTGACCTAGCTTTGATGTGGTAAGGTGTCTGCAATTTCTTATAATCACAGTTCTGTACAAGAGCTTCTGAGGTATAGGTGTTCATGTAGGCAGAAAGGATCTTGAATCAGATTTAGTTAATACAGAGCCTCCAGGAAGCTCAGTGTAAAGCTGGGGCAAGTAGCATTGGAAGAAGACTCTCTTTGGTGCTAGAAAAGCTTCGTGTTCCTTCCTCAGTGAGTGGTCTTTCAAGGAGACAGTCTTAGCATAGCAGACTGGCTGGTGGTATAAAAGATGTTGTAGATGCTAAAAGTTTGCATGGGTTCAAGGGGCAATTATTTTAATGAAAGAGAAATCCATTGAGGATTACTGAATACGTAAAAGTACGCCTGATGTGGGGTTCCTGACTGCAAATGGTTGGGACCATTCCTGGGGGAAGTAGATTGCACTTGTACTGCTGTCTTGTATTTCCGTAGGCTATTACTGTTTGTCATTGCTGGATACAGATTACTAGGTTCAGATATTTTTTGTCTGACTTTGTACAGGTATTCCTATATTAATGATTGAAATTTAACTATGACTATTCTTTGCCATTTTAATGTTAGTTGCTGGCAAAGTTTGTGACTATTTGAAGTCTAGAAGAGAAGGTAAGTCAAAGATACTGAGTAACTTTGAGATAAATATCCTGTAGGATACTTACTACAAGTTTCCCTATACTTACTACAAGTTTCCCTTTCGATTTTGTGGTTTTCTGTTTATAATTCTCTCTAGAAATCTTAACAGCCTACAGTATGAAAACAATTTAATGTGCTTGCATTTATTTTGCCAACATGCAGGATCTGCTCTGCTTCATGAATGCAAAAGGAATGACTGAAAGATGCTGGCAGATTTGCAAAGTGTTGTAGAAATGTGTACAAGAATTATTGTAGATCAAGGCAATTGCTCATACAGTGAGAAAGGACTTTTTATAATTTTCCTTATAGAGGAGGTTAACATGTACACAAGTCCAAGCTGAAAAAATGTGCATAGGAGTAAGATACGTGATTACAGAGAGGTCTACAATTAGCCCTTGAGATAAAGTAAGGTCAAGGTCTTGCTGGAAACAAGCTTGATCAAATTAGATAAGAAATGTAAAATACACACTTAGTGCTGAGGGCGACTAATTTTTAGAATAATTAGCCTAGGGACAAATAGTGGATTCTTCCATTTTTGGTATTTACATTAATTTTTGGCTATCACTTTTCAAAAGATGGTTTTTACTTCTGGTAGAATTTGGGCCCATGATGCCAATATTGTGGTTTCTTGCACCCTTTAAATTCATGGTTATACCTTCCAGTCACATAGTTGGCTGAATATATCCTCATGCAATGTATAATTAAGCTGTGGAACTCCTTGCCACAGCATGTTAGAGGTGATAGGAGTTTATGTGAGTTCAAAGACCAACTGGATGGGTTGGTGGATGAGAAATCCATTAAGGATTGTTCAATACAAAGACACAGCTTCTTGCTTAGAAAATCCCTGAGCTGTAAATTTTTGAAGGTTGGACTGAGGAAAGTATTTATATACTTGCTCTTTTGCAGATTCAACTTTAGTTTTCTGATTTTGGCCACTGTTAGAAACAGTGCTAGGCTAGGTTGGTCTTTGATTTGATCACCCTGGCCATTCTGAGATCCTTACTACTGCTTGCTCTGAGATTTTGAGGGGGATTTTTTTTTTTTTTTTTTTTTTTTCCTTTGGGCTTGCTACAGGAATGGCATCTGAAATGTTCTCATTACTTTGTCTTGACTGCATCAAAGGGGATGGAACCTTCCTGGACTCCGTTGTTATCCAATATGACAGGTACATACTGACTAGTTTTCGTAGTATTCTTTTATGTCATGCAGGCTTCTCTGAGAGGTTTTAGGAGACAATAAAACTCTGGAAGGAACAGATGGGATGCTGCCATGCAAGTAGCTTTCTCCATCCTTCTAACAATGGTTCTGCTGTCCATAGGGAGGCCAGGGCAACATCCTGACTCTGGTAGTTCTGATCAGTTTAATTCTTTCAGTTCATTGAACCTTCCAGTCTGAACAGCTCTTCCTTCTGTTCATACGTGGGGCCCTCTAGTGCATGGCTGCAATGCCAGTCTGCTCTGTTCCTTCTCCTATTTTTGGGATCCCACAGACTCTCCCTTTTCAACTTATTCCCACTTGCCTCCATACATGACTCTCTGAGCCATTCTATCCTTCCAGCTCCCAAAAGGTTGTTATGTTTTACTTACTGCACTATCAAAGTATTGTTCAGCAGAGCACTCAGGAGCGTGTCACAGTTTCTGTTCTGTTATCCCCTGTGGGTGGAATTGTACGTGTAGTATTTCTGTTTCTGAAATGCTTTTAAATCTGTATGTTGCTTTTATCAGCTGGGAGAAAAGTGGTACCTCTGGGGAAAAGCCAAGACCAAGACTGTGTTTCCATGATAAAAAGGACTTGGCAGCAGTAGCAGTCCAAGAAATTCCTGCTTTTAGCTGCTTGCTTCCTTTTTCAGGGTGGAAAACAGAAGGTTATTTTTAACCTGTTTCACATCACTAGTCTTGTTCACAGTATAGCACCACAAGTAGTTCTGTCTGCAACTTTCAGTTGAAATCTGTGTTTTAGGGAGCAGGAAAAGCAGCCACAAAAGGATAAGGCAGGATGGCATTCCTTAAGCCAACAAGGCTACTGAATCCATTGTGTTGTGTCTTGGTTAGGTGTGAAAACATGTAGTGAAACCAAAGCTAAATGAATGTGGGTGTGGTTAAATATACCGTGTGATTGTCACTGGTCCTTATGTTAAAACCTGAAAGTCTCCTAAATGCATAGGACCTATCCTTACGTTAAAAAAACAATCTGACATTTGCTTAACTGACATTAACACAGTGAAGACACTTCATTCATTAGAGACAGGAATAGGGTCTTTCTGCTGCTGTCTCTGTTGTATTCAAAACTGATAGCAAGAGCCTTCAAAATCTAGTAAATTATCCGTGCTTAGATATTTTTTACTGGGAATGGCAAAAAGTGCATCTCAAATACCAGTATGTGCCCCCAGCTATCCTCTCAAATAGGTTTGGGTCCCTGTTCAGGACAGTGCAAGTACTAAATCTTCCAAACAGAGCATGATTTAAGTATATTTTCCAAAATGAAAAAAACCCTCAGTCTTAAAAAGATCCATCTGTAGAAAGAGATTTAAGCCCAAGGAGATGAAATTTTTTACTTCATCAAACAACAGAAAGTAGTGTCTTGTACTAAACAACATTCAGGCAATTTTTCTGGGTATGGCATACAAAAAAAGAGACTGAGTGCTGCTTCTCCTCCACCTCATCATCTCTTATAACACAAGAATAAGTCACTTGATTGAAACGAAGAAGATGCAAATTCAAAACTGATTAAAAGAAAACAATTAGTAAAACGCAAAGTGAGCTAGAGTCCTGTGTTGAAAGCTTGTTTCATACTAAGGGATATAGTATTTAGAGAGAAGATATTTACATAACTGAAAATATTCTCTTGTAGTACGACCATTGGAGTTAACAGAGATTATACTTCATGCTTTAGAGCTTTATTTCAATGCTTTTGTGAAGGTAGGATCAAATTCTAGCAAGAAACTTTGAAATCCAGCTTCCAGGTGTTTGTTCTTTTTCTGCTGTTCTTTGCTAATTAAGTAGCCAAATACTGTCTTCATCAGAAAGGTACTCCTTTTGAAGGTATTGCAGTAATTCCTATCTTGCTACAGCAGTTTAGGACACTGCAGTCTTTTAGCCAGTCTTACCTCCACCCCATTAAAGCAGTCTCAGAACTGTCAGGAGCTGAGGGAGCAGTAAGCAGAAGTTGAAAGTTGGCACAGTGGTAGTTTAAACAATTACAGCTTCATTTTGAGGGCATGTCAGATTGTCTGTGTGCTCTGTCAACTTGCTTCATGATTTTGTCTTCTTGAAAAGCTGAACAGACTTGCTTGATCTCGCATTTAAAACGTAGTCCTTGGTTCTTCCTTGTGCATAAGTTCTTTGTTTCTCTTTGGCTTACAGTTCCTCATCTTGATGAGACTGTCAGGATGGCTGGGAGTATCACTGCAGCAGTGTGTGCAATGCACTCTGAAATTTCTGGCCTGAGACGTTATGGTCACCACTCTGTTCTTATAAAACCCAATGTGATTCTCACCACTGGAGGCTTTGGGGAGGAGGATGGACAGCACTGCCGTATGAGAAATTTTCATGTGTTAATTAAGCATGCAGGCTACTGGAAAGCTGGCTGTGTGAAAAAGGAAAATCCTGATAAAAGATGGGGTGAGTCCCCATACTGATGGCAAGTGTAAGGAAGACATTTTTGTGCTAACAACAAAATGATGTCTAGTGGAAAAGTGATGTCACAGTGCAATTATGCTGGCAGTCAAAGAGATCTGCAGGTTCTGAATGCTAAGTGCCGGGTCCTGCACTTGGGTCACAACAACCCCATGCAACGCTACGGGCTTGGGGAAGAGCTGCTGGAATGTTGCCTGGCAGAAAAGGACCTGGCAGTTTTGGTCGACGGCCAGCTGAGTATGAGCCAGCGATGTGCCCAGGTGGCCAAGGCGACCAATAGCATCCTGGCTTGTGTCAGAAACGGTGTGGCCAGCAGTACTGTGGCAGCGATCATCTGCCTGTACTTGGCACTGGTGAGGCCGCACCTCAAATACTGTGTTCAGTTTTGGGCCCCTCGCTCCAAGAAAGATATTGAGGTGCTGGACTGCATTCAAAGAAGAGCAACAAAGCTGGTGAAGGGTCTAGAGAACAAGTCATATGAGGAACGGCTGAGGGAACTGGGGTTGTTTAGCTTGGAGAAGAGGAGACTGACGGGAGACCTCATCGCTCTCTACAACTACCAGAAAGTAGTTTGTAGCGAGGTGGATATCGATCCCTTTTCCCAAGTAAGAAGTGATAGGACAAGAGTAAAAGGCCTCAAGTTGTGCCAGGGGAGGTTTAGATTGGATATTAGGAGAAATTTCTTCACTGAAAGGGCTGTCACGCATTGGAATGGGCTGCCCAGGGAAGCGGTTGAGTCACCATCACTGGAGGTATTTAAAAGACATGTAGATGTGGCACTTAGGGGCATGGTTTAGTGGTGGACTTGGCAGTGTTAGGTTAACGGTTGGACATGGTGATCTTAAGGGTCGTTTCCAACCTGAATGATTCTATGATTCTGTAAATTTTGTGGGAGAAAGATCTGTGTGAACTGTGATTTTTTTTGTATCTCCACAGCTGAGCGGTTGTACCATACTGTGTCATGTCTCTCGAACAGCCTGGCCCTGGTGGTAGGAGGACGAACATCCCCATCAAGTGCAGGCTTGGGAATGTTGTGGCTAAAGTTCCCTGAAACCTGTAATGCATCAGACCCAGATGACATTACAGTGGAGCTTGTAAGTCTGCAGCCTGCTGCTGAACCAGCTGCTTTGCGTTGGAGACACAGTACAACTGAAGTAGTATTCAAAGGTAAAAAGCCTAGAAAGAGTGGAAATGGCTGTAGGTATGCGGAAGTATACAAATTTCAGAATATATGGAGCAGTCCTGTCCAGACAGTGAGGTCTAAAAGGCAAGCTGTCATGATATTGCCTTAACTTTTTATGTAGTACAGGCTATACAGTTAATGTTGGTGCGTAGTATTCCTTTGGCTGAAACAATAGCTTTTTGCTGAACATTTTGGCAAGAATATGATCTTGATAGATTCATCAGCACTTTAGAGAATCCAATTACATTTCATAAAAAATTTTGTTCAGTGGTGATTTGTTTTCCTGGGCTTAAAGACTTAAGGCTTAAACTTCATTTGAATGTATTTTCCTTATATCTACCCAGTTCTTGTTGTGCCTTTTTTGTTTGTCAAGTCTGAAAGTGTTTGTGAGACAAAAGGGAAAGACTGGACAGTCTCAGCTGAGTTTCCTGAACTGAGCAACTGAATTGGTTGATCCAACAACTGAGCAGGATTTCAATCATCTATGCCATTAATACATGGTTGACTTGTACCTTGTGATAATGACTTTTATTATAGATGACCTGCAATCTTGTTAGTTTTCTAGATGCAGGGCAGGAATCAAAAAGTATGTATGATTGTATAGTGCTGAAAAAAGCTCATAATGCATTTTTCAAAGTGCTACAATATATACTTGTAACTCCAGTTTCACAAACACACCTACCCACAGATGAAAAAGACTCATTTCAGCTGTTCCTGTTTAAGGTGCAGGATGTGGCCAGACAGGCATACTGACCAGCAACCTGTTTACGTATGTTTAGCCCTTTTTATCTTTTTATCCTTCTGTCTTCCTGTGTTTGTACCTCCCCAAATCACCTAAATCCATGCCTTTTCCTGCCTCTTGTTCCCCTCCTGAGCATCCCATATTAAGTCTTATGCAAACCCCCAATGCTTCTCCTCAGCATCTTATAATGTGTCCCATACCCCTAGGCAGTACCCCCTCAAAAGTACTCCAGAGAGTTGGTCCTTTTCACTCATTTTGATGGGTTTCACAGTTGGACAATGGGGATGATAGTTCTCCTGGGACAGCCCTGGGAGGAGCCAGAACAGATGGTCTGCTTCTATAAGCGTGTAATTGGGGTTCTCTTGCCTGCACAACTGCTGCTGCCTCTCTGTGCTCCCCATGTGCATGAGGAAATGAGCATTTTATGGCTTGATTGCTCTCTTGAGATGGGTCTGGAAATAGCTGAGGCAGGATGTTATTTGGGTTCCCCCACCTTGTTTTGCCTCTATGCTCCTCTGTGGGTGTGCAGGTGAGCTTTTTAGCACATAACGTAGCACTGCTAGTCAGTAAGGCTTTGTAATGATGAACAGATGCTTAAAAGAAAAGAAAAGCAAATGTTAAGAATTCTTAGCGCTATGAATTACTACTAAAGGAACAAAACCCAGAATGGTGAATACTGTTCTGCCATTATGTAAATCATAGAATCATAGAATGGGTTGGGTTGGAAGGGACCTTTAAAGATTATCTAGTTCCAACCCCCCTGCTCTGGGCAGGGACATCTTCAATTAGATCAGGTTGCTCAAAGCCCCATCCAACCTGACCTTGAACACTTCCAGGGATGGGACATCCACAGTTCCTCAGGGCAACCTGCTCCAGTGTCTCACCACCCTTATAGTAAAGAATTTATTCCTTATATCTAATCTAAATCAACCCTCTTTTAGTTTAAAGTCAGTACCCCTTGTCCTGTCACTACAGGCCCTGTAGTCTCTCTCAGTCTTTCTTATAAGCCCCCTACAAGTATTGAAAGGCTGCAGTAAGGTCTCCCCAAAGCCTTCTCTTCTCCAGGCTGAACAATTCCAACTCTTTCAGACTTTCCTCATAGGAGAGGTGTTCCAGCCCTCCGACCATTTTCGTGGCCCTCCTCTGGACCCGCTCTAATACGTCCATGTCTGTCTTGTGCTGGGGACCCCAAAGCTGGTTGCATTGCTCCAGGTGGGGTCTCATGAGAGCAGAGCAGAGGGGAAGAATCACCTCCCTTGACCTACTGCCCATGCTTCTTTTGATGCAGCCCAGGATGCGATTGGCTTTCTGGGCTGCAGGTGCACATTGCCAGCTCATATCTAAGCTTTCATCCACCAGTACCCCCAAGTCCTTCTCTGCAGGGCTGCTCTCAATCCCTTCATCCTCAGTCTGTATTGATGCGGGGTATTGCCCTGACCCAGGTGCAGGACATTGCACTTGGCCTTGTTGAACTTCATGAGGTTCGTATTGGCCCACTTCTCAAGCCTGCCAGTAGAAAAGAAATTAGAAGAGGCTTTGAGATCTCTTCTTGAAACTTGAAATATGATAATTTCCTATTTCTTAAACCACATAATACCCAGTGTTAAGTAGAATTGAAACCTAGGGAAATAATCTCTTCTGGAAGACCGATTCTTTGAGATCATTTATGGCTAAAGTTATTCATGCTTGATCACACCAGAAAGAAGTTTCAGAACTTCCTCTCTGAAGTATAATATTTTAATTCTGGAGCATTATGGAGCAGGATCCCTAGCTCTTAATCCAGGAGAGGTGCCTCAGAAGAAATGTTACTCTTCTAGTAGCAATTGACAAATATTCAGTAGTTCTGAATAGGTCTAAAATCAAGCCTTGCAATGGCACGCTGAAGGTTTGTCTAGTAAAAGATATTGACTGTAAGGGGCAAAAACTTCAGCGGTTGTTAGCAAGTCAGTGGTGGGACTTGGTGGAATCCCAAAGGTGAAAGCTGTCATTTCTTTAAGCTGTTTAATTCTCCGCTAGGTGGCAGGGAGCTATTGAAGGGGAACACCAGGGGAATGGTTAAGTAGTTGTTAGTGTAGTCTGAAGCATATTTTGAATTTGTGAAGCAGTGTTTAATTAACACCATAACGTAGTTTAGAGTTCAGCCTTCCGGTCAATATTTTACATCAAGGAAGCAAATGCTAAATGGGAAAATAAAATTTTGTAAATAATACATTGGGTTTTGTCTTTGTCAGACTGTATCGTATCATCTTATTTTTCCCCTGATTTTGCTTTGTAGCTGAAGTAAGTGATCAACACTTGTCTTATCTGCACAGTCCATTATGAAGAAGTGAGCTGACAGGGCACAGTGCAGTTAACGCACATCCTTGACATCTATCCAAAGTACTTTTGTACCTTCTTTTTGAGACTTCTCCAGATTAACTCCTACACACTTAAATTATCATTATCTCTGTTTTGTGTGAACAAACACACATTCTTGCTATCTTATGAGGATTTATCTGTTTTCTTGGGATAAATGTCATTGTGTTGCTATGATTTATGTACTTAGGGTTTTCTAGTTTTGTTAGTTCTGCAGGTGTAATCTTTCCATTGCCTGAATTTTCATTCCTTAAGTCTATCAGGTATATTAAAAACCATGTTTTCTCCTTTTGGTTTTGGGACTACAGTGTGTGATTTCCATTCAGACCTTAACATTCAGAAACTACGTAATGTAAGTGGATGATGGCTGTCTTTTGAATGACCACAAATGTGAAGAATGCAGCTTTTTAGTAAAAATATTTAGTCTTTCATGTGTCTTATAAAAGATCTAGATACAAGAGTAATTCCTGTATCTATGAAACAATTTCTTGCATTTATTGCTAAAGTAGGGAAATGTTCATTGGGTTGCAGGATGTTTTAATATAAATAGTGTAGAAAACTTCTGCCTGACTGCCTTAATTTCTAACTTTGGTCAACTTCCCTTCTATGCAAATGCAAAATTTTTGCTTTTGTGACATACCAAATTCTAACTTCTCTTTTCTCCTGGTTGTCTTTTTCCGTAGGCGAGAAGTACCTGTTTCTGTATGGTGGCCGCTCTGCAATGGAGTCTGTGCTAGGGGATTGGTATTTCCTGCACGCTCAGGAACTTTCCTGCACTGTGGTAAGAACTTAGGGAGGCCCTGGGGAGTAGAAATTGCCTTCACTTCACAGGTGCATGCTGCTGTATTGGAAGCCCAACTAAATCACAGTGTTATTACCATATTGAAGTGGATGGCATTGGCAGTACTGTCACACTTCACGGTGATTAGAGTTAGAGCTAACTTCTAAACACCTTGCTATTTAGTGGAGTACAGTCTTCACAGAATAGTTGAGGTCGGAAGGGACATCTGAAGATCATGTGGTCCAGCACCCTTGCTTAAAGCAGGTCTAACTAGAACAGATTGCTCAGGGTATTGTCCAGTTGGGTTTTGATTATCTCCAAAGATAACAGACTATGCAACCTCTTTGGGCAGCCTATTCCAGTGCTTGACCTCATAGGAAAATGTGAGGCGTTTTTTATATTTAGGTGGGTTTTTCTGTATTTCAATTTGTGCCCATTGCCTCTGGCCCTGTTGCTGGATGCTACTGAGAACGTTCTGTCTCTGTCTTCTTTCCTGTCTCCCATTAGGCTTTTATACACATTGATAAGATTTCCCTGTCAGCGTTCTCAGTCACCAAGGCAAGCAGCTCTGGTGCCAGCACGATCTGCAGTGGCCACTGTAGCGCTGTGTGCAGGGATGTTTCCTGAACTGGGGAAACCTCAGGGGAGCGCAGAGACAGGGCCAGGAGCAACCACAGCCAAGCACCCCCCGCCACCTCTAAAAGAAAACCCTAAGGTATGCTAGTGACCAGGGCAGGCAGACAGGGCATGGTGTGTCAGCCAGGGCTTGGCGCAGCAGTTTGCGTGGCAGGGCGCTGTAACTTTGCTGGCTCGGGCAGGGAGCGGTGGCCTCTACCCAGCAGGAGGCTATGTCCACGACTGGTGCAGCTTCCCAGGCAGAGCTCCCATGAGAACATGCTGCTACCCAGGTGTCAGGGTGCAGGGTGTGCCCTACTCCTACACCAGTACTGGACAGCAGTAGTGGGCACACCTATGAGAGGTGCATCCAGGTAGAGGAAGTCCCCCGCTTTGTGGAGGAGCTCTGGGAGGAGAACAGGTTGAGTAGTATCAGGGAGTCTGAGAAGGAGATTGTCTACTGGAACCGCACCCTACCTTCCCTGGGACAGACCTGTCAGGCAGACAGGACACATGATATGGAAGATTCCCTGTCCTCTCTCCATGTGGCAGAATGTGGTGATTTAAGGGATAGAGGAGAATGGTGACAAGTTCCTGCCTGGTGCACCAGGCACATCTCCTCTGTGACTACCTCACCTTCCCAGGTGTCCTTGTACAATAGGTATGAGGCTCTGGACGTGGAATGAAACAATGAAGAGGATGATGGTCCGTCTAGGTTGAAGGTGTCGCCAAGGTTAAGTCAGCCTACACCCTGCATCAAAACCATTCCATTAAGAAAAAAAGATGCGTCATTGTTATGGGAGACTCTCTTCTGAGGGGAACAGAAGGCCCAATATGCTGACCAGACCCACTTCTTAGGGAAGTCTGCAGTCACCATGGGTCCTGGGTCAAAGATGTTACAAGAAAACTTCCTACACTGGTACGGCCCTTGGATTGTTAGCCATTATTGCTTTTTCATGTAGGCAGCAATGAAGTTGCAGTAAGAAGTCCAGTGGCGATCAAAAGACACTTCAGGGCCTTGGGATGACTGGTTAAGGGTTCAGGAGCACAAGTAGTGTTTTCCTCTATCCTTCCAGTTGCAGGGAATGATGTTGGAAGAAACAGGTAGAGCCAGTTGATCAGTACTGGGCTCCGTGACTGGTGTCACTGGCAGAATTTTGGGTTTTTTGATCACGGGTCAGTCTGCACAACACCAGGCCTGCTGGCGACAGATGGGTGCACCTTTCTCAAAGGGAGAAAAGGGTCTTTGCACAGGAGTCAGCAGGGCTCATCGAAAGAGCTTTAAACTAGATTTGAAGGGGGAAAGGGCTAAAACCAGGCTTGTTAATGATTAGCCACAGGATGGCATGCCAGTGTTTGAGGGATGGTGTGCTAGCGAGGTCCTTCAGTCTGCTCCATGATGTGCTGAGTACACTGGAGCGAATGTGAAATGTCTCTATACTAATGCACACAGCATGAGGAATAAACAAGAGGGGCTAGAAGCTTTGGCCCAGTCCCAGAGCTACGACATCATTGGCATAAGAGAAACCTGGTGGGATGAGTCCTGCGACTGGTGTGCTGTGATGGACGGTTATAGGCTCTTCAGGAGGGATAGGCAGGGCACGCAAGGCAGGGAGGTGGTGCTGTATATAGGGGAGGGGTGGGATTGTATGGCACTTGCAGTTGGCATTGACATGGTTGACAGCCTCTGGGTAAGGATTAAGGGGAAAGCAAATAAAGCAAATGTTGTTGTGGGAGTCTACTATCGACCAGCCAGCCAGGACAACGACACTGATGAATTATTCTGTAAGGAATTGAGAGATACCTCTAGATCAGCTGCCCTTGTCCTTATGGGTGATTTTAACTTCCCAGATGTCAACTGGGTACATCATACAGCAGACACAAACAGGTCCAGGAAATTTCTGAAGCACACTGAAGATAACTTCTTGGTGCAGGTACTAAAGGAGCCAACTAGGAAAGGTGCCCTCCTAGATTTGTTGCCTGTAAACAGCAAAGGATTCACGGGCAAAGTGGTGACTGGTGGCTGTCTTGGTCACAGTGACCATGAAGTAGTTGAGTTTCAAATTCTTGGCCGTAGGAGAAGAACTGCCAGCAAAACTTTGATGCTGGATATGGGGACATCAGGCTGCTGAAGGAACTAGTTAGTAAGGTCCCCTGGGATTCTGCTTTTGAAGGCATTGAGGTCCATGAACGCTGGTTACTTTTTAAGAGCACAGGAGTAGGCAATTCCAAAGTGTCAGAAGTCAAGCAAGTGGGGCAGAAGGCCAGCTTGGCTGAGCAGGGATCTTCTTCTAGAACTTAGGTGGAAAAGGAAAGTGTCTGGACATTGGAAGCAAGGACAGGTGACATGGGAGGACTACAGGGATGCTGTTTGCCACTGTAGGGAGAAAATTCCTGTGGCCAAAGCTTCATTAGAGTTCAAGCTGGCCAGTACTGTGAAGGACAACAAAAAGGGCTTTTTAAAATATATTAACAGCAGAAGGACGATTAGAGATAACATTGGTCTGTTACTTGATGAGATCGCTCACCTCAAAAATACGGACATAGAAGAAGTGGAGACTTTAATGCCTTCTTCGCCTCTAACACTGATGGTGGGCTCTGGGAGCCCTGGAACCCACTGTTGGAAGACTCTGACTGGGGGAATGATAAACTCCCAGCTGACTCTGAACTTGTTCAAGACTTGCTGCTCCAGCTGGATGCACATAAATCTATGGGGCCTGATGGGATTCATACCAAAGTACTGAAAGAGCTGGGCGATGTTATTACAGGAACTCTTTCCATTATTTTTCAGTGATCTTCAGGGTCTGGAGCAACCAGTCCCAGTTGACTGGAAGCTGGCAAATGTCCTAATTTTCAGGAAGGATAAGAAGGAAGAGCCTGGTAATTACAGTCCTGTCAGTCTCACTTTGGTGCCTGGTAAAATTATGGAGAAGGTTATTCTGGGAGTTATTGAAAAACACTTGAGAGACAACGCAGTCATTGGTCATACCCAGCCTCATGAGGGGAGAGTCCTGCTTAACTAATTTAATTTCCTTTTATGACAAGGTCACCTATCTAGTTCACCAAGGGAAGCCAGTAGATGTGGTTGGTTTTTTTTTTATTATTTTAGCAAAGCTTTTGATGCTGTCTCTCACAGTACCCTTCTGGACAAAATGTCCAGCATACAGCTAGACAAGTCCATAATATGATGGATGAACAATTGGCTGACAGACCGGGCTCTAAAAGTTGCAGTAGATGGGGTTACACCAGGCTGGCACCTGGTGGGATTCCGCAGGGCTCAATTATAGGGCCAGTGCTTTTTAATGTTTTTACAGATGATCTGGATGCAGGAATTGAATGTACATTAAGTTAAGTTTGCTGATGATAGTAAACTAGGAGGAGCTGTGGACTCCCTCAAGGGTAGAGAGGCCTTACAGAGAGATCTGGATCAATGGGCCAAGGCCAACTGTATGAGGTTCAACAAGGCCAAGTGCCGGGTCCTGCACTTGGGTCACAGCGACCCCAGGCAACGCTATGGGCTTGGGGAAGAGTGGCTGGAAAGCTGCCCAGCAGAAGAAGACCTCAGGGTGCTGGTTGACAGCCGGCTGAATATGAGCCAGCGGTGTGCCCAGGTGGCCAAGAAGACTAATGGCATCCTGGCCTGTATCAGAAATAGTGTGGCCAGCAGGAGCAGGGAGGTGATTGTTCTCCTGTATTCGACACTGGTGAAGCCGCACCTCGAGTACTGTGTTCAGTGTTCGGCCCCTCACTACAGGAAAGACATCGAGGTGCTGGAATGTGTCCAGAGAAGGGCAACCAAGTTGGTGAGAGGCCTGGAGCACAAGTCTGATGAGGAGCGGCTGAGAGAACAGGGGTTGTTTAGCCTGGAGAAAAGGAGGCTGAGGGGAGACCTTATTGCTCTCTACAACTGCCTGAAAGGAGGTTGTAGTGGGGTGGGTGCTGGTCTCTTCTGTCAGGTGGCTGGAGATAGGACGAGAGGAAATGGCCTCAAGTTGTGCCAGGGGAGGTTTAGATTGGATATTAGGAAAAATTTCTTTACTGAAAGGGTTGTCAGGCATTGGAACAGGCTGCCCAGGGAAGTGGTGGTGTCACCATCCACTGGAGGTATTCAGAAAGCACGTAGACAAGGCACTTTGGGACATGGTTTAGTGGGCATGGTTGACGGTTGGACTTTATGATCTTAAAGGTCTTTTCCAACCTAAATGATTCTGTGATTCTAGAGAGCTGGCCAGTCACCAAGCATATGGAATTTAACAAGAGCAAGTCCCAGATTCTGTACCTAGACAGAGTAATCCTGGTTATATATACAAATTGGGGGACAAGAGGCTGGAGAGCAGCCCTAGACTGCCTAAAGAGGTGAGAAATTCTTGTCACTGCAGACTTTCTGAAACTATTAAATAACAATCTCTCCAGATGATAATAGATGAATTTGCTTTAGGAGAAAGGGATGGACCAGATGGCCTCCAAAATTTTCTCCACAGCTTGTTTGCTATGATATTCCATTAAACCCCTCATCTTACATTTTTTCCTTTAGTGCAAGCACTAAAGGTTTCCTTTCTGCATATTAGTACTGCAGTTCAGCATTTTATCTTGCTCTGTGGTTTGAACCACCGATCACCTGCTTTACTGATCACTGAATTAGTCTATGTGTTTGTACACTTGTGGTTCTCAGGTGCATGTCTTGAACAGAAAGCAGCATGCAGGAATGCAAATACAGTAACCTCTAATAAATGTGCAGAAATAAAACCCTCTAAAGACTGAATGATATTAAATATGCTGAGGGCCAGAGAAATATTGGAGATGGTGTAAATGGAAACACTTCTGCTTAGCTGTCCCTAGAGGAACATGTGTAGGTTGGGTTTTTTTGATTGTTCCCTATCATGTTTACTCTGTTCCCCTCCAGCAACTGTTCCTATCCTGTGGCAGGAAAGAATATTACATCCCACAGGACATGCAACAGAAGAGATCTTTTAAGAGCCTGGACATGAAGAAGACACTTAGCTTGGCAAACTTCAGCCTTGGACTTATGTTTTTCTAGATTCCTGTTGGGGGTCCAGTACCAGAAAGCCGTCACTCTCACAGCGCCTGTAGCTGGAAAGGAGGAGTGCTAATTGCAGGAGGTCTGGGAGCAGCTGAGCAGCCCTTAGGTTCAGTTTTCTTTCTGAGGGAGCTTGAGCATGGCTTTCAGTGGCAGACAGTAGAGACTCACCCTCCTCTCATCCCAAGGTAAGTAGACAGCATTCAGCAGTGAATCTGTGGCCTGTCTCTACCTACCTCTGTTACTAATGGAGTTCAATCTCATTTTGAACTCACAGGTATTCACATACTGCACATGTGCATGACGGAAGACTTCTGCTTGTTGGTGGCGTGTGGTTTCACTCATCCTCTGTGCCAGGCATCACTGTCATTGACTTAATGACTGGTCTCTGCTTGGACTATACGATTAATGTGGTAAGTACTGAAATTTTTCTTTCAAGGTAAACAGTGTTGTGTGAAGGAACATGGTAACTTTAGGGCTATTACCTGAAGTGGAGTAGGGAATGCAAAATAGGCAAATTTGTAAGTGGAATAAACATTCCCTGTTCAAGGTAGAATCTAATTTTGAAGTGCTTTTGCCAGCCCAGAGATCATAATGGTGTTAAGAGAGGGAGAGTCTGAGTATGCAGAAGACTGTAGGGCATGGAGCTCCTCTATTCCAGACAGGGTGAGCAGAACTGAGATGGGCACAAGCGTAGTAATTTCAGGATGTCTGTGGAAGAAGAGAACAGATCAAACCAGAGCCTCAGTTAGTCTTTATGGAGGTCTGTGGTATAATTTAATTAAAAACTTCATGGTGGAAATTGCTGCGTGCTATAGCTGCTGCCTGAAGTACAATAAGAAAACAGCATGGAAATACTGGAAACTCCACTTAAACATAAGAAAACTTTTTACTGTAAGGGTGATTGAACACTGAACTGGTTGCTCAGAGAGGCTGTGGTGTCTCCATCATTGGAGATATTAAAAACCTGACTAGGCAAGGTACTGAGCAACCTGCTGTAGTTAAGCCTGCTTTGAACAGGGGTGGCTGGACTAGGTGATACTTCCCTTCCAACCTCAACTATTCTGTGATTCTGTTTTATGATTCAGTGAAGAACAGTCATACAGGTGATGTCACATAGCAGGATTTTGGCATACTCTGGGCAAAACTTAGTCTAAATCTGTGAGTAGCCCTCATCTGTGATAATACTGCCTGGAGTACAAGAAAACATGGACCTGTTGGAGCGGGTCCAGAGGAGGGCCACAAAAATGATCAGACGCTTGGAACATCTGTCCTGTGAGGACAGGCTGAGAGAGAGTTGGGGTTGTTCAGCCTGGAGAAGAGAAGGCTCCAGGCAGAACTTATTGCAGCCTTTCAATAGACTTTTTAGTACGGCCTGTAGTGACAGGACAAGTGGTAATGGTTTTACACTACAAGAGGGGAGATTCAGACCAGATGTAAGGAAGAAATTTGTTATGCTGAGGGTGGTGAAACACTGGCACGGGTTGCCCAGAGAGGTGGTTGATGCCCCATCCCTGGACACATTCAAGGTCAGGTTGGACGGAGCTCTGAGCAACCTGATCTAGTTGTCTCTGTCCCATGTCCCATCTAGAAGACGTCCCTGCTCACTGCAGGGGGGTTGGACTAGATGACCTTTAAAGGTCCCTTCCAACCCAAACCATTCTATGATTCTTTGAGAAAGCTTCTGTTGCTTGACAAGTTTTTGTTTATCTTTTATGTAAATAAACGAATTTCTTTAGATACCTGTACCTATGGATCCTGTCCTTGGTGAAACTGGAATTTGTGACTGGTTTGTTGTTTATAATGGATAGCATGCGTGCATCTGGCTGACCTTGCAGCATTTTCCTGAGGGCATAAAGCATGAAGTATGCTTAAGTGTAGTTTAGTTTTTTCTTACTCTCTACAGCAGAAGTTTTAAGTGGCCTAGGGTTCTTTAGATAAAATAGGCTACTTTTGTTGGATAGCAGTGAGGATGGGTATGGCAGATGGATTGGTAGCTGCCTTTGTTTATGGGCTGTTTGCTTTGACTTAGGTGAAACTCTGTAGGCTCTTGAACCTACCAGTACTGTGCTAAAGTATTGATAGTACTGTACAGTGTATGTGGATTGGTCCCAAGTTTTGAAAGACTGGAATTGTCGGTGATTTTCTGTGCATACTGGATACTATTAGTATTACTGCTTTGATACATGCATTAGAAGGTGATAGCACCAAAACCATTGGCTCACAGCTTTCTCTGTGCTTGAAAAAGCTGTGGAATGGTTACCATGGGCAGATATATCTCTCTTAATTACTATCCCTTAACCTTTCTCCAAGAATACAGACGAGAGTACCCTCATAAAAGTTGCCTTCTGTCTTGAGCATTTTACAAGGGAAGCCTCTACAACCTGTCCTCTTCAGATTCCAGCGGCCCCAACAATAAATGAATTGCCAACACAGCAGTTTTGTTACTGCTACAGTCTGTTATCTGCCACAAGTGTGTCTCCAGGGTTCACTTTGCTGAGCTTTTTGAATATTAGAGGTCATTACGACAGAGCTTCTTTTCAGATTGTCAGATACACAGGTTATAAATCAGATGTTTCGTGGACCTCAGATGTATAACTATACTTTAGGCTGTCTCCTTTGTGGTGAAGAGGCCATGACTGTTCATTGCTTCTTTTGATTTAAGAACTAGGAGACATCAAAAGAAGCTAGCAGGCAATATGCTTCAAAAGAGTGCTTCATATGAAACATAGGTAAGCTCTGGAACTCCTTGCCACAGGAGATGGATGCCAAAGGTTACACAGATTCAGAAAGTGACTGGCTGTGTTCTTGGAAGGAAAAACATTAAAGTTCAGGGAGTAAAAAGACATTCTCTCATTAAAAATCACTGAACTGCAAGTTGTTGGGTGGGTGGCGTACACTAGAGGAGTATATCGTGGTTTCCTTGTTCCTGTGTTCTCTAGCTATCTAATTTTGCCCACATTTGTGAGTGGTATAGTGGACTAAATGGTCCTAGATGGGACCTAATGTGGTTGTTCTTAACTTTCTAATGAAAGTACCATCTGAAATATCTCTACAGCATTGTATAAGGTACCCATGTTTTGAAGTCCTGTATGTTCAAAATCCCCTTTCCTTTTTTAGGAGCATCTGGAGTGGCCATTAATGCTACATAACCATAGTAGTGTCTTTCTGCCAAATGAGAAGGAGTTGTTGCTTATTGGTGGTGGTGGGAACTGCTTCTCCTTTGGCACGCACCTGAACCCAGAGCCTGTCTCGTTGAGCCTCAGCAAGATCCTGACCAGCCACTGACTGGGACCAAACAGGACTGAGCCATGCTGCTGCACTGTGGTGAGACATCAATTCGCTTGTACATGCAAGAGCAGCAAAAATTTTCCACAAAGGTTTTGTATCCAGAATGCATTTGTAAAGGTGGGATTAGGAGGGACAGTTACGACAAGGGGTTGTATATCTCATCTGTCTCTTTTTTGTGCTACTCTTTGTGTTGCTGTAAATAAAGTATCTCAAAAGTAGCTCTGTGGTGATAGCAGTAGTCCTTAGAGGTGAAACGAAGAACAGTGCTGTGTTCAAAAGGGACATGACTTTGCACCATGCTGACTTGGAGGTACAGTGAAATCACCGAGTCAAAAAGCCATTGGAAATGTTCAGTCACGCATAATTAAATAAGTGAAAGGAAGTGTATTGTAGGTCATACTTTAATGTTTCAAAAGGTCATGTCTAGTCTAGATACGACAAACTCATGCTCCTCTGACTTGTTGCCCGCAGCTCAGACCCTGCTAGCTGTAGCCCTTGCTTGTTTCTTGGGAGCATAATGATATACCAATAAGAGAGGGGTGGGGGGATGCTACGTGAAATCACAGCTCAGCCTCATTGCTAACATTTGAACTGTTCTTCTACGCCTGGGAAGGTGCCATGATGAGGAGACTGTGCTTGGAACACAGTGTTTGAGAACAGTCTTCAAACTAGGATGATGTTCTTGAGAAGAGACATACGCTTCTGTCTATATGTATTTTATATAGGATGGCCAAATTAGTTCAGGGACATTTTTATTTTGGGGAAAGCCCTGTGGAAAACTACTGGAGAGAGATTCCTTGGAGTATAAACTAGAAAATGAGAAAGGGAGATTTCTAAAATACCCTATGGCAAAATTGGGGTATTATAGGGACTACGACACTCTCTCAAAATCCCCTTTTCCAAAAAATGCACAATTTGTTTTTCAGTGCTGGGAATGGCTTCATTTATAATTGGATATTGCCAAATTGAAGGAGGAGTCCCTCCTTTTGTTTTTATCACAACTCATTCAGCAGATTTCAATAATCCTACTTCATCTCCTGATGTACTCCAAAGTTCTCTGGGAACTCCAGCTAATTCAGGTGGTATTTTTGAATCACTTTGTTTTTGTTCTTTAAATTCAATTACTTCAGAACCCATTATAATTAATTGGATTCCTGTAGGTGCCAAAGAGATAAATGTACCAAATTCCTGCAAAAGGTCTCATCCCAGCAGGGAAACAGGAGAGTTTGGAGAAATTTTCTTGCTACTTTTCCCTCTCTGTCTCCCTGACCTTACTTTAATTTCTCGCCCGTGTTTCTTGTACCCTGTTGCTTTTCAAATTTAGTTCTCACGTCTCCCTCTATGCAGCTCCATGTACCTACTTTTTGATTCTTGTACCCTGTTGCTTTCAAAATTTTCTATGTTTCCTTCTATCCATCTCCCTGTCTCTAGTTCCTAACTCTTCCCTCTCTGTCCTGTACCCTGTCACTTCTTATATTTTCTTTCTACATCTCCCTCTTTCTATCTTCCTGTGCCTATTTGTTAGGTCTTGCCTATGTTTCTTGTATGCTGTTGCTTTTTTGCAATTTTTCTCTCTACCTGGCTCCCTGTTTCTGTTTTCTAGTTCTTGCTGTTTCTTCTCCTGTATCACTTGAGAATGTTTCCCTGTCCCTTGTCCTGTCTTTATCTTGTTGTCCTGCCAGTCCCTTCCCCTTCTCTCCCCTGCTTCCTATTATTTATTCCTCCATCTCCATCCCTGTTGTTTTGCTCAGTCTTTCTCTCTCTACACCATTTTCCTGCTTCTTGTCCTTCTCTTGTTCCTAGCATCCCATTTTCTGGCTCCCTGTCTTGCACCTCTGTGTCCCTCTGTCCTTCCTCCTGCTTTTCTCTTCCCTTTTATCCCCCCATCCTGCTGCCTTTGGGCACTGAGCCTTGTAGCCAACTCACTGCCAGGATTTCTTACGTGAATTAATAAATAAATTTTTCCTGCCTCCTCTGTCTCCCTGGATATGGGTAGGTGCAGGGGCAGGGATGATGTGCTGTGGGGCTTTGGCAATTACCCCTGTTCCTGATGGGCTCCAGCTGGGCCTGGGATGGCCCCAGGTGTGGCCAGTGAGGCTGAGGATGGGGCTGGCCCTGCTGTGTGAAGGGGCTCCAGCTGTAAAGGGGGCTGCCTGGGCAGGGGAACTGGCTGAGGAGGGAGCGCAGGGGGGTCTGGCTGGTAGGTGCCTGCAGCAAGGAATGGCCAGTCCCTGTGGCAAGGAAGGATCCCTCTGAGCTGTCCCTGGCCTTTGGTGGCTACATGCGTGAGCCACCATGTATCAAAGCAAGCCTTGTGGATGAGGAGCATTGAGGTGTCCACTGTGTGCTGCCGAGCGGGTGAGGGTCAGGCAGCCAGTATTGGGGAGGAGGAAGGGGCAGAGGCAGAGAGAGAAGCATCGGGGCGGTGAAGGTCTCCTGCCAGCACCAGGAGCTGTGGTGAGTCGCACGTCCTCTCCTCTACACCCTGGCCCATCTCTGCCACCCTTCTTTAGATGTCTGCCTGCCTCCCTTCCTCTGTCTCTCTCTCTGCCTGCCCACCTCTGTGTCTGGCTCCTCAAAACTTGTTATTCTTCTGTCAACTCTGCCCAGTACCCTGTTGCCTTTTGAATTTTTAATATGCCTCTCTCTGACCAGCTTCTTCTCCCTGTTTTTTATTTTTTCTGCACAGCCTTGTACCCTGTTACTTTTAAAATTTAATTTCTATGTCTTCCCCTCTCTGTCTCCCTGACCCTATATTTTAATTCCTCCCTCTCTGTCCTGTACCCAGTTGCTTGAGACTGGCCGGGCATCGGTCAGTTGATGGTGAGCAATTGTTTTCATTTGCTGTTTTTTTTTTTATTTTCCTCTTACAACTTTTAAAAAAAAGTCTTTTTAATTATTAAACTTTTTATATCAACCCATGAGTTTCTCACATTTACCCTCCCGATTCTCCCCCTATCCCACTGTGGGGGAGTAAGTGAGCAGCTGTATGGTACTTAGTTGCCAGCCAGGGTTAAACCATGATGCTACATCTACTTTTAGGAAGCTGCCTATTGCTATTTTTTAATTATTTCCTGTCTGTTGTGTACCCTGTTGCTTTGAAAATTTGCTTGCTAGATCTACTTTTATCCAGTTCACTGTCTTTATTTTTTTTCTCTCTGTCCTGTACCCCTGTGTCACTTTTTCCTTTATATTTCTCAGTTTTAGTTCACTGTGGCTATTTTTTAAATTTTTTTCTGTCCTGTACCCAGTCACTTCTTAAATTTTCCTTCTATGTCTACTTGTATTGAGCTGTGTATCACTGTTTTTTAATTCTTTCCTCACTATTGTGTACCCCATTGCTTTTTACTTTTTCTATGTCTACTTTAACCTATTCACTGTCTTTAAGTTATTCCTGTCTGTCATGTAGCCCATCACCTTTTAAATTTTCTTCCTATGTCTGTTTGTTTAGTTAGCTGTCCCCATTTTTCAATTCTTTTGTCTCTGTCACATACCCTGTTGTGCTGGTTTTGGCTGGGATAGAGTTAATTTTCTGCCCAGTAGCTAGTATGGGGCTACGTTTTGGATTTGTGCTGAAAACAGCAACACAGGGATGCTTTTGTTATTGCTGAGCAGTGCTTGCACAGAGTCAAGGGCTGTTCTGCTTCTCACCCTGCCCCACCAGTGAGCAGGCTGGGGCTGAACAAGGAGCTGGGAAGGGAGACAGCTGGGACAGCTGACCCCAACTGACCGAAGGGCTGTTCCAGACCATATGATGTCATGCTCAGCATATCAAGCTGGGGGAAGGAGAAGGAAGGGGGGACATTCAGAGCGATGGCATTTGTCTTCCCACATAACTGTTACACAGGATGGAGCCCTGCTTTCCTGGAGATGGCTGAACACCCGCAGGGACAGAAGTGACCACCTGACTTGTCTGTTCTTTGCACTTGACTGCTGTAAACGCTCCAGCCACTCGGGTGCTTTTTGGAACGGAGGCGATGAAGATGACTGCCCGGGCTGCGAGTGGGGAAAGGGCAGGGCAATGTAAGCCCTGTGCCCCCAGTAAGTAGTTCCCACCTCCGGCTGGTCTCTACTGGTCTGAGCTGTCAGTCATCCCTCATCCAGCTGATGCTCCGAAGAGGATCCTTACGGAGATGCGGATGCTGCTGCCCGGTGAGCGAAGGTGGGAACTGGCGTTGGGGAGGGCCGCATGCGCGGTGGCGTGCGTCGGTGGGCTCCGGCTGTTGCCGGGCAACCCAGGTGCGGTACGTCAGCTCGACAGCCGCGCATGCGCGGTGGTGCGATTACGGCGCTAGCTACTGTTGCCTGGCAACCAAAGCACGACACGGCGAATCAGCAACCGCGCATGCGCGGTGGGGCGGTTTACGACGCTCCTGCAGTTGCCGAGAAACCAAAACGCGTTACGGCAGCTCGGCGAAGGCGCATGCGCACTGCGACTTTTACGGCGTTCGCCGCTGTTGCCTGGCAACCAAAGCGCGACAAAGCTTCTCGAAAACTGAGCATGCGCGGCGGCGCGGTTTACGGCGCCCCTTCTGTTGCTCGGCAACCAAAACGCTTTACGGCTGCTCGGCAACCGCGCATGCGTGGTTCGACTTTTACGGTGCTGGCCGCTGTTGCCTGGCAACCGAAGCGCGACACGGCGCCTCGGCAACCGCGCATGCGCAGCGGCCCGGTTTACGGCGCTCCTGCTGTTGCCTGGCAACCGAAACGCGTTACGGCAGCTCGGCAAGGGCGCATGCGTGTTTCGACTTTTACGGTGCTGGCGGCTGTTGCCTGGCAACTGAAGCGCGACACGGCGCGTCGGCAACCGCGCATGCGCGGCGGCGCGGTTTACGGCCTCCTGCTGTTGCTCGGCAACCAAAACGCGGTACGGCAGCTCGGCAAGGGCGCATGCGCAGTTTCGCGTTTACGGCGCTCGCCGCTGTTGCCTGGCAACCAAAGCACGACACGGCACCTCGGCATGCGCGGCGGCGCGGTTGACGGCACTCCTGCTGTTGCCTGGCAACCAAAACGCGGCCCTGGCCGTCGGGAGCCGCGCATGCGCGGTGGCGCCTTTTGCCGCCCTCCTGCTGTTGCCTAGCAACCGAAACGCGGTACAGCAGCGCGGAGCCGCGCATGCGCGGTGGCGGCGCGTTTCGCCAGGGCTCTCTTCCGCCACCTGTTGAACAGACTTCGGTACTGCAGCTGGGGTGCCGCGCATGCGCGCTGGCGCGTTGTGCCAAGCGCTCGCCGCTGCCACCCCGCGACCAATGTTCGGTACTGCAGCTCGGAGGCTGCGAGTGCGCGGGGCTGCCGCGGTCCTGCACGTGCCGTCCGACGGTAACGGCAACGCGGCACCGGCGGGAGGTGCCGCCGCGCTCGTTGCTTCCTCCCGGTAAGGAAACGCCGCCGGCAAGGAAAGCTCGCACGGGCTGTCTCTGCCCGGCCTCCCTCTCGGCGCGGGAGCACAGAGGGACAGGCGGGGCGCTTACCGGCTGCGGGCAGGAGCTGCTACGGCTGAAGTTGGAGAGGCCAGAGAAAGGTAGAGAAGAAGAAACGGAAGGCCGGCCGGCTGGCAGCTGCCTCCCGCTGCAGGCAAGAGAGAGCCTGCCTCTCCGCGTGTGGAAGGATCCCTCTTCGTAGTCCGCAGCAGGTCAGACCGCCGAGGTGCACCGCAGGGTCCGGATGGTGCGCTGCAGGGTCCGTATGCAGCACCGACGGTGCGGTACGGCCACGTAGTGTGCGAGCGAGCGAGGCTCCATGCCTAGGAAGCCTCGTCTTGCAAGACCTATGAGACGCGTGTTCTCCTAGGGGGAGGACGGCCGCGCCGCCGGAGTTACAGAAGAGGAGGGGAGCGGGAGAGGAGCAGAAAGAAGCGTCTGAACTGGCAAATTCTCCTGGCAGCACCAAGAACAAGAGATGTGGTGAGCCCCGGGCCCTCGGGGCCCTGACTCCCCTCTTCTGCGTTCTGGTCCCTCCCTGCCCCTCCCCTGGTCCCCTCTCTTTCCCACACCGCTGCCTTTTTTTTTTTTTTCTTTTTTTTTCTTTTTCTTTCCTCCCTTGTACCTCTGATACTGAAAAGCCGGTCGAAGAAACTCCCTAAGACTCGTTTTGGAGTTTTAGAAAGCAGGCATTCTTTTGCAGCGCTGGCTGCACGGGGGATAGTTCCACCTAGCGTGCATGCCACAGCTTCAGCACAAACAGGTTATATAGAATAACTCATTGCATATTAATCAGATTAGTATACATATACGTAAAAATGATGGCAACTGATTATCGTAGTACTGCCTACATCCAATCACACGCAATGAAGGATCCATTTGAGGCAAAGGGCTGCTTTTACAACCATGGACCCATTTGAAGTTCTTGTTGGCTGTCCTTGAAGTCTTTATTCTTGTCCTTCTTTGATCTTGAAGCTTAACACAGTTTCCATCACATGTGGTCAGTTTCAACATTGTTCTCATCTAGCATACAGGAACATCTAGTCATAAGAGCAAAGAACTGCAAAACTTATGAATAATTACTAGTTAATCACTTGACTACACTTTTGTAATTATGTCCCCAGCTACCCTTTGTCTACTGTTTCAACCATAATGTTAATATATGATCATTTATCAAATCTCACTTATACAGTTATCTAGCAGCAAACCAGTTTTCATCAGTCTACCTTCTAAAGGATGTGTTGTATTGTGAGCTGACCTGTTTAGCTCAAGTCCTGATTAGGGCACCTGCTAGCCTCTCCCTTTGCTGGAATTCCTCTACTCATTTGGTGTTTTTTTTTTTTTAATATGCTGAAATACAATTTGTGATTTTAATTTTTCAGATGTGTTGTCGTAAGGGTGTGGTGATGCTCAGCAGATGCCCCATCCTGTGGGAAGCACCCCCTCCATGGGGCAGGCAGTGTGGATTATCTGGTGTTGGGTCAAGAACCCAGAGTGGAACTGCTGTTGCAGATTATCCCAGATGAGTTTACCTACTGTGGATTACCTGGGTGGAGCCCCTGGTGAAGGTAAACCTCATGCATGCCCCCCCCCAGACTGTGCACGTTCTTGCGCACGTATCTTACCACTGCAAACTGTCCATCTAACCCACTTTCCCTGTGAGGTTTTTCCCATGCCGATTGGTGGGGGTGTCACCCCCTTCCCCCCACCGGCCGTGTATCCCTGAAGTTCCGTGTTTTCTTGGTGTCATTTGTGGCTGCTGCCCTGCCCTAAACCGCGGGGGTGTGGCTTCTGCTGACCCTTTCCTGCATGACTGCAGGGGGTGTTGTTGCCCCCCTGCCCTGCCCTTGTGGGGCATGGCTGCTGCCTGGTCCCCCCCCATGTATTTCCATGGGTTTTTTGGTGTCTTTTGTGCTTTAGGACTCTTGTACAAGGGAGTCAGCTGGAGACACGCTCAGGGGGACTCTGAATCATTGGCTATTCACAGTAAATAATTTATTTTGCAACCAGAGATATTTTGGAGATGGAATTCTTAAGGGATCTAATTCTGTGTTTTGATTCATTCCTATCCAGAAGGTAGTTCTGGTAGAAGTAAGGTGGTATGCACAGTCTTGCTAGAAATGAAGCAAAACCCCAGAGCATTTTGGCTTTTTTATAGGAAACTAAAGCACATCAATTTTGATAACAACATTGTCATTGCATTTAATGAGCTAGTTTCTTACCTAGTTTAGAAGGGCATCTATCATTTTCTATCTATATGCCAGAAAAATTAAGTTTAATTCCCTACCTGGTCACGTTGCCAATGCAATAGTTGTAGCTGTAGTACAGGAGCAAGTAGTGCTATTTCCTGGAGGGGTTACTTTCTCTGTCTAGGACCTTGCTTGCTGTAAATTTAAGGCAGGTGAGAACAGTGCTGCTGCTCCTCCAGCTGACTTTATAACTGCTGGTGGTTTGCCCGTCCCCTTTCCCAGGTGATTGCGCTAAGGGTGGTGGGCGGAGGCTCGGGGTATTTGAGCCACAGCCTCTGCTGAGGGAGCTTATTGTGCTCCTGGGTTTCTCTGGTGTTGGTGCTCAGCTCTTTCTTGAGTCCTTTGCAGCTTTGGAGCTGGCTCAGCCCTTTGGGAAGAGGTGTCTGCCTGAGGTAAGAGCTTCAGCTCCAGTCAAGGTTCAGCAGCATGTATAGTAGAAAGTAACACTTGTATGTAGCTGCTTTTTTTTTTTTCCTTTCTTTTTTTCAGGTCAGTAATTTTGTATTGATTGTTCAGGGGTAGAAAGATGATTTAATAGTATGCATTGTTTGGTTTTTTTTTAAATTCTTCATGCATTGTGTTTTCCTGGAATTCCCAACTTTATTGAAAAAGGAACCTTGTTTTTTTCACCAGTTCTGCTGTATGCTGTGTATGTTGCTGATGTCTCTCTTAATGGGACCGATGGTGACATTGTTTAGCAGGGGTTAGGGTGAGTGTCTTGTATGCATCTGTATATGGAGTTTTGGTATTTCTGAAGAAAGCAGAAGGGCTGTGAGGCGCAGTGCCCTTCAGGGTTTGGGATGCCTTTCTTTAATGCCTACAGAATGCCACATTGTCCCTAGAACCTTTGCAGCTTGTGGCAGGCCCCTCATAGATTACAAACCTTGGGACTTGACTTTATTTTGTGGGCATGTAGCAGAACTCAGAGTCTCTGGGAGGCTGTAGGTTAGGAGGTGCCCTCAGAATTTGGGATGTGGCTCAGAAGAGCAGCTCCTGAGGAGTAGCTACTGAAGGGGGTTTAGGGGTGCAAATCGAGGGCAGGAGGTGTCAGGAAGCAGTGGGGTTCCTTTCCTGACAGTTGAGGAGAAGGAAAGGGGTTTCTGAAGTTTTGGGACTGCTGGGGAAAGGGAGGAGGGTTCACCAGCCTTTCTCAGATGAGTTTTGCAGTTGGATTTGAATGTCATAGAATCGTAGAATGGTTTGGGTTGGAAGGCACCATAAAGATCCTCTAGTTCCAACCCTCCCACCCCCTGTAATGAGTAGGGACACCTTCCACGAGACCAGGTTGCTCAAAGCCCCATCTGACCTGGCCTTGAATGCTTCCAGGGAGGGAGCATCTGCAGGTTCTCTGGGCAACATGTTCCAGTGCCTCACCACTCATAGTGAGAAACGTCTTCCTAACGCCTAAACTAAATGTACCCTCTTTAGGACTGAAGCCGTTACTGCCTTGTCCTATTGCTGTACACCCTTGTAAAAAGTCCCTCTGCAGGTTTCTTATAGGCACCCTTTACGTACCGTGAAGTCTGCTACAAGGTCTCCTGCAAAGCTGCATGCCGGTGAGGGGTCTGAGGAGGTGAGGTGGTCGTCAGCCGGGTTGGTGTTGAATAGCAAAGTATTATGGGGCTGCTTGGTTAAGCATTTACTTTCTGTTCTGGAGGCGTTGTGTGGGCTATCTTTGAATTGGATGAGCATTTGAGGTGAGCTGTGGATTAGTGAGGAGGAGCATGGGGCCGATGGCTTCTCACGAGCGCCACGCTAACTTGGTGTCTCTTGGTACCTTAGGTACCATGAGTGACGACGGCTGCAGGGTCTGAGTCTGGAATGAGTGGGGAAGCGAACACGGTGGGACTTGTGAGGAGGGGGGAGATGGGGAAGTAGTTGGCGTTGGCCAGTGGGATGCTTACTCCCTTTTCTGATTTGTGGGGTTTTTTGTTTGTTTGTTTCGCTCATTGCAGATGACAAAGAGCAATGTGTCCCCTTGAGGAACATCCCAGTTAGCCCGTGTGGTTTTGTGGAGGATGGATTCGGACTCTTGGCCCTCTGAAAGCTAAGTTGAGGGACCCGGGCTGGGGAGAGGCTGGGAGGAAGGGACAAAGCTGGGAATTGCAGGGAGGGGTTTTAAAGTTAGTGCAGGAGAGAGGGCTGTCCCAAAGCAGTCACCTTTGTGCAGGCGAAGGGAGCGGGTTGCTTTTCAGCATGAGACCTGTGTGTGCCGGGCAGGGCAGTTCCAGCCTGTGTCTGTGGTGGCGCGCAGTTTGTGTAGTCTGTCCTCTGTGGCTTAGATCTCAATGTCCTCGTTGCGCTTTGTGCCGGGGGAGCGCGGCATGCACTTTAGGCGCCGTCTCTGGGGTCTTGAATGCTCTTACTCATCGGCCCAGTGCCAATTGGGGGGTGCTTTTCTTGCGTTCGGAGCTCTAAAGCACAGATCGGTCTCGGCAGATTCCAGTCGGTTCTTTTTGCGGCGTTCTTTCGGGCCGCTTCGGCAGCTCTGCTCTCTAGCTGTCCATTTTCTCAGACTGGGAGTTCTTCCCCGCATCTTGACGTTCCTAGGTCTTGATGACAGGCTTCTGGCGCATCCATCATCTCAGTTTTAACAGTACCATCTTGTAACAGGCTGTTACGTTGGACTCCTCGGGGGTCTGCTGTACAACCTCCTCGCCTCAGCGTTTTGGACCCTGTAGGTCATCTTGCCGGAGGGCACCTCCCGCCCGGGAGTCATTCTTCTTGCCGAGAGTTTTCTCTCTGAATCACCTTGTCTGTACTGTTCTGTCTTGTGTTGGTCTGTGCACAGGTGTGTTTGGCTTGGAGCTGCTCTGCCCGGGGCTGTAGAGTTGGGGTAGGTGGAACAGCGATAAGAGTCTATGGGTGAAATGTTGATTTGCCTTAATTGTTTAGGCAAGGGTTGTACAGTCATCTGGGATCGAGTAGGCATTGGTGGGCTGTGTGGACAGCAACGTTGAGATTTCTTTACGGAAGTGATTGTAGGCTTGTGGCAGAGGCTGTTGAGGGGTGGTGAAGTGGATTTGAGTCTCTAAGGTGTTGAGGCTTGCATGTGATGGGCTTAAAGTTTGGCCCTGTTTTTTTTATTTGTTTTGTTTTTTAAAAAATGGCTGGTTGTAGGTGGAGTACTGGTATTCCTAGATGGAATCAAGATCTCTGGAGTTGTTAGGCTCTTGCTCTGCATCCAGGCTGACTCGTTCAATATGGGGTTTTATTCAGATGCAGAAAGACAAGATGCATGCCCCAGAGTGACGGAGGAGGGGAGCGGAGTGCCATAAGGAGGTGGGTCTGTGAGTGGAGTCAGAGGGAAGATGCGGCCAGTGGCTCTATGACTAGCTGATGGGGTTCTTTTTTTCTTTTATTTGGAAGGTGCGAAGCAAGGAGCGAAGCGGGCCATCAGCACCGGAGGTGTCTCGGGCAAGGTGAGCCGTGACTACTGGGTTAAAGGAACCGTTCCTTTGGAGGTGTTCCATTGTTGGCAAAGTTGGAAGCATCCCTTGTTTTTTTTTTTTTTTTTTTTTTTTTGCAGGTAGTACACATGCTTTGATGTGGCAAGCTCTTGATGACAGAGCGGGGTAGTTGAGCAGCCGAGGTAAAGGAGAGGGAGTTGGGAATCGGTCTGGGCAGGCTGAGGTTTCAGGCGGCCTCTCAGCATGCGTCTTCTGCTTTGGTTTTTGCAGGTGGGGCATGCAGCCTCAGAGGAGCCATGCCACAGGCCAATGAGCAGTCTGAGAAGGTGAGGTGGTTGTGGGCTGGGCCAGTGTTGAATATCGAAGTATTAGGTGGTTGCTCGGTTAAGTGTTTACCTTCTGTTTTGCAGGCGCTGTGCGGGCCACCTTTGGAATGGGATGAGCGTTCGAGGTGAGCTGTGGATTAGTGAGGAGGAGCGTGGGGCTGGTGAGTCTCACAACCGCTATGCTAATTGTGTGTCTTGCTACCTTAGGTACCATGAGTGATGATGGCTGCAGGGTCTGACTCTGGAATGAGCAGGTAAGCATAATGCTGTGGTGTGTGTGATTAAGTGGGGGGTTGGGAAAATAGTTGCTGTTGGCTGATGGGTTACTTACTGTCTCTTCTGATTTTGTTGCCTTTTTTTTTTTTTTGTCTTCACTGCAGATGATGAAGAGGAACCTGGCGACTGCCAGATTGTCCCAGTTAGCCCATGTGATTTTTGCGGAGGATGGATTCGTACCCTTGGCCTTCTGAAAGTTAAGTTGAGGGACCCGGGCTGGGGAGAGGCTGGGAGGGAGGGACACAGCTGGGAATTGCCAGGAGGGGTTTTAAAGTGAGAGTAGGAGGGCAGGGCTGTCCAGGAGCAGTCCTGTTTGGGCAGATGAAGGGAGCGCGTTGCTTTTCAGCCCGAGACCAGCGTGTGCCGGGCAGGGCAGTTCCAGCCTGTGTCTGTGGTGGTGTGTAGTTTGTGTAGTCTGTCTTGTGTGCTTAGACCTTCCTCGGGTCTCAATGTCATCATCAGTCTTTGCGCCGGAGGAGCATGGCATGCGCTTTGGGCACCGTCCCTAGGGTCTTGAATGCCCTTACTCATTGGCACTGTGCCAGTTGGGTGCTTCTTTTCTTGCGCTCGGAGCTGTAAAGCGTGGATTGGTGTCAGAAGGTTCCCGCTGTTTCTCTTTTTGCGGCACTCTTCTGGGCTGCTTTGGCAGCTCTGCTCTCTAGCCGTGTGTTGTCTTGGACTGAGAGTTCTTCCCTGCACCTTGACGTTCCTAGGTCTTGATGACAGGCTTCTTACGCATCCATCATCTTGGTTTTGACAGTACCATCTTGTAATGGGCAGTTACTTTTGCCTCTTTCTTCTTTGGGGCTGTTGTAGAGCCTTCTCGCTTCGTGGTTTTGGGCGCTGTAGGTCAATTTGCTGGATGGCACCTCCCACCCGGGGGTCATTCTTCTTGCTGAGAGTTTTCTCTCTTTGAATCACCTTGTTAGCAGTGTTCTGTGTTGTGTGTGTTTGTGCACTGGTGTGTTTGGCTTGGAGCTGCTCTGCCCGGGGATGTAGAGTCAGGGGTAGGTGGAACAGCAATAAGAGTCTATGGGTGAAATGTTGATATGTCCAGATTGCTAGCATTGAGGGTTAAAAGATTTTTAAGTCATTGCATGCCAGTAGGGGAGTGGATTGCAAGTGGATTGTGAGGTTGTAGGGTTTAGGGTTAATCCATCTGGGGTCCGGATGATGGAACACCAATATGATGATCAAAAGTAGTAGTCATTTATTGAGCTTAGCCCATCATTTTTATACAATTCTATAAGTTGTTTAGAAATTCTAATTGGTTGCTGCATGCAAGCATTTGGTGTCCACGCGCACAAGCATAAACGGTGATTGGTTACATCGGTACTGTCCACGCGCACAGACATAAGAAAAGGTTAGTTATACACGCGCATAAACATAGGACATAATTGGCCATATTAATTAGAGCATGCAAGGCTTGTCTTAGTCCAACTGGTCGAGATAAGTCCTTGAATTGAGGTTGTTTGTGCCAAGTTCCCTTTATCGTGGAATGCGCACCTGTGTTTTTCTAATTGGGATCTTTCTTCTTCTATCTTCTTGTTTAGTCTGTTCAAAGCCTTCTAAAGGCGTCTGGAACACTCTTGTGACCATGAGCTACTTTCAGGCCCGATAACTAAGTTCCATATAATTGAACCCTACATGAGGTAGAATATAGTACGGCAGTAATTGGGCGTGGGTGTTAATATTGTTTATGTGGACACTTTGTGGTAAGCTTCTAGAAATGGTGAAGGCATTGAGGTTTTTGTTTTTGGAATCGGTGGGAAGCAGGTGTTTAGAGCTGTGGAGGATTTCTTTTTATGCCGAGGGTGAAGTGCGTATTCAAGAGTTTTGTGTGTTGGTTTGGCAGGTGATCACGGGCCACGAGGCGGTTGAAGGAACCTCGCGTTTAGGCGATGTGGCTGCTACGGAGGTTGGACTGTGACAAATGCCACTATGAAAGCTAAGTATCAGGTTGAAAATCTGTGTGTGGTGCAGATGGTGAGTGTTGAAGCGTTGCTGTAACGGAAGGGCAGTTTGTGGGAGCTTGGAAGGAGATTGGTCTGGGGCCGGGGTTTTGCAGGCAGGGTGATTTTTGAGGCCCCGGGTGCTGCGAGTAAGGGGCGATGGCCCCTTGACACCCTTTGGCTGTGAGATGGGTTAGTTGAGAGTGAGGGCTAGCATGCGTGTGATCTGAATGAGTGGTGTGTTGTGAATGTGTGTAATGTTGTGGGGTTATGTGGTTTAGCTTTTTAGTGGTCTCTTGCAGGGTGGATGTAGAGATGTTTGTTAGGCAATTAGGAAAAAATAAAATACAATTAGAATAAAAAATCCCCAGCCAGGGGATTCCCCCCCCCCCCCCCAGTCCTGGCCACTCTGTGAGGCGATGTTCATGGCCAGTGTTCAGACGGGGGTCAGGCTCAGGCCGGGGTTTTGGCAGGCAGGGTGATTTTTGAGACCCCTGGTGCTGCAGACACAGGGCGATGGCCTATTGAGGGTGGCAGGCTGTTGGATGGATGAGTTGAGAGCGAGGGCTGGTGTGCATGCAATGTCAATGCGTAGTGTGTTGTGAATGTGTGTAACCTTGTAGGGTTATGTGTTTTGACTTTTTAATGTTTTTTTCCTTTCAGGTTGTACAGGTGAGATGTTTTCTAGGGAATTATAATTGAAAAAAAAATACAATTAGAATTGGAAAAAAAACCCTAGCTGGGGCTTTTTTTTTTTTCCCCCCCCAGCTAGGTTTTGTTTTTTTTTTTTTTTTTTTCCCCCCAGTCCCAGCTGCTCTGTGAGGCGATGTTCATCACCAATTTTCAGATGGGGGTCAGGCTTGGGCCGAGGTTTCGGTAGGCAGGACAATTTTTTTCAAGGGTCCCAGGAATGGCGCTCCCGTGGAGCACCCCCCTGGAACGTGGTAATTGCCAATTAGTGCAGGGAATTAAATTGGTCAGCGGACAGTCTTTGAAACACAGTTGAGGATTTTGCGGGCGAAGGGTGGGGGGAGTTGGACTAGATGGCCAGCATGGAGTAGGCCAGGGTTGTGAAGTGTGTGAGTGTAATGGTATTTTTTCTTGGTGTGTTTATAAAATATTTGGGTGCTCTTTGTAGTTTGTGATGTTATGATCTTTTTCAATTTTTGTTTTTGTGCCTAGGTGTGGAAGTGCACCGTCTGTGAAGAGGAGCAGAGCTAACTCATTTTCTACTTGAGAACAGGGATCATGGAGGTACCATCACCTCTTGGGAGGAAAACTTCTGGATGTGCAGCAATGGACATAATGGCAGTGAGGAATGTGGAAAAGACTGATGTGTTGGAACATGGTCTGTAAACTCGGAACATGGTATGTAAACTTTGTATTTAAATACCCTGAGAAACAATAATAAAAAGCACTAGGATATGGTACTGTCCCTGGGTGTAATTAAGGAAAAAAATAAAAAAATTACTATTATGGTGGAAGCCATTTTGTCTTGCAATTTTTGAAGTTGCTGTTGTACAAATGAATTGTAAAACTGTATTGTAAAAATGTAAAGTTGCTATTGTGAAACTGTATTGTAAAACTTGAAAGTTGGTATAGTGAAACTTTGAAGTTGCTATAGTGAAACTGTACTGTGGAACTTTGAGGTTGCTACTGTGGAACTTTGAGGTTGCTACTGTGGAACTTTGAGGTTGCTACTGTGGAACTTTGAGGTTGCTACTGTGGAACTTTGAGGTTGCTACTGTGGAACTTTGAGGTTGCTACTGTGGAACTTTGAGGTTGCTACTGTGGAACTTTGAGGTTGCTACTGTGGAACTTTGAGGTTGCTACTGTGGAACTTTGAGGTTGCTACTGTGGAACTTTGAGGTTGCTACTGTGGAACTTTGAGGTTGCTACTGTGGAACTTTGAGGTTGCTACTGTGGAACTTTGAGGTTGCTACTGTGGAACTTTGAGGTTGCTACTGTGGAACTTTGAGGTTGCTACTGTGGAACTTTGAGGTTGCTACTGTGGAACTTTGAGGTTGCTACTGTGGAACTTTGAGGTTGCTACTGTGGAACTTTGAGGTTGCTACTGTGGAACTTTGAGGTTGCTACTGTGGAACTTTGAGGTTGCTACTGTGGAACTTTGAGGTTGCTACTGTGGAACTTTGAGGTTGCTACTGTGGAACTTTGAGGTTGCTACTGTGGAACTTTGAGGTTGCTACTGTGGAACTTTGAGGTTGCTACTGTGGAACTTTGAGGTTGCTACTGTGGAACTTTGAGGTTGCTACTGTGGAACTTTGAGGTTGCTACTGTGGAACTTTGAGGTTGCTACTGTGGAACTTAAATTTAAAACAAAAGAGCAGTAGTAGATGGCTCAGGCTCTGGGAGTAAAGAGTTATAAAATGAAGATAAAAAATTTACTCCCAGAGCAGAAGCCATTTGCTACTGCAACTTTGCAGTACTGTAGTGCTTAGCTTTAAGATTGGCACTACTGCTGTGCTTAGCTTTAAGATTGGCACTACTGCTGTGCTTAGCTTTAAGATTGGCACTACTGCTGTGCTTAGCTTTAAGATTGGCACTACTGCTGTGCTTAGCTTTAAGATTGGCACTACTGCTGTGCTTAGCTTTAAGATTGGCACTACTGCTGTGCTTAGCTTTAAGATTGGCACTACTGCTGTGCTTAGCTTTAAGATTGGCACTACTGCTGTGCTTAGCTTTAAGATTGGCACTACTGCTGTGCTTAGCTTTAAGATTGGCACTACTGCTGTGCTTAGCTTTAAGATTGGCACTACTGCTGTGCTTAGCTTTAAGATTGGCACTACTGCTGTGCTTAGCTTTAAGATTGGCACTACTGCTGTGCTTAGCTTTAAGATTGGCACTACTGCTGTGCTTAGCTTTAAGATTGGCACTACTGCTGTGCTTAGCTTTAAGATTGGCACTACTGCTGTGCTTAGCTTTAAGATTGGCACTACTGCTGTGCTTAGCTTTAAGATTGGCACTACTGCTGTGCTTAGCTTTAAGATTGGCACTACTGCTGTGCTTAGCTTTAAGATTGGCACTACTGCTGTGCTTAGCTTTAAGATTGGCACTACTGCTGTGCTTAGCTTTAAGATTGGCACTACTGCTGTGCTTAGCTTTAAGATTGGCACTACTGCTGTGCTTAGCTTTAAGATTGGCACTACTGCTGTGCTTAGCTTTAAGATTGGCACTACTGCTGTGCTTAGCTTTAAGTTTAAAAGTAAACATTTTTTTTAAAAAAAAGCAGTAGAAATTGCTAGACTCCGTGGGAGCAAAGAGTTAAAAAAAAACACAAAGAAGAAAACACTTGCTCCTGGGCAGGAAGCCAGTTTCTACTGCTGCACCAAACTTATATATTCTTAATATTTTTTTTATAGATTATCTACACCTTCCCCACCCACCTACCACTTCATGAGGTAAGTTCACCCCCAAGCACCCACCCCTGGTGTTAGTGGGCTTCCCCCCAGCACCTGCCCTGGGATTAGCAAGCCCTGCCCCAAGCACCAGCCCCCTAATTAGCAGCCCCCCCTGTAGGTAATCCTTCCCCAACCCCCACCCCCTCATTAGGAGCCCTGCCCCCACTCCCTACTCCCTCCCTGAGCCCTACCCCCTACTTTGCACACCTCTACACACCCCCCAATGCAATAATTAGAGTAAGCTGGAACTCTCCCCATAGTAATCAATTAGGGTAACAGCTGCCCTGTGCCCCACCCCTACAGTTTTAGTTAGCTCAAGGTAGGGTTAGGGTACCATTGGGACCCAGAGCCGCACCCTAACCCTACTGAGGGGGTACCCCCACATTACACCCCCTAGTGCTCTATGGTTAGGGGACCTCTTAGACATAGAACCCCACCCTAACCCCAATGGGGAACCCCCAATTAGGCCCCCCTAATCCGTAGGGTTGTGGTTAGGGCTCTGCAGGGCTATGGTTGGGGGGGGCTAGGGTTAGGGGTCCCTGGGGTCTGGGGTCCCTGCATTCACAGGCACTCTAGACCCCAGGGACCCCTAACCCTACCCCAGGGATCCCTAACCACAAGCCAGAACACCCATAACCCTAGCATTACAGAACCCCAGGCTCCACTACCCCCCACTCCCTGGAAACCCTCTGGTGGCTGGATGTGGGTTTGGGATTAGGAGTTAGGGATGAGGTTTAGGGCCGTTAGTATTTAGGTTTGGGGTTAGGGTGTCGGCTTTGGGGTCAAGGTCAAATATCACCTGGGTCATGTGTCAAGGTCAAAGGTCATGTGTCAAGGTCAAAGGTCACAGTGCTGAGGGTAAAATTAATGGAGGTCAGGGGTCAAAGGTCACAGGGTCAAAGGTTTAGGATTAGGTTGTCAGTTTAGGTTTAGGGGTTAGGGTGTCAGGGTGACGGGTTAGGGTGTCAGGGTGACGGGTTAGGGTGTCAGATTAGGGTTAGGGTTAGGCTTAGGGTATTGGTTTAGGGTGCCAGGTTAGGTTGTGAGCTTAGGTTTAGGGTGATAGGGTTAGGGTGTCGGATTAGGGTTAGGGTTACTGTTAAGAGTTTAGTGTTAGGTTGTCAGGTTAGTGTTAGGGTGTCCGGTTCGGGGGTTAGGGTTACTGTGTTGTTTTAGGGGTTAGGGTTAGGGGTTAGGGTGTCAGGTTAGGGTAGGCATAGGGCATCAGGTTATGGTTGGGGTTAGGGTTAAAGTGTTGGGTTAGGGAGTTAGGGTTAAGAGTTAGGGTTTGGGTGTCTGGTTAGGGTGTCGGGTTAGGCTTAGGGTTAGCGTGTTAGGGTTAGGGATTAGAGTTAGGGATTACACTTAGCGTTAGGGATAGGGGTCAGTCTTTAGGGTGTCGGGCTAGGGCTAGGGTGTCGGGCTAGGTTGTGTGTAGGGTTCAATTATATGGAACTTAGTTATCGGGCCTGAAAGTAGCTCATGGTCACAAGAGTGTTCCAGATGCCTTTAGAAGGCTTTGAACAGACTAAACAAGATAGAAGAAGAAAGATCCCAATTAGAAAAACACAGGTGCGCATTCCACGATAAAGGGAACTTGGCACAAACAACCTCAATTCAAGGACTTATCTCGACCAATTGGACTAAGACAAGCCTTGCATGCTCTAATTAATATGGCCAATTATGTCCTATGTTTATGCGCGTGTATAACTAACCTTTTCTTACGTCTGTGCGCGTGGACAGTACCGATGTAACCAATCACCGTTTATGCTTGTGCGCGTGGACACCAAATGCTTGCATGCAGCAACCAATTAGAATTTCTAAACAACTTATAGAATTGTATAAAAATGATGGGCTAAGCTCAATAAACTACTACTTTGATCATCATATTGGTATTCCATCATCCGGACCCCAGATGGATTAACCCTAAACCCTACAGTTGTGAGCTTAGGGCTAGGCTGTAAGGTTAGGGTTCCTGTTAAGGGTTTAGTGTTAGGTTGTCGGGTTAGTGTGTCACGTTAGGTTTAGGGTGTAGCATTAGCATGAGGGTGTCCGGTTAAGGCGTTACGGTTACTGTGTCGTGTTAGTGTTAGGGTTAGCGTGTCTGGTTAGGGTGTTGGGTTAGGCTTAGGGGTTAGGGTTATGGTTAGTCACAGCATTAGGGTTAGGGCCTAGCGTTAGGGCTTAGGGTTAGTGTTATTCACACCGTTAGGGTTAGGTTAGGTTTAGGGTCGTTAGGGGTAAGTGTTAGGGCGGTTAGGGTTAGGTTGGGGTTAGGGTCCTTAGGGGTTGGGCTTGGGGTGTTGGGCTTAAGGTTAGGGTCGGGCCAGGTTAGGGGTTGGGCTAAAGGTTAGGGTCGGGCCGGGTCAGGGGTTGGGCTTAGGGTTAGGGTAGGGCCGGGTCAGGGGTTGGGCTTAGGGTTAGGGTCGGGCCGGGTCAGGGGTAGGGGTTAGGGGTTAGGCTTAGGGTTAGGGATAGGGGTTAGGGATAGGGGTTACGCTTAGAGTTAGGGATAGGGGTTAGGGTTAGGGGTTAGTCTTTAGGGTTAGGCCTAGGGTGTCGGGTTAGGCCTAGGGTGTCGGGTTAGGCTGTGAGCTTAGGGTTCCTGTTAAGGGTTTAGCGTTAGGTTGTCGGGTTAGTGTGTCACATTAGGTCGAGGGTGTAGCGTTAGCACGAGGGTGCCCAGTTAGGGCGTTAGGGTTACTGTGTCGTGTTAGGGTTAGTGTGTCTGGTTAGGGTGTTGGGTTAGGCTTAGTGGTTAGGGTTATGGTTAGTCACAGCATTAGGGTTAGGGCCTAGCGTTAGGGGGTTACGGTTAGTGTAATTCATACTATTAGGGTTAGGGTAGGTTTAGGGTCATTAGGGTTAGGCGTTAGGGTTTAGGGTTCGGGCGGTTACGGTTCGGGCGGTTAGGGGATAGGGTTGGGGTTAGGTAGTTAGGGTTAGGGCCTTAGGCTTAGGGGTTAGGGCCTTAGGGTTAGGGTAAGAGTTAGGGTTAGAGGTAGCTTAGGGTTAGGAGTTAGGCTTAGGGTTTCTATTAGGTTAGTTTTAAGGGCTAAGGTTAGGCTTAGGCTTAAGGTAGGGTTAGGGTTAGGGTACGACTTAGGGCTAGGGTTAGGGTTAGGGTAAGAGTTAGGGTTCGGGTTAGGTTTGGTTTAGGGTTAGGTTAGGTTGAGGTATAGGGTTAGGTTACGTTTAGAAGAAGGGCCCAGCCCTGAAAGCTCTTGCTGCTCTTCCCCTCCCCTTGGCGCCCTATCCACAGGCCCCGCAGCGCTGGGGCTCCGGGCTTTGCCAGAGGCGGGACACCTCAGGGCCCCTGGGCCGCCGCCGAGCCTCTTTTCCGGAGGGGCGAATGTCCGGCTCCTGCTCCCGCAGGGAAGGGCCCAGCCCTGAAAGCTCTTGCTGCTCTTCCCCTCCCCTTGGTGGCCTATCCACAGGCCCCGCAGCGCTGGGGCTCCGGGCTTTGCCAGGGGCGGGACAGCTCAGGGCCCCTCGGCCGCTGCCGAGCCTCTTTTCCGGAGGGGCGAACGTCCGGCTCCTGCTCCCGCAGGGAAGGGCCCAGCCCTGAAAGCTCTTGCTGCTCTTCCCCTCCCCTTGGCGCCCTATCCACAGGCCCCGCAGCGCTGGGGCTCCGGGCTTTGCCAGGGGCGGGACACCTCAGGGCCCCTGGGCCGCCGCCGAGCCTCTTTTCCGGAGGGGCGAACGTCCGGCTCCTGCTCCTGCAGGGAAGGGCCCAGCCCTGAAAGCTCTTGCTGCTCTTCCCCTCCCCTTGGCGCCCTATCCACAGGCCCCGCAGCGCTAGGGTTATGGTTATGGTACCCTTGGCTAGGGTTATGGTTAGGGTTATGGTAAGAGTTAGGGTTAGGGTTACGGTTAGGGTTAGGGTTAGGTTAGGGTTAGGGTTAGGAGTTAGGGTTAGGGTTTCTATTAGGTTAGTTTTAAGGGCTAAGGTTAGTTTTAAGGTTAAGGTTTTTAGGGTTAGGATCAGGGTTAGGGTACGACTTAGGGCTAGGGTTAGGGCTAGGCTTAGGGTTAGGGTTTAGGGTTAGGGGTTAGGGGTTAGGCTTAGGGTTAGCGTTATGGTTAGGGTTTACGGGTTACGGTTAGGGCTAAGGTTAGGGTTAGGGTTGGCTAGGGTTAGGGTTAGGGTTAGGGATATGGCTAGGGTTAGGAGTTAGGAGTTAGGGTTAGGGTTTCTATTAGGTTAGTTTTAAGGGCTAAGGTTAGTCTTAGGGTTAACATTGGGTTATTGTGAGGATTAGGGCTAGGGTACGATTTAGGGCTAGGGTTAGGGCTAGGGTTAGGGTTAGGGTTTAGGGTTACGGTTAGGGTTAGGCGTTATGGGTTAGGGGTTAGACTTAGGGTTAGCATTACGGTTAGGGGATAGTGGTTAGGGTTAGGGCTAAGGTTAGGGTTAGGGCTAGGGTTAGGGTTAGGTTAGGGTTAGGAGTTAGGGTTAGGGTTTCTATTAGGTTAGTTTTAAGGGCTAAGGTTAGTCTTAGGGTTAACGTTGTGTTAGGCTTAGGATTAGGGTTAGGGTACGATTTAGGTGTAGGGTTAGGGCTAGGGTTAGGATTAGGGTTAGGGTTAGGGTTTAGGTTTATGGTTAGGGTTAGGGGTTAAGGGTTAGGGGTTAGGCTTAGGGTTAGCATTACGGTTAGGGGTTAGGGTTAGGGCTAGGGTTAGGGTTAGGGTTACGGCTAGGGTTAGGGTTAGGTTAGGCTTAGGGTTAGGAGTTAGGGTTAGGGTTTCTATTAGGTTAGTTTTAAGGGCTAAGGTTAGTTTTAGGGTTAAGGTTGGGTTAGGGTTAGGATTAGGGTTAGGGTACGACTTAGGGCTAGGGTTAGGGTTAGGGTTTAGGGTTATGGTTAGGGTTAGGGGTTAGGCTTAGGGTTAGCGTTACGGTTAGGGGTTAGGGGTTAGGGTTAGGGCTAAGGTTAGGGTTAGGGTTAGGGTTAGGGCTAGGGTTAGGCTTAGGGTTAGGTTAGGCTTAGGGTTAGGAGTTAGGATTAGGGTTTCTATTAGGTTAGTTTTAAGGGCTAAGGTTAGTTTTAGGGTTAAGGTTGGGTTAGGGTTAGGATTAGGGTTAGGGTACGACTTAGGACTAGGTTTAGGGCTAGGGATAGGGTTAGGGTTTAGGGTTATGGTTAGCGTTAGGGGTTAGGGGTTAGGCTTAGGGTTAGCGTTACGGTTAGGGGTTAGGGGTTAGGGTTAGGGCTAAGTTTAGGGTTAGGGTTAGGGTTAGGGCTAAGGTTAGGGTTAGGGCTAGGGTTAGGGTTAGGGTTACGTCTAGGGTTAGGGTTAGGGTTAGGTTAGGCTTAGGGTTAGGAGTTAGGGTTAGGGTTTCTATTAGGTTAGTTTTAAGGGCTAAGGTTAGTTTTAGGGTTAAGGTTGAGTTAGGGTTAGGATTAGGGTTAGGGTACGACTTAGGGCTAGGGTTAGGTCTAGGGTTAGGGTTAGGGTTTAGGGTTTAGGGTTATGGTTAGGGTTAGGGGTTAGGGGTTAGGCTTAGGGTTAGCGTTACGGTTAGGGGTTAGGGGTTAGGGTTAGGGCTAAGGTTAGGGTTAGGGCTAGGGTTAGGGTTACGGCTAGGGTTAGGGTTAGGGTTAGCGTTTAGGGTTATGGTTAGGGTTAGGGGTTAGGGGTTAGGCTTAGGGTTAGCGTTACGGTTAGGGATTAGGGGTTAGGGTTAGGGCTAAGGTTAGGGTTAGGGCTAGGGTTAGGGTTACGGCTAGGGTTAGGGTTAGGTTAGGCTTAGGGTTAGGAGTTAGGGTTAGGGTTTCTATTAGGTTAGTTTTAAGGGCTAAGGTTAGTTTTACGGTTAAGGTTGGGTTAGGGTTAGGATTAGGGTTAGGGTACGACTTAGGGCTAGGGTTAGGGCTAGGGTTAGGGTTAGGGTTTAGGGTTATGGTTAGGGTTAGGGGTTAGGGGTTAGTGGTTAGGCTTAGGGTTAGCGTTACGGTTAGGGGTTAGGGTTAGGGCTAAGGTTAGGGTTAGGTTTAGGGTTAGGGCTAGGGTTAGGGTTAGGTTAGGCTTAGGGTTAGGAGTTAGGGTTAGGGTTTCTATTAGGTTAGTTTTAAGGGCTAAGGTTAGTTTTAGGGTTAAGGTTGGGGTAGGGTTAGGATTAGGGTTAGGGTACGACTTAGGGCTAGGGTTAGGGTTAGGGTTTAGGGTTAGGGTTAGGGGTTAGGGGTTAGGCTTAGGGTTAGCGTTACGGTTAGGGGTTAGGGTTAGGGCTAAGGTTAGGGTTAGGGTTAGGGCTAGGGTTAGGGTTAGGGTTACGGCTAGGGTTAGGGTTAGGTTAGGCTTAGGGTTAGGAGTTAGGGTTAGGGTTTCTATTAGGTTAGTTTTAAGGGCTAAGGTTAGTTTTAGGGTTAAGGTTGGGTTAGGGTTAGTATTAGGGTTAGGGTACGACTTAGGGCTAGGGTTAGGGTTAGGGTTTAGGGTTATGGTTAGGGTTAGGGGTTAGGGGTTAGGCTTAGGGTTAGCGTTACGGTTAGGGGTTAGGGGTTAGGGTTAGGGCTAAGGTTAGGGTTAGGGCTAAGGTTAGGGTTAGGGTTAGGGCTAGGGTTAGGGTTAGGGTTACGGCTAGGGTTAGGGTTAGGGTTAGGTTAGGCTTAGGGTTAGGAGTTAGGGTTAGGGTTTCTATTAGGTTAGTTTTAAGGGCTAAGGTTATTTTTAGGGTTAAGGTTGGGTTAGGGTTAGGATTAGGGTTAGGGTACGACTTAGGGCTAGGGTTAGGGCTAGGGTTAGGGTTAGGGTTTAGGGTTATGGTTAGGGTTAGGGGTTAGGGGTTAGGCTTAGGGTTAGCGTTACGGTTAGGGGTTAGGGTTAGGGTTAAGGTTAGGGTTAGGGCTAGGGTTAGGGTTAGGGTTACGGCTAGGGTTAGGGTTAGGGTTAGGTTAGGCTTAGGGTTAGGAGTTAGGGTTAGGGTTTCTATTAGGTTAGTTTTAAGGGCTAAGGTTAGTTTTAGGGTTAAGGTTGGGTTAGGGTTAGGATTAGGGTTAGGGTACGACTTAGGGCTAGGGTTACGGCTAGGGTTAGGGTTAGGGTTTAGGGTTATGGTTAGGGTTAGGGGTTAGGGGTTAGGCTTAGGGTTAGCGTTACGGTTAGGGGTTAGGGTTAGGGCTAAGGTTAGGGTTAGGGTTAGGGTTAGGGCTAGGGTTAGGGTTAGGTTAGGCTTAGGGTTAGGAGTTAGGGTTAGGGTTTCTATTAGGTTAGTTTTAAGGGCTAAGGTTAGTTTTAGGGTTAAGGTTGGGTTAGGGTTAGGATTAGGGTATGACTTAGGGCTAGGGTTAGGGCTAGGGTTAGGGTTAGGGTTAGGGTTTAGGGTTTAGGGTTATGGTTAGGGTTAGGGGTTAGGGGTTAGGCTTAGGGTTAGCGTTACGGTTAGGGGTTAGGGGTTAGGGTTAGGGCTAAGGTTAGGGCTAGGGTTAGGGCTAGGGTTAGGGTTAGGGTTACGGCTAGGGTTAGGGTTAGGGTTAGGTTAGGCTTAGGGTTAGGAGTTAGGGTTAGGGTTTCTATTAGGTTAGTTTTAAGGGCTAAGGTTAGTTTTAGGGTTAAGGTTGGGTTAGGGTTAGGATTAGGGTTAGGGTACGACTTAGGGCTAGGGTTAGGGCTAGGGTTAGGGTTAGGGTTTAGGGTTATGGTTAGGGTTAGGGGTTAGGGGTTAGGCTTAGGGTTAGCGTTACGGTTAGGGGTTAGGGGTTAGGGTTAGGGCTAAGGCTAGGGTTAGGGTTAGGGTTACGGCTAGGGTTAGGGTTAGGTTAGGCTTAGGGTTAGGAGTTAGGGTTAGGGTTTCTATTAGGTTAGTTTTAAGGGCTAAGGTTAGTTTTAGGGTTAAGGTTGGGGTAGGGTTAGGATTAGGGTTAGGGTACGACTTAGGGCTAGGGTTAGGGTTAGGGTTAGGGTTTAGGGTTAGGGTTAGGGGTTAGGGGTTAGGCTTAGGGTTAGCGTTACGGTTAGGGGTTAGGGTTAGGGCTAAGGTTAGGGTTAGGGTTAGGGCTAGGGTTAGGGTTAGGTTAGGCTTAGGGTTAGGAGTTAGGGTTAGGGTTTCTATTAGGTTAGTTTTAAGGGCTAAGGTTAGTTTTAGGGTTAAGGTTGGGTTAGGGTTAGGATTAGGGTTAGGGTACGACTTAGGGCTAGGGTTAGGGTTAGGGTTTAGGGTTATGGTTAGGGTTAGGGGTTAGGGGTTAGGCTTAGGGTTAGCGTTACGGTTAGGGGTTAGGGGTTAGGGTTAGGGCTAAGGTTAGGGTTAGGGCTAAGGTTAGGGTTAGGGTTAGGGTTAGGGCTAGGGTTAGGGTTAGGGTTACGGCTAGGGTTAGGGTTAGGGTTAGGTTAGGCTTAGGGTTAGGAGTTAGGGTTAGGGTTTCTATTAGGTTAGTTTTAAGGGCTAAGGTTATTTTTAGGGTTAAGGTTGGGTTAGGGTTAGGATTAGGGTTAGGGTACGACTTAGGGCTAGGGTTAGGGCTAGGGTTAGGGTTAGGGTTTAGGGTTATGGTTAGGGTTAGGGGTTAGGGGTTAGGCTTAGGGTTAGCGTTACGGTTAGGGGTTAGGGTTAGGGCTAAGGTTAGGGTTAGGGCTAGGGTTAGGGTTAGGGTTACGGCTAGGGTTAGGGTTAGGGTTAGGTTAGGCTTAGGGTTAGGAGTTAGGGTTAGGGTTTCTATTAGGTTAGTTTTAAGGGCTAAGGTTAGTTTTAGGGTTAAGGTTGGGTTAGGGTTAGGATTAGGGTTAGGGTACGACTTAGGGCTAGGGTTAGGGCTAGGGTTAGGGTTAGGGTTTAGGGTTATGGTTAGGGTTAGGGGTTAGGGGTTAGGCTTAGGGTTAGCGTTACGGTTAGGGGTTAGGGTTAGGGCTAAGGTTAGGGTTAGGGTTAGGGTTTGGGCTAGGGTTAGGGTTAGGGTTACGGCTAGGGTTAGGGTTAGGGTTAGGTTAGGCCTAGGGTTAGGAGTTAGGGTTAGGGTTTCTATTAGGTTAGTTTTAAGGGCTAAGGTTAGTTTTAGGGTTAAGGTTGGGTTAGGGTTAGGATTAGGGTATGACTTAGGGCTAGGGTTAGGGCTAGGGTTAGGGTTAGGGTTAGGGTTTAGGGTTTAGGGTTATGGTTAGGGTTAGGGGTTAGGGGTTAGGGGTTAGGCTTAGGGTTAGCGTTACGGTTAGGGGTTAGGGGTTAGGGTTAGGGCTAAGGTTAGGGCTAGGGTTAGGGCTAGGGTTAGGGTTAGGGTTACGGCTAGGGTTAGGGTTAGGTTAGGCTTAGGGTTAGGAGTTAGGGTTAGGGTTTCTATTAGGTTAGTTTTAAGGGCTAAGGTTAGTTTTAGGGTTAAGGTTGGGTTAGGGTTAGGATTAGGGTTAGGGTACGACTTAGGGCTAGGGTTAGGGCTAGGGTTAGGGTTAGGGTTTAGGGTTATGGTTAGGGTTAGGGGTTAGGGGTTAGGCTTAGGGTTAGCGTTACGGTTAGGGGTTAGGGTTAGGGCTAAGGCTAGGGTTAGGGTTAGGGTTACGGCTAGGGTTAGGGTTAGGTTAGGCTTAGGGTTAGGAGTTAGGGTTAGGGTTTCTATTAGGTTAGTTTTAAGGGCTAAGGTTAGTTTTAGGGTTAAGGTTGGGTTAGGGTTAGGATTAGGGTTAGGGTACGAGTTAGGGCTAGGGTTAGGGCTAGGGTTAGGGTTAGGGTTTAGGGTTATGGTTAGGGTTAGGGGTTAGGGGTTAGGCTTAGGGTTAGCGTTACGGTTAGGGGTTAGGGGTTAGGGTTAGGGCTAAGGTTCGGGTTAGGGTTAGGGCTAGGGTTAGGGTTACGGCAAGGGTTAGGGTTAGGGTTAGGTTAGGCTTAGGGTTTGGAGTTAGGGTTAGGGTTTCTATTAGGTTAGTTTTAAGGGCTAAGGTTAGTTTTAGGGTTAAGGTTGGGTTAGGGTTAGGATTAGGGTTAGGGTACGACTTAGGGCTAGGGTTAGGGCTAGGGTTAGGGTTAGGGTTTAGGGTTATGGTTAGGGTTAGGGGTTAGGGGTTAGGCTTAGGGTTAGCGTTACGGTTAGGGGTTAGGGGTTAGGGTTAGGGCTAAGGTTAGGGTTAGGGCTAGGGTTAGGGTTAGGGTTATGGCTAGGGTTAGGGTTAGGTTAGGCTTAGGGTTAGGAGTTAGGGTTAGGGTTTCTATTAGGTTAGTTTTAAGGGCTAAGGTTAGTTTTAGGGTTAAGGTTGGGTTAGGGTTAGGATTAGGGTTAGGGTACGACTTAGGGCTAGGGTTAGGGCTAGGGTTAGGGTTAGGGTTTAGGGTTATGGTTAGGGTTAGGGGTTAGGGGTTAGGCTTAGGGTTAGCGTTACGGTTAGGGGTTAGGGTTAGGGCTAAGGTTAGGGTTAGGGTTAGGGCTAGGGTTAGGGTTAGGGTTACGGCTAGGGTTAGGGTTAGGTTAGGCTTAGGGTTAGGAGTTAGGGTTAGGGTTTCTATTAGGTTAGTTTTAAGGGCCAAGGTTAGTTTTAGGGTTAAGGTTGGGTTAGGGTTAGGATTAGGGTTAGGGTACGACTTAGGGCTAGGGTTAGGGCTAGGGTTAGGGTTAGGGTTTAGGGTTATGGTTAGGGTTAGGGGTTAGGGGTTAGGCTTAGGGTTAGCGTTACGGTTAGGGGTTAGGGGTTAGGGTTAGGGCTAAGGTTAGGGTTAGGGCTAGGGTTAGGGCTAGGGTTAGGGTTAGGGTTACGGCTAGGGTTAGGGTTAGGGTTAGGTTAGGCTTAGGGTTAGGAGTTAGGGTTAGGGTTTCTATTAGGTTAGTTTTAAGGGCTAAGGTTAGTTTTAGGGTTAAGGTGGGGTTAGGGTTAGGATTAGGGTTAGGGTACGACTTAGGGCTAGGGTTAGGGCTAGGGTTAGGGTTAGGGTTTAGGGTTATGGTTAGGGTTAGGGGTTAGGGGTTAGGCTTAGGGTTAGCGTTACGGTTAGGGGTTAGGGGTTAGGGTTAGGGCTAAGGTTAGGGTTAGGGTTAGGGTTAGGGCTAGGGTTAGGGTTACGGCTAGGGTTAGGGTTAGGTTAGGCTTAGGGTTAGGAGTTAGGGTTAGGGTTTCTATTAGGTTAGTTTTAAGGGCTAAGGTTAGTTTTAGGGTTAAGGTTGGGTTAGGGTTAGGATTAGGGTTAGGGTACGACTTAGGGCTAGGGTTAGGGCTAGGGTTAGGGTTAGGGTTTAGGGTTATGGTTAGGGTTAGGGGTTAGGGGTTAGGGGTCAGGCTTAGGGTTAGCGTTACGGTTAGGGGTTAGGGGTTAGGGTTAGGGCTAAGGTTAGGGTTAGGGTTAGGGTTACGGCTAGGGTTAGGGTTAGGGTTAGGTTAGGCTTAGGGTTAGGAGTTAGGGTTAGGGTTTCTATTAGGTTAGTTTTAAGGGCTAAGGTTAGTTTTAGGGTTAAGGTTGGGTTAGGGTTAGGATTAGGGTTAGGGTACGACTTAGGGCTAGGGTTAGGGCTAGGGTTAGGGTTAGGGTTAGGGTTTAGGGTTATGGTTAGGGTTAGGGGTTAGGGGTTAGGCTTAGGGTTAGCGTTACGGTTAGGGGTTAGGGGTTAGGGTTAGGGTTAAGGTTAGTGTTAGGGTTAGGGTTACGGCTAGGGTTAGGGTTAGGTTAGGCTTAGGGTTAGGAGTTAGGATTAGGGTTTCTATTAGGTTAGTTTTAAGGGCTAAGGTTAGTTTTAGGGTTAAGGTTGGGTTAAGGTTAGGATTAGGGTTAGGGTACGACTTAGGGCTAGGGTTAGGGCTAGGGTTAGGGTTAGGGTTAGGGTTTAGGGTTATGGTTAGGGTTAGGGGTTAGGGGTTAGGCTTAGGGTTAGCGTTACGGTTAGGGGTTAGGGTTAGGGCTAAGGTTAGGGTTAGGGTTAGGGCTAGGGTTAGGGTTAGGGTTACGGCTAGGGTTAGGGTTAGGGTTAGGTTAGGCTTAGGGTTAGGAGTTAGGGTTAGGGTTTCTATTAGGTTAGTTTTAAGGGCTAAGGTTAGTTTTAGGGTTAAGGTTGGGTTAGGGTTAGGATTAGGGTTAGGGTACGACTTAGGGCTAGGGTTAGGGCTAGGGTTAGGGTTAGGGTTAGGGTTTAGGGTTATGGTTAGGGTTAGGGGTTAGGGGTTAGGCTTAGGGTTAGCGTTACGGTTAGGGGTTAGGGGTTAGGGTTAGGGCTAAGGTTAGGGTTAGGGTTAGGGTTAGGGCTAGGGTTAGGGTTAGGGTTACGGCTAGGGTTAGGGTTAGGGTTAGGTTAGGCTTAGGGTTAGGAGTTAGGGTTAGGGTTTCTATTAGGTTAGTTTTAAGGGCTAAGGTTAGTTTTAGGGTTAAGGTTGGGTTAGGGTTAGGATTAGGGTTAGGGTACGACTTAGGGCTAGGGTTAGGGCTAGGGTTAGGGTTAGGGTTTAGGGTTATGGTTAGGGTTAGGGGTTAGGGGTTAGGCTTAGGGTTAGCGTTACGGTTAGGGGTTAGGGGTTAGGGTTAGGGCTAAGGTTAGGGTTAGGGTTAGGGCTAGGGTTAGGGTTAGGGTTACGGCTAGGGTTAGGGTTAGGGTTAGGTTAGGCTTAGGGTTAGGAGTTAGGGTTAGGGTTTCTATTAGGTTAGTTTTAAGGGCTAAGGTTAGTTTTAGGGTTAAGGTTGGGTTAGGGTTAGGATTAGGGTTTGGGTACGACTTAGGGCTAGGGTTAGGGTTAGGGTTTAGGGTTATGGTTAGGGTTAGGGGTTAGGAGTTAGGCTTAGGGTTAGCGTTACGGTTAGGGGTTAGGGTTAGGGCTAAGGTTAGGGTTAGGGTTAGGGTTAGGGCTAGGGTTAGGGTTAGGGTTACGGCTAGGGTTAGGGTTAGGTTAGGCTTAGGGTTAGGAGTTAGGGTTAGGGTTTCTATTAGGTTAGTTTTAAGGGCTAAGGTTAGTTTTAGGGTTAAGGTTGGGTTAGGGTTAGGATTAGGGTTAGGGTACGACTTAGGGCTAGGGTTAGGGCTAGGGTTAGGGTTAGGGTTAGGGTTTAGGGTTATGGTTAGGGTTAGGGGTTAGGGGTTAGGCTTAGGGTTAGCGTTACGGTTAGGGGTTAGGGGTTAGGGTTAGGGCTAAGGTTAGGGTTAGGGTTAGGGCTAGGGTTAGGGTTAGGGTTACGGCTAGGGTTAGGGTTAGGTTAGGCTTAGGGTTAGGAGTTAGGGTTAGGGTTTCTATTAGGTTAGTTTTAAGGGCTAAGGTTAGTTTTAGGGTTAAGGTTGGGTTAGGGTTAGGATTAGGGTTAGGGTACGACTTAGGGCTAGGGTTAGGGCTAGGGTTAGGGTTAGGGTTAGGGTTTAGGGTTATGGTTAGGGTTAGGGGTTAGGGGTTAGGCTTAGGGTTAGCGTTACGGTTAGGGGTTAGGGGTTAGGGTTAGGGCTAAGGTTAGGGTTAGGGTTAGGGCCAGGGTTAGGGTTAGGGTTAGGGTTACGGCTAGGGTTAGGGTTAGGGTTAGGTTAGGCTTAGGGTTAGGAGTTAGGGTTAGGGTTTCTATTAGGTTAGTTTTAAGGGCTAAGGTTAGTTTTAGGGTTAAGGTTGGGTTAGGGTTAGGATTAGGGTTAGGGTACGACTTAGGGCTAGGGTTAGGGCTAGGGTTAGGGTTAGGGTTAGGGTTTAGGGTTATGGTTAGGGTTAGGGGTTAGGGGTTAGGCTTAGGGTTAGCGTTACGGTTAGGGGTTAGGGGTTAGGGTTAGGGCTAAGGTTAGGGTTAGGGTTAGGGTTACGGCTAGGGTTAGGGTTAGGGTTAGGTTAGGCTTAGGGTTAGGAGTTAGGGTTAGGGTTTCTATTAGGTTAGTTTTAAGGGCTAAGGTTAGTTTTAGGGTTAAGGTTGGGTTAGGGTTAGGATTAGGGTTAGGGTACGACTTAGGGCTAGGGTTAGGGCTAGGGTTAGGGTTAGGGTTAGGGTTTAGGGTTATGGTTAGGGTTAGGGGTTAGGGGTTAGGGGTCAGGCTTAGGGTTAGCGTTACGGTTAGGGGTTAGGGGTTAGGGTTAGGGCTAAGGTTAGGGTTAGGGTTAGGGCTAGGGTTAGGGTTAGGGTTACGGCTAGGGTTAGGGTTAGGGTTAGGTTAGGCTTAGGTTTAGGAGTTAGGGTTAGGGTTTCTATTAGGTTAGTTTTAAGGGCTAAGGTTAGTTTTAGGGTTAAGGTTGGGTTAGGGTTAGGATTAGGGTTAGGGTACGACTTAGGGCTAGGGTTAGGGCTAGGGTTAGGGTTAGGGTTTAGGGTTATGGTTAGGGTTAGGGGTTAGGGGTTAGGCTTAGGGTTAGCGTTACGGTTAGGGGTTAGGGGTTAGGGTTAGGGTTAAGGTTAGGGTTAGGGTTAGGGTTACGGCTAGGGTTAGGGTTAGGTTAGGCTTAGGGTTAGGAGTTAGGATTAGGGTTTCTATTAGGTTAGTTTTAAGGGCTAAGGTTAGTTTTAGGGTTAAGGTTGGGTTAAGGTTAGGATTAGGGTTAGGGTACGACTTAGGGCTAGGGTTAGGGCTAGGGTTAGGGTTAGGGTTTAGGGTTATGGTTAGGGGTTAGGGGTTAGGCTTAGGGTTAGCGTTACGGTTAGGGGTTAGGGGTTAGGGTTAGGGCTAGGGTTAGGGTTAGGGCTAGGGTTAGGGTTAGGGTTACGGCTAGGGTTAGGGTTAGGGTTAGGTTAGGCTTAGGGTTAGGAGTTAGGGTTAGGGTTTCTATTAGGTTAGTTTTAAGGGCTAAGGTTAGTTTTAGGGTTAAGGTTGGGTTAGGGTTAGGATTAGGGTTAGGGTACGACTTAGGGCTAGGGTTAGGGCTAGGGTTAGGGTTAGGGTTAGGGTTTAGGGTTATGGTTAGGGTTAGGGGTTAGGGGTTAGGCTTAGGGTTAGCGTTACGGTTAGGGGTTAGGGGTTAGGGTTAGGGCTAAGGTTAGGGTTAGGGTTAGGGCTAGGGTTAGGGTTAGGGTTACGGCTAGGGTTAGGGTTAGGTTAGGCTTAGGGTTAGGAGTTAGGGTTAGGGTTTCTATTAGGTTAGTTTTAAGGGCTAAGGTTAGTTTTAGGGTTAAGGTTGGGTTAGGGTTAGGATTAGGGTTAGGGTACGACTTAGGGCTAGGGTTAGGGCTAGGGTTAGGGCTAGGGTTAGGGTTAGGGTTTAGGGTTATGGTTAGGGTTAGGGGTTAGGGGTTAGGGGTTAGGCTTAGGGTTAGCGTTACGGTTAGGGGTTAGGGGTTAGGGTTAGGGCTAAGGTTAGGGTTAGGGTTAGGGTTAGGGCTAGGGTTAGGGTTAGGGTTACGGCTAGGGTTAGGGTTAGGGTTAGGTTAGGCTTAGGGTTAGGAGTTAGGGTTAGGGTTTCTATTAGGTTAGTTTTAAGGGCTAAGGTTAGTTTTAGGGTTAAGGTTGGGTTAGGGTTAGGATTAGGTTTTGGGTACGACTTAGGGCTAGGGTTAGGGCTAGGGTTAGGGTTAGGGTTTAGGGTTATGGTTAGGGTTAGGGGTTAGGGGTTAGGCTTAGGGTTAGCGTTACGGTTAGGGGTTAGGGGTTAGGGTTAGGGCTAAGGTTAGGGTTAGGGTTAGGGCTAGGGTTAAGGTTAGGGTTACGGCTTGGGTTAGGGTTAGGTTAGGCTTAGGGTTAGGAGTTAGGGTTAGGGTTTCTATTAGGTTAGTTTTAAGGGCTAAGGTTAGTTTTAGGGTTAAGGTTGGGTTAGGGTTAGGATTAGGGTTAGGGTACGACTTAGGGCTAGGGTTAGGGTTAGGGTTAGGGTTAGCGTTACGGTTAGGGGTTAGGGTTAGGGCTAAGGTTAGGGTTAGGTTTAGGGTTAGGGTTAGGGCTAGGGTTAGGGTTAGGGTTACGGCTAGGGTTAGGGTTAGGGTTAGGTTAGGCTTAGGGTTAGGAGTTAGGGTTAGGGTTTCTATTAGGTTAGTTTTAAGGGCTAAGGTTAGTTTTAGGGTTAAGGTTGGGTTAGGGTTAGGATTAGGGTTAGGGTACGACTTAGGGCTAGGGTTAGGGTTAGGGTTTAGGGTTATGGTTAGGGTTAGGGGTTAGGGGTTAGGCTTAGGGTTAGCGTTACGGTTAGGGGTTAGGGGTTAGGGTTAGGGCTAAGGTTAGGGTTAGGGTTAGGGCGAGGGTTAGGGTTAGGGTTAGGGTTACGGCTAGGGTTAGGGTTAGGGTTAGGTTAGGCTTAGGGTTAGGAGTTAGGGTTAGGGTTTCTATTAGGTTAGTTTTAAGGGCTAAGGTTAGTTTTAGGGTTAAGGTTGGGTTAGGGTTAGGATTAGGGTTAGGGTACGACTTAGGGCTAGGGTTAGGGCTAGGGTTAGGGTTAGGGTTAGGGTTTAGGGTTATGGTTAGGGGTTAGGGGTTAGGGGTTAGGCTTAGGGTTAGCGTTACGGTTAGGGGTTAGGGGTTAGGGTTAGGGCTAGGGTTAGGGTTAGGGTTAGGGTTACGGCTAGGGTTAGGGTTAGGGTTAGGTTAGGCTTAGGGTTAGGAGTTAGGGTTAGGGTTTCTATTAGGTTAGTTTTAAGGGCTAAGGTTAGTTTTAGGGTTAAGGTTGGGTTAGGGTTAGGATTAGGGTTAGGGTACGACTTAGGGCTAGGGTTAGGGCTAGGGTTAGGGTTAGGGTTTAGGGTTATGGTTAGGGTTAGGGGTTAGGGGTTAGGGGTTAGGCTTAGGGTTAGCGTTACGGTTAGGGGTTAGGGGTTAGGGTTAGGGCTAAGGTTAGGGTTAGGTTTAGGTTTAGGGTTAGGGCTAGGGTTAGGGTTAGGGTTACGGCTAGGGTTAGGGTTAGGGTTAGGTTAGGCTTAGGGTTAGGAGTTAGGGTTAGGGTTTCTATTAGGTTAGTTTTAAGGGCTAAGGTTAGTTTTAGGGTTAAGGTTGGGTTAGGGTTAGGATTAGGGTTAGGGTACGACTTAGGGCTAGGGTTAGGGCTAGGGTTAGGGTTAGGGTTTAGGGTTATGGTTAGGGTTAGGGGTTAGGCTTAGGGTTAGCGTTACGGTTAGGGGTTAGGGGTTAGGGTTAGGGCTAAGGTTAGGGTTAGGGTTAGGGTGAGGGCTAGGGTTAGGGTTAGGGTTACGGCTAGGGTTAGGGTTAGGGTTAGGTTAGGCTTAGGGTTAGGAGTTAGGGTTAGGGTTTCTATTAGGTTAGTTTTAAGGGCTAAGGTTAGTTTTAGGGTTAAGGTTGGGTTAGGGTTAGGATTAGGGTTAGGGTACGACTTAGGGCTAGGGTTAGGGCTAGGGTTAGGGTTAGGGTTAGGGTTTAGGGTTATGGTTAAGGTTAGGGGTTAGGGGTTAGGCTTAGGGTTAGCGTTACGGTTAGGGGTTAGGGGTTAGGGTTAGGGCTAAGGTTAGGGTTAGGGTTAGGGCTAGGGTTAGGGTTAGGGTTAGGGTTACGGCTAGGGTTAGGGTTAGGTTAGGCTTAGGGTTAGGAGTTAGGGTTAGGGTTTCTATTAGGTTAGTTTTAAGGGCTAAGGTTAGTTTTAGGGTTAAGGTTGGGTTAGGGTTAGGATTAGGGTTTGGGTACGACTTAGGGCTAGGGTTAGGGCTAGGGTTAGGGTTAGGGTTAGGGTTTAGGGTTATGGTTAGGGTTAGGGGTTAGGGGTTAGGCTTAGGGTTAGCGTTACGGTTAGGGGTTAGGGGTTAGGGTTAGGGCTAAGGTTAGGGTTAGGGTTAGGGTTAGGGCTAGGGTTAGGGTTAGGGTTACGGCTAGGGTTAGGGTTAGGTTAGGCTTAGGGTTAGGAGTTAGGGTTAGGGTTTCTATTAGGTTAGTTTTAAGGGCTAAGGTTAGTTTTAGGGTTAAGGTTGGGTTAGGGTTAGGATTAGGGTTAGGGTACGACTTAGGGCTAGGGTTAGGGCTAGGGTTAGGGTTAGGGTTTAGGGTTATGGTTAGGGTTAGGGGTTAGGGGTTAGGCTTAGGGTTAGCGTTACGGTTAGGGGTTAGGGGTTAGGGTTAGGGCTAAGGTTAGGGTTAGGGTTAGGGTTAGGGTTACGGCTAGGGTTAGGGTTAGGGTTAGGTTAGGCTTAGGGTTAGGAGTTAGGGTTAGGGTTTCTATTAGGTTAGTTTTAAGGGCTAAGGTTAGTTTTAGGGTTAAGGTTGGGTTAGGGTTAGGATTAGGGTTAGGGTACGACTTAGGGCTAGGGTTAGGGCTAGGGTTAGGGTTAGGGTTAGGGTTTAGGGTTATGGTTAGGGTTAGGGGTTAGGGGTTAGGCTTAGGGTTAGCGTTACGGTTAGGGGTTAGGGGTTAGGGTTAGGGCTAAGGTTAGGGTTAGGGTTAGGGCCAGGGTTAGGGTTAGGGTTACGGCTAGGGTTAGGGTTAGGGTTAGGTTAGGCTTAGGGCTAGGGTTAGGGTTAGGGTTAGGGTTTAGGGTTATGGTTAGGGTTTAGGGGTTAGGGGTTAGGCTTAGGGTTAGCGTTACGGTTAGGGGTTAGGGGTTAGGGTTAGGGCTAAGGTTAGGGTTAGGGTTAGGGCTAGGGTTAGGGTTAGGGTTACGGCTAGGGTTAGGGTTAGGGTTACGGCTAGGGTTAGGGTTAGGGTTAGGTTAGGCTTAGGGTTAGGAGTTAGGGTTAGGGTTTCTATTAGGTTAGTTTTAAGGGCTAAGGTTAGTTTTAGGGTTAAGGTTGGGTTAGGGTTAGGATTAGGGTTAGGGTACGACTTAGGGCTAGGGTTAGGGCTAGGGTTAGGGTTAGGGTTAGGGTTTAGGGTTATGGTTAGGGTTAGGGGTTAGGGGTTAGGCTTAGGGTTAGCGTTACGGTTAGGGGTTAGGGGTTAGGGTTAGGGCTAAGGTCAGGGTTAGGTTTAGGGTTAGGGTTAGGGCTAGGGTTAGGGTTAGGGTTACGGCTAGGGTTAGGGTTAGGTTAGGCTTAGGGTTAGGAGTTAGGATTAGGGTTTCTATTAGGTTAGTTTTAAGGGCTAAGGTTAGTTTTAGGGTTAAGGTTGGGTTAGGGTTAGGATTAGGGTTAGGGTACGACTTAGGGCTAGGGTTAGGGCTAGGGTTAGGGTTAGGGTTAGGGTTTAGGGTTATGGTTAGGGTTAGGGGTTAGGGGTTAGGGGTTAGGCTTAGGGTTAGCGTTACGGTTAGGGGTTAGGGGTTAGGGTTAGGGCTAAGGTTAGGGTTAGGGTTAGGGCTAGGGTTAGGGTTAGGGTTACGGCTAGGGTTAGGGTTAGGGTTAGGTTAGGCTTAGGGTTAGGAGTTAGGGTTAGGGTTTCTATTAGGTTAGTTTTAAGGGTTAAGGTTAGTTTTAGGGTTAAGGTTGGGTTAGGGTTAGGATTAGGGTTAGGGTACGACTTAGGGCTAGGGTTAGGGCTAGGGTTAGGGTTAGGGTTTAGGGTTATGGTTAGGGTTAGGGGTTAGGGGTTAGGCTTAGGGTTAGCGTTACGGTTAGGGGTTAGGGGTTAGGGTTAGGGCTAAGGTTAGGGTTAGGGTTAGGGTTTAGGGTTATGGTTAGGGTTAGGGGTTAGGGGTTAGGCTTAGGGTTAGCGTTACGGTTAGGGGTTAGGGGTTAGGGTTAGGGCTAAGGTTAGGGTTAGGGTTAGGGTTAGGGCTAGGGTTAGGGTTAGGGTTACGGCTAGGGTTAGGGTTAGGGTTAGGTTAGGCTTAGGGTTAGGAGTTAGGGTTAGGGTTTCTATTAGGTTAGTTTTAAGGGCTAAGGTTAGTTTTAGGGTTAAGGTTGGGTTAGGGTTAGGATTAGGGTTAGGGTACGACTTAGGGCTAGGGTTAGGGCTAGGGTTAGGGTTAGGGTTAGGGTTTAGGGTTATGGTTAAGGTTAGGGGTTAGGGGTTAGGCTTAGGGTTAGCGTTACGGTTAGGGGTTAGGGGTTAGGGTTAGGGCTAAGGTTAGGGTTAGGGTTAGGGCTAGGGCTAGGGTTAGGGTTACGGCTAGGGTTAGGAGTTAGGGTTAGGTTAGGCTTAGGGTTAGGAGTTAGGGTTAGGGTTTCTATTAGGTTAGTTTTAAGGGCTAAGGTTAGTTTTAGGGTTAAGGTTGGGTTAGGGTTAGGATTAGGGTTAGGGTACGACTTAGGGCTAGGGTTAGGGCTAGGGTTAGGGTTAGGGTTAGGGTTTAGGGTTATGGTTAGGGGTTAGGGGTTAGGGGTTAGGCTTTGGGTTAGCGTTACGGTTAGGGGTTAGGGGTTAGGGTTAGGGCTAAGGTTAGGGTTAGGGTTAGGGCTAGGGTTAGGGTTAGGGCTAGGGTTAGGGTTACGGCTAGGGTTAGGGTTAGGGTTAGGTTAGGCTTAGGGTTAGGAGTTAGGGTTAGGGTTTCTATTAGGTTAGTTTTAAGGGCTAAGGTTAGTTTTAGGGTTAAGGTTGGGTTAGGGTTAGGATTAGGGTTAGGGTACGACTTAGGGCTAGGGTTAGGGCTAGGGTTAGGGTTAGGGTTAGGGTTTAGGGTTATGGTTAGGGTTAGGGGTTAGGGGTTAGGCTTAGGGTTAGCGTTACGGTTAGGGGTTAGGGGTTAGGGTTAGGGCTAAGGTTAGGGTTAGGGTTAGGGTTAGGGTTAGGGCTAGGGTTAGGGTTAGGGTTAGGGTTACGGCTAGGGTTAGGGTTAGGTTAGGCTTAGGGTTAGGAGTTAGGGTTAGGGTTACTATTAGGTTAGTTTTAAGGGCTAAGGTTAGTTTTAGGGTTCAGGTTGGGTTAGGGTTAGGATTAGGGTTAGGGTACGACTTAGGGCTAGGGTTAGGGCTAGGGTTAGGGTTAGGGTTAGGGTTAGGGTTTAGGGTTATGGTTAGGGTTAGGGGTTAGGGGTTAGGCTTAGGGTTAGCGTTACGGTTAGGGGTTAGGGGTTAGGGTTAGGGCTAAGGTTAGGGTTAGGGTTAGGGTTAGGGTACGACTTAGGGTTAGGGTTAGGGTTACGGCTAGGGTTAGGGTTAGGGTTAGGTTAGGCTTAGGGTTAGGAGTTAGGGTTAGGGTTTCTATTAGGTTAGTTTTAAGGGCTAAGGTTAGTTTTAGGGTTAAGGTTGGGTTAGGGTTAGGATTAGGGTTAGGGTACGACTTAGGGCTAGGGTTAGGGCTAGGGTTAGGGTTAGGGTTAGGGTTTAGGGTTATGGTTAGGGTTAGGGGTTAGGGGTTAGGCTTAGGGTTAGCGTTACGGTTAGGGGTTAGGGGTTAGGGTTAGGGCTAAGGTTAGGGTTAGGGTTAGGGCTAGGGTTAGGGTTAGGGTTACGGCTAGGGTTAGGGTTAGGGTTAGGTTAGGCTTAGGGTTAGGAGTTAGGGTTAGGGTTTCTATTAGGTTAGTTTTAAGGGCTAAGGTTAGTTTTAGGGTTAAGGTTGGGTTAGGGTTAGGATTAGGGTTAGGGTACGACTTAGGGCTAGGGTTAGGGCTAGGGTTAGGGTTAGGGTTAGGGTTTAGGGTTATGGTTAGGGTTAGGGGTTAGGGGTTAGGGGTTAGGCTTAGGGTTAGCGTTACGGTTAGGGCTTAGGGGTTAGGGTTAGGGCTAAGGTTAGGGTTAGGGTTAGGGTTAGGGCTAGGGTTAGGGTTAGGGTTACGGCTAGGGTTAGGGTTAGGGTTAGGTTAGGCTTAGGGTTAGGAGTTAGGGTTAGGGTTTCTATTAGGTTAGTTTTAAGGGCTAAGGTTAGTTTTAGGGTTAAGGTTGGGTTAGGGTTAGGATTAGGGTTAGGTTACGACTTAGGGCTAGGGTTAGGGCTAGGGTTAGGGTTAGGGTTTAGGGTTATGGTTAGGGTTAGGGGTTAGGGGTTAGGGGTTAGGCTTAGGGTTAGCGTTACGGTTAGGGGTTAGGGGTTAGGGTTAGGGCTAAGGTTAGGGTTAGGGTTAGGGTTAGGGCTAGGGTTAGGGTTAGGGTTAGGGTTACGGCTAGGGTTAGGGTTAGGGTTAGGTTAGGCTTAGGGTTAGGAGTTAGGGTTAGGGTTTCTATTAGGTTAGTTTTAAGGGCTAAGGTTAGTTTTAGGGTTAAGGTTGGGTTAGGGTTAGGATTAGGGTTAGGGTACGACTTAGGGCTAGGGTTAGGGCTAGGGTTAGGGTTAGGGTTAGGGTTAGGGTTTAGGGTTATGGTTAGGGTTAGGGGTTAGGGGTTAGGGGTTAGGCTTAGGGTTAGCGTTACGGTTAGGGGTTAGGGGTTAGGGTTAGGGCTAAGGTTAGGGTTAGGGTTAGGGTTAGGGCTAGGGTTAGGGTTAGGGTTACGGCTAGGGTTAGGGTTAGGTTAGGCTTAGGGTTAGGAGTTAGGGTTAGGGTTACTATTAGGTTAGTTTTAAGGGCTAAGGTTAGTTTTAGGGTTCAGGTTGGGTTAGGGTTAGGATTAGGGTTAGGGTACGACTTAGGGCTAGGGTTAGGGCTAGGGTTAGGGTTAGGGTTAGGGTTTAGGGTTATGGTTAGGGTTAGGGGTTAGGGGTTAGGCTTAGGGTTAGCGTTACGGTTAGGGGTTAGGGGTTAGGGTTAGGGCTAAGGTTAGGGTTAGGGTTAGGGCTAGGGTTAGGGTTAGGGTTCGGGTTACGGCTAGGGTTAGGGTTAGGGTTAGGTTAGGCTTAGGGTTAGGAGTTAGGGTTAGGGTTTCTATTAGGTTAGTTTTAAGGGCTAAGGTTAGTTTTAGGGTTAAGGTTGGGTTAGGGTTAGGATTAGGGTTAGGGTACGACTTAGGGCTAGGGTTAGGGCTAGGGTTAGGGCTAGGGTTACGGTTAGGGTTAGGGTTTAGGGTTATGGTTAGGGTTAGGGGTTAGGGGTTAGGGGTTAGGCTTAGGGTTAGCGTTACGGTTAGGGGTTAGGGGTTAGGGTTAGGGCTAAGGTTAGGGTTAGGGTTAGGGTTAGGGCTAGGGTTAGGGTTAGGGTTACGGCTAGGGTTAGGGTTAGGGTTAGGTTAGGCTTAGGGTTAGGAGTTAGGGTTAGGGTTTCTATTAGGTTAGTTTTAAGGGCTAAGGTTAGTTTTAGGGTTAAGGTTGGGTTAGGGTTAGGATTAGGGTTAGGGTACGACTTAGGGCTAGGGTTAGGGCTAGGGTTAGGGTTAGGGTTTAGGGTTATGGTTAGGGTTAGGGGTTAGGGGTTAGGGGTTAGGCTTAGGGTTAGCGTTACGGTTAGGGGTTAGGGGTTAGGGTTAGGGCTAAGGTTAGGGTTAGGGTTAGGGTTAGGGCTAGGGTTAGGGTTAGGGTTACGGCTAGGGTTAGGGTTAGGTTAGGCTTAGGGTTAGGAGTTAGGGTTAGGGTTTCTATTAGGTTAGTTTTAAGGGCTAAGGTTAGTTTTAGGGTTAAGGTTGGGTTAGGGTTAGGATTAGGGTTAGGTTACGACTTAGGGCTAGGGTTAGGGCTAGGGTTAGGGTTAGGGTTAGGGTTAGGGTTTAGGGTTATGGTTAGGGTTAGGGGTTAGGGGTTAGGGGTTAGGCTTAGGGTTAGCGTTACGGTTAGGGGTTAGGGGTTAGGGTTAGGGCTAAGGTTAGGGTTAGGGTTAGGGCTAGGGTTAGGGTTAGGGTTACGGCTAGGGTTAGGGTTAGGGTTAGGTTAGGCTTAGGGTTAGGAGTTAGGGTTAGGGTTTCTATTAGGTTAGTTTTAAGGGCTAAGGTTAGTTTTAGGGTTAAGGTTGGGTTAGGGTTAGGATTAGGGTTAGGGTACGACTTAGGGCTAGGGTTAGGGCTAGGGTTAGGGTTAGGGTTAGGGTTTAGGGTTATGGTTAGGGTTAGGGGTTAGGGGTTAGGGGTAGGGTTAGGATTAGGGTTTAGGGTTATGGTTAGGGTTAGGGGTTAGGGTTAGGGCTAAGGTTAGGGTTAGGGTTAGGGTTAGGGCTAGGGTTAGGGTTAGGGTTAGGAGTTAGGGTTAGGGTTTCTATTAGGTTAGTTTTAAGGGCTAAGGTTAGTTTTAGGGTTAAGGTTGGGTTAGGGTTAGGATTAGGGTTAGGGTACGACTTAGGGCTAGGGTTAGGGTTAGGGCTAGGGTTAGGGTTAGGGTTAGGGTTTAGGGTTATGGTTAGGGTTAGGGGTTAGGGGTTAGGGGTTAGGCTTAGGGTTAGCGTTACGGTTAGGGGTTAGGGGTTAGGGTTAGGGCTAAGGTTAGGGTTAGGGTTAGGGTTAGGGCTAGGGTTAGGGTTACGGCTAGGGTTAGGGTTAGGGTTAGGTTAGGCTTAGGGTTAGGAGTTAGGGTTAGGGTTTCTATTAGGTTAGTTTTAAGGGCTAAGGTTAGTTTTAGGGTTAAGGTTGGGTTAGGGTTAGGATTAGGGTTAGGGTACGACTTAGGGCTAGGGTTAGGGCTAGGGTTAGGGTTAGGGTTTAGGGTTATGGTTAGGGTTAGGGGTTAGGCTTAGGGTTAGCGTTACGGTTAGGGGTTAGGGGTTAGGGTTAGGGCTAAGGTTAGGGTTAGGGTTAGGGTTAGGGCTAGGGTTAGGGTTAGGGTTACGGCTAGGGTTAGGGTTAGGTTAGGCTTAGGGTTAGGAGTTAGGGTTAGGGTTACTATTAGGTTAGTTTTAAGGGCTAAGGTTAGTTTTAGGGTTAAGGTTGGGTTAGGGTTAGGATTAGGGTTAGGGTACGACTTAGGGCTAGGGTTAGGGCTAGGGTTAGGGTTAGGGTTAGGGTTAGGGTTTAGGGTTATGGTTAGGGTTAGGGGTTAGGGGTTAGGGGTTAGGCTTAGGGTTAGCGTTACGGTTAGGGGTTAGGGGTTAGGGTTAGGGCTAAGGTTAGGGTTAGGGTTAGGGTTAGGGCTAGGGTTAGGGTTAGGGTTCGGGTTACGGCTAGGGTTAGGGTTAGGGTTAGGTTAGGCTTAGGGTTAGGAGTTAGGGTTAGGGTTTCTATTAGGTTAGTTTTAAGGGCTAAGGTTAGTTTTAGGGTTAAGGTTGGGTTAGGGTTAGGATTAGGGTTAGGGTACGACTTAGGGCTAGGGTTAGGGCTAGGGTTAGGGTTTAGGGTTATGGTTAGGGTTAGGGGTTAGGGGTTAGGCTTAGGGTTAGCGTTACGGTTAGGGGTTAGGGGTTAGGGTTAGGGCTAAGGTTAGGGTTAGGGTTAGGGCTAGGGTTAGGGTTAGGGTTAGGGTTACGGCTAGGGTTAGGGTTAGGGTTAGGTTAGGCTTAGGGTTAGGAGTTAGGGTTAGGGTTTCTATTAGGTTAGTTTTAAGGGCTAAGGTTAGTTTTAGGGTTAAGGTTGGGTTAGGGTTAGGATTAGGGTTAGGGTACGACTTAGGGCTAGGGTTAGGGCTAGGGTTAGGGTTAGGGTTAGGGTTTAGGGTTATGGTTAGGGTTAGGGGTTAGGGGTTAGGGGTTAGGCTTAGGGTTAGCATTACGGTTAGGGGTTAGGGGTTAGGGTTAGGGCTAAGGTTAGGGTTAGGGCTAGGGTTAGGGTTACGGCTAGGGTTAGGGTTAGGGTTAGGTTAGGCTTAGGGTTAGGAGTTAGGGTTAGGGTTTCTATTAGGTTAGTTTTAAGGGCTAAGGTTAGTTTTAGGGTTAAGGTTGGGTTAGGGTTAGGATTAGGGTTAGGGTACGACTTAGGGCTAGGGTTAGGGTTAGGGTTAGGGTTAGGGTTTAGGGTTATGGTTAGGGTTAGGGGTTAGGGGTTAGGCTTAGGGTTAGCGTTACGGTTAGGGGTTAGGGGTTAGGGTTAGGGCTAAGGTTAGGGTTAGGGTTAGGGTTAGCGTTAGGGCTAGGGTTAGGGTTAGGGTTAGGGTTACGGCTAGGGTTAGGGTTAGGGTTAGGTTAGGCTTAGGGTTAGGAGTTAGGGTTAGGGTTTCTATTAGGTTAGTTTTAAGGGCTAAGGTTAGTTTTAGGGTTAAGGTTGGGTTAGGGTTAGGATTAGGGTTAGGGTACGACTTAGGGCTAGGGTTAGGGCTAGGGTTAGGGTTAGGGTTAGGGTTAGGGTTTGGGGTTATGGTTAGGGTTAGGGGTTAGGGGTTAGGGGTTAGGCTTAGGGTTAGCGTTACGGTTAGGGGTTAGGGGTTAGGGTTAGGGCTAAGGTTAGGGTTAGGGTTAGGGTTAGGGCTAGGGTTAGGGTTAGGGTTACGGCTAGGGTTAGGGTTAGGGTTAGGTTAGGCTTAGGGTTAGGAGTTAGGGTTAGGGTTTCTATTAGGTTAGTTTTAAGGGCTAAGGTTAGTTTTAGGGTTAAGGTTGGGTTAGGGTTAGGATTAGGGTTAGGGTACGACTTAGGGCTAGGGTTAGGGCTAGGGTTAGGGTTAGGGTTAGGGTTTAGGGTTATGGTTAGGGTTAGGGGTTAGGGGTTAGGCTTAGGGTTAGCGTTACGGTTAGGGCTTAGGGGTTAGGGTTAGGGCTAAGGTTAGGGTTAGGGTTAGGGCTAGGGTTAGGGTTAGGGTTACGGCTAGGGTTAGGGTTAGGGTTAGGTTAGGCTTAGGGTTAGGAGTTAGGGTTAGGGTTTCTATTAGGTTAGTTTTAAGGGCTAAGGTTAGTTTTAGGGTTAAGGTTGGGTTAGGGTTAGGATTAGGGTTAGGGTACGACTTAGGGCTAGGGTTAGGGCTAGGGTTAGGGCTAGGGTTAGGGTTAGGGTTAGGGTTAGGGTTTAGGGTTATGGTTAGGGTTAGGGGTTAGGGGTTAGGCTTAGGGTTAGCGTTACGGTTAGGGGTTAGGGGTTAGGGTTAGGGCTAAGGTTAGGGTTAGGGTTAGGGCTAGGGTTAGGGTTAGGGTTACGGCTAGGGTTAGGGTTAGGGTTAGGTTAGGCTTAGGGTTAGGAGTTAGGGTTAGGGTTTCTATTAGGTTAGTTTTAAGGGCTAAGGTTAGTTTTAGGGTTAAGGTTGGGTTAGGGTTAGGATTAGGGTTAGGGTACGACTTAGGGCTAGGGTTAGGGCTAGGGTTAGGGTTAGGGTTTAGGGTTATGGTTAGGGTTAGGGGTTAGGGGTTAGGCTTAGGGTTAGCGTTACGGTTAGGGGTTAGGGGTTAGGGTTAGGGCTAAGGTTAGGGTTAGGGTTAGGGTGAGGGCTAGGGTTAGGGTTAGGGTTACGGCTAGGGTTAGGGTTAGGGTTAGGTTAGGCTTAGGGTTAGGAGTTAGGGTTAGGGTTTCTATTAGGTTAGTTTTAAGGGCTAAGGTTAGTTTTAGGGTTAAGGTTGGGTTAGGGTTAGGATTAGGGTTAGGGTACGACTTAGGGCTAGGGTTAGGGCTAAGGTTAGGGTTAGGGTTAGGGTTTAGGGTTATGGTTAAGGTTAGGGGTTAGGGGTTAGGCTTAGGGTTAGCGTTACGGTTAGGGGTTAGGGGTTAGGGTTAGGGCTAAGGTTAGGGTTAGGGTTAGGGCTAGGGTTAGGGTTAGGGTTAGGGTTACGGCTAGGGTTAGGGTTAGGTTAGGCTTAGGGTTAGGAGTTAGGGTTAGGGTTTCTATTAGGTTAGTTTTAAGGGCTAAGGTTAGTTTTAGGGTTAAGGTTGGGTTAGGGTTAGGATTAGGGTTTGGGTACGACTTAGGGCTAGGGTTAGGGCTAGGGTTAGGGTTAGGGTTAGGGTTTAGGGTTATGGTTAGGGTTAGGGGTTAGGGGTTAGGCTTAGGGTTAGCGTTACGGTTAGGGGTTAGGGGTTAGGGTTAGGGCTAAGGTTAGGGTTAGGGTTAGGGTTAGGGCTAGGGTTAGGGTTAGGGTTACGGCTAGGGTTAGGGTTAGGTTAGGCTTAGGGTTAGGAGTTAGGGTTAGGGTTTCTATTAGGTTAGTTTTAAGGGCTAAGGTTAGTTTTAGGGTTAAGGTTGGGTTAGGGTTAGGATTAGGGTTAGGGTACGACTTAGGGCTAGGGTTAGGGCTAGGGTTAGGGTTAGGGTTTAGGGTTATGGTTAGGGTTAGGGGTTAGGGGTTAGGCTTAGGGTTAGCGTTACGGTTAGGGGTTAGGGGTTAGGGTTAGGGCTAAGGTTAGGGTTAGGGTTAGGGTTAGGGTTACGGCTAGGGTTAGGGTTAGGGTTAGGTTAGGCTTAGGGTTAGGAGTTAGGGTTAGGGTTTCTATTAGGTTAGTTTTAAGGGCTAAGGTTAGTTTTAGGGTTAAGGTTGGGTTAGGGTTAGGATTAGGGTTAGGGTACGACTTAGGGCTAGGGTTAGGGCTAGGGTTAGGGTTAGGGTTAGGGTTTAGGGTTATGGTTAGGGTTAGGGGTTAGGGGTTAGGCTTAGGGTTAGCGTTACGGTTAGGGGTTAGGGGTTAGGGTTAGGGCTAGGGTTAGGGTTAGGGCCAGGGTTAGGGTTAGGGTTACGGCTAGGGTTAGGGTTAGGGTTAGGTTAGGCTTAGGGCTAGGGTTAGGGTTAGGGTTAGGGTTTAGGGTTATGGTTAGGGTTTAGGGGTTAGGGGTTAGGCTTAGGGTTAGCGTTACGGTTAGGGGTTAGGGGTTAGGGTTAGGGCTAAGGTTAGGGTTAGGGTTAGGGCTAGGGTTAGGGTTAGGGTTACGGCTAGGGTTAGGGTTAGGGTTACGGCTAGGGTTAGGGTTAGGGTTAGGTTAGGCTTAGGGTTAGGAGTTAGGGTTAGGGTTTCTATTAGGTTAGTTTTAAGGGCTAAGGTTAGTTTTAGGGTTAAGGTTGGGTTAGGGTTAGGATTAGGGTTAGGGTACGACTTAGGGCTAGGGTTAGGGCTAGGGTTAGGGTTAGGGTTAGGGTTTAGGGTTATGGTTAGGGTTAGGGGTTAGGGGTTAGGCTTAGGGTTAGCGTTACGGTTAGGGGTTAGGGGTTAGGGTTAGGGCTAAGGTTAGGGTTAGGTTTAGGGTTAGGGTTAGGGCTAGGGTTAGGGTTAGGGTTACGGCTAGGGTTAGGGTTAGGTTAGGCTTAGGGTTAGGAGTTAGGATTAGGGTTTCTATTAGGTTAGTTTTAAGGGCTAAGGTTAGTTTTAGGGTTAAGGTTGGGTTAGGGTTAGGATTAGGGTTAGGGTACGACTTAGGGCTAGGGTTAGGGTTAGGGTTAGGGTTTAGGGTTATGGTTAGGGTTAGGGGTTAGGGGTTAGGGGTTAGGCTTAGGGTTAGCGTTACGGTTAGGGGTTAGGGGTTAGGGTTAGGGCTAAGGTTAGGGTTAGGGTTAGGGCTAGGGTTAGGGTTAGGGTTACGGCTAGGGTTAGGGTTAGGGTTAGGTTAGGCTTAGGGTTAGGAGTTAGGGTTAGGGTTTCTATTAGGTTAGTTTTAAGGGTTAAGGTTAGTTTTAGGGTTAAGGTTGGGTTAGGGTTAGGATTAGGGTTAGGGTACGACTTAGGGCTAGGGTTAGGGCTAGGGTTAGGGTTAGGGTTTAGGGTTATGGTTAGGGTTAGGGGTTAGGGGTTAGGCTTAGGGTTAGCGTTACGGTTAGGGGTTAGGGGTTAGGGTTAGGGCTAAGGTTAGGGTTAGGGTTAGGGTTTAGGGTTATGGTTAGGGTTAGGGGTTAGGGGTTAGGCTTAGGGTTAGCGTTACGGTTAGGGGTTAGGGGTTAGGGTTAGGGCTAAGGTTAGGGTTAGGGTTAGGGTTAGGGCTAGGGTTAGGGTTAGGGTTACGGCTAGGGTTAGGGTTAGGGTTAGGTTAGGCTTAGGGTTAGGAGTTAGGGTTAGGGTTTCTATTAGGTTAGTTTTAAGGGCTAAGGTTAGTTTTAGGGTTAAGGTTGGGTTAGGGTTAGGATTAGGGTTAGGGTACGACTTAGGGCTAGGGTTAGGGCTAGGGTTAGGGTTAGGGTTAGGGTTTAGGGTTATGGTTAAGGTTAGGGGTTAGGGGTTAGGCTTAGGGTTAGCGTTACGGTTAGGGGTTAGGGGTTAGGGTTAGGGCTAAGGTTAGGGTTAGGGTTAGGGCTAGGGCTAGGGTTAGGGTTACGGCTAGGGTTAGGAGTTAGGGTTAGGTTAGGCTTAGGGTTAGGAGTTAGGGTTAGGGTTTCTATTAGGTTAGTTTTAAGGGCTAAGGTTAGTTTTAGGGTTAAGGTTGGGTTAGGGTTAGGATTAGGGTTAGGGTACGACTTAGGGCTAGGGTTAGGGCTAGGGTTAGGGTTAGGGTTAGGGTTTAGGGTTATGGTTAGGGGTTAGGGGTTAGGGGTTAGGCTTTGGGTTAGCGTTACGGTTAGGGGTTAGGGGTTAGGGTTAGGGCTAAGGTTAGGGTTAGGGTTAGGGTTAGGGCTAGGGTTAGGGTTAGGGCTAGGGTTAGGGTTACGGCTAGGGTTAGGGTTAGGGTTAGGTTAGGCTTAGGGTTAGGAGTTAGGGTTAGGGTTTCTATTAGGTTAGTTTTAAGGGCTAAGGTTAGTTTTAGGGTTAAGGTTGGGTTAGGGTTAGGATTAGGGTTAGGGTACGACTTAGGGCTAGGGTTAGGGCTAGGGTTAGGGTTAGGGTTAGGGTTTAGGGTTATGGTTAGGGTTAGGGGTTAGGGGTTAGGCTTAGGGTTAGCGTTACGGTTAGGGGTTAGGGGTTAGGGTTAGGGCTAAGGTTAGGGTTAGGGTTAGGGTTAGGGTTACGGCTAGGGTTAGGGTTAGGTTAGGCTTAGGGTTAGGAGTTAGGGTTAGGTTTTCTATTAGGTTAGTTTTAAGGGCTAAGTTTAGTTTTAGGGTTAAGGTTGGGTTAGGGTTAGGATTAGGGTTAGGGTACGACTTAGGGCTAGGGTTAGGGCTAGGGTTAGGGTTAGGGTTAGGGTTTAGGGTTATGGTTAGGGTTAGGGGTTAGGGGTTAGGCTTAGGGTTAGCGTTACGGTTAGGGGTTAGGGGTTAGGGTTAGGGCTAAGGTTAGGGTTAGGGTTAGGGTTAGGGCTAGGGTTAGGGTTAGGGTTACGGCTAGGGTTAGGGTTAGGGTTAGGTTAGGCTTAGGGTTAGGAGTTAGGGTTAGGGTTTCTATTAGGTTAGTTTTAAGGGCTAAGGTTAGTTTTAGGGTTAAGGTTGGGTTAGGGTTAGGATTAGGGTTAGGGTACGACGTAGGGCTAGGGTTAGGGCTAGGGTTAGGGTTAGGGTTAGGGTTTAGGGTTATGGTTAGGGTTAGGGGTTAGGGGTTAGGCTTAGGGTTAGCGTTACGGTTAGGGGTTAGGGGTTAGGGTTAGGGCTAAGGTTAGGGTTAGGGTTAGGGCTAGGGTTAGGGTTAGGGTTAGGGTTACGGCTAGGGTTAGGGTTAGGTTAGGCTTAGGGTTAGGAGTTAGGGTTAGGGTTTCTATTAGGTTAGTTTTAAGGGCTAAGGTTAGTTTTAGGGTTAAGGTTGGGTTAGGGTTAGGATTAGGGTTAGGGTACGACTTAGGGCTAGGGTTAGGGCTAGGGTTAGGGTTAGGGTTTAGGGTTATGGTTAGGGTTAGGGGTTAGGGGTTAGGCTTAGGGTTAGCGTTACGGTTAGGGGTTAGGGTTAGGGTTAAGGTTAGGGTTAGGGTTAGGGTTAGGGTTAGGGCTAGGGTTAGGGTTAGGGTTACGGCTAGGGTTAGGGTTAGGGTTAGGTTAGGCTTAGGGTTAGGAGTTAGGGTTAGGGTTTCTATTAGGTTAGTTTTAAGGGCTAAGGTTAGTTTTAGGGTTAAGGTTGGGTTAGGGTTAGGATTAGGGTTAGGGTACGACTTAGGGCTAGGGTTAGGGCTAGGGTTAGGGTTAGGGTTAGGGTTTAGGGTTATGGTTAGGGTTAGGGGTTAGGGGTTAGGCATAGGGTTAGCGTTACGGTTAGGGGTTAGGGGTTAGGGTTAGGGCTAAGGTTAGGGTTAGGGTTAGGGTTAGGGCTAGGGTTAGGGTTAGGGTTAGGGTTACGGCTAGGGTTAGGGTTAGGGTTAGGTTAGGCTTAGGGTTAGGAGTTAGGGTTAGGGTTTCTATTAGGTTAGTTTTAAGGGCTAAGGTTAGTTTTAGGGTTAAGGTTGGGTTAGGGTTAGGATTAGGGTTAGGGTACGACTTAGGGCTAGGGTTAGGGCTAGGGTTAGGGTTAGGGTTAGGGTTTAGGGTTATGGTTAGGGTTAGGGGTTAGGGGTTAGGCTTAGGGTTAGCGTTACGGTTAGGGGTTAGGGGTTAGGGTTAGGGATAAGGTTAGGGTTAGGGTTAGGGTTAGGGCTAGGGTTAGGGTTAGGGTTACGGCTAGGGTTAGGGTTAGGGTTAGGTTAGGCTTAGGGTTAGGAGTTAGGGTTAGGGTTTCTATTAGGTTAGTTTTAAGGGCTAAGGTTAGTTTTAGGGTTAAGGTTGGGTTAGGGTTAGGATTAGGGTTAGGGTACGACTTAGGGCTAGGGTTAGGGCTAGGGTTAGGGTTAGGGTTAGGGTTTAGGGTTATGGTTAGGGTTAGGGGTTAGGGGTTAGGCTTAGGGTTAGCGTTACGGTTAGGGGTTAGGGGTTAGGGTTAGGGCTAAGGTTAGGGTTAGGGTTAGGGTTAGGGCTAGGGTTAGGGTTAGGGTTAGGGTTACGGCTAGGGTTAGGGTTAGGTTAGGCTTAGGGTTAGGAGTTAGGGTTAGGGTTACTATTAGGTTAGTTTTAAGGGCTAAGGTTAGTTTTAGGGTTCAGGTTGGGTTAGGGTTAGGATTAGGGTTAGGGTACGACTTAGGGCTAGGGTTAGGGCTAGGGTTAGGGTTAGGGTTAGGGTTTAGGGTTATGGTTAGGGTTAGGGGTTAGGGGTTAGGCTTAGGGTTAGCGTTACGGTTAGGGGTTAGGGGTTAGGGTTAGGGCTAAGGTTAGGGTTAGGGTTAGGGTTAGGGTACGACTTAGGGTTAGGGTTAGGGTTACGGCTAGGGTTAGGGTTAGGGTTAGGTTAGGCTTAGGGTTAGGAGTTAGGGTTAGGGTTTCTATTAGGTTAGTTTTAAGGGCTAAGGTTAGTTTTAGGGTTAAGGTTGGGTTAGGGTTAGGATTAGGGTTAGGGTACGACTTAGGGCTAGGGTTAGGGCTAGGGTTAGGGTTAGGGTTAGGGTTTAGGGTTATGGTTAGGGTTAGGGGTTAGGGGTTAGGCTTAGGGTTAGCGTTACGGTTAGGGGTTAGGGGTTAGGGTTAGGGCTAAGGTTAGGGTTAGGGTTAGGGCTAGGGTTAGGGTTAGGGTTACGGCTAGGGTTAGGGTTAGGGTTAGGTTAGGCTTAGGGTTAGGAGTTAGGGTTAGGGTTTCTATTAGGTTAGTTTTAAGGGCTAAGGTTAGTTTTAGGGTTAAGGTTGGGTTAGGGTTAGGATTAGGGTTAGGGTACGACTTAGGGCTAGGGTTAGGGCTAGGGTTAGGGTTAGGGTTAGGGTTTAGGGTTATGGTTAGGGTTAGGGGTTAGGGGTTAGGCTTAGGGTTAGCGTTACGGTTAGGGCTTAGGGGTTAGGGTTAGGGCTAAGGTTAGGGTTAGGGTTAGGGTTAGGGCTAGGGTTAGGGTTAGGGTTACGGCTAGGGTTAGGGTTAGGTTAGGCTTAGGGTTAGGAGTTAGGGTTAGGGTTTCTATTAGGTTAGTTTTAAGGGCTAAGGTTAGTTTTAGGGTTAAGGTTGGGTTAGGGTTAGGATTAGGGTTAGGTTACGACTTAGGGCTAGGGTTAGGGCTAGGGTTAGGGTTAGGGTTTAGGGTTATGGTTAGGGTTAGGGGTTAGGGGTTAGGGGTTAGGCTTAGGGTTAGCGTTACGGTTAGGGGTTAGGGGTTAGGGTTAGGGCTAAGGTTAGGGTTAGGGTTAGGGCTAGGGTTAGGGTTAGGGTTAGGGTTACGGCTAGGGTTAGGGTTAGGGTTAGGTTAGGCTTAGGGTTAGGAGTTAGGGTTAGGGTTTCTATTAGGTTAGTTTTAAGGGCTAAGGTTAGTTTTAGGGTTAAGGTTGGGTTAGGGTTAGGATTAGGGTTAGGGTACGACTTAGGGCTAGGGTTAGGGCTAGGGTTAGGGTTAGGGTTAGGGTTAGGGTTTAGGGTTATGGTTAGGGTTAGGGGTTAGGGGTTAGGGGTTAGGCTTAGGGTTAGCGTTACGGTTAGGGGTTAGGGGTTAGGGTTAGGGCTAAGGTTAGGGTTAGGGTTAGGGTTAGGGCTAGGGTTAGGGTTAGGGTTACGGCTAGGGTTAGGGTTAGGTTAGGCTTAGGGTTAGGAGTTAGGGTTAGGGTTACTATTAGGTTAGTTTTAAGGGCTAAGGTTAGTTTTAGGGTTCAGGTTGGGTTAGGGTTAGGATTAGGGTTAGGGTACGACTTAGGGCTAGGGTTAGGGCTAGGGTTAGGGTTAGGGTTAGGGTTAGGGTTTAGGGTTATGGTTAGGGTTAGGGGTTAGGGGTTAGGCTTAGGGTTAGCGTTACGGTTAGGGGTTAGGGGTTAGGGTTAGGGCTAAGGTTAGGGTTAGGGTTAGGGTTAGGGCTAGGGTTAGGGTTAGGGTTCGGGTTACGGCTAGGGTTAGGGTTAGGGTTAGGTTAGGCTTAGGGTTAGGAGTTAGGGTTAGGGTTTCTATTAGGTTAGTTTTAAGGGCTAAGGTTAGTTTTAGGGTTAAGGTTGGGTTAGGGTTAGGATTAGGGTTAGGGTACGACTTAGGGCTAGGGTTAGGGCTAGGGTTAGGGCTAGGGTTACGGTTAGGGTTAGGGTTTAGGGTTATGGTTAGGGTTAGGGGTTAGGGGTTAGGGGTTAGGCTTAGGGTTAGCGTTACGGTTAGGGGTTAGGGGTTAGGGTTAGGGCTAAGGTTAGGGTTAGGGTTAGGGTTAGGGCTAGGGTTAGGGTTAGGGTTACGGCTAGGGTTAGGGTTAGGGTTAGGTTAGGCTTAGGGTTAGGAGTTAGGGTTAGGGTTTCTATTAGGTTAGTTTTAAGGGCTAAGGTTAGTTTTAGGGTTAAGGTTGGGTTAGGGTTAGGATTAGGGTTAGGGTACGACTTAGGGCTAGGGTTAGGGCTAGGGTTAGGGTTAGGGTTTAGGGTTAGGGTTAGGGTTAGGGGTTAGGGGTTAGGGGTTAGGCTTAGGGTTAGCGTTACGGTTAGGGGTTAGGGGTTAGGGTTAGGGCTAAGGTTAGGGTTAGGTTTAGGGTTAGGGCTAGGGTTAGGGTTAGGGTTACGGCTAGGGTTAGGGTTAGGTTAGGCTTAGGGTTAGGAGTTAGGGTTAGGGTTTCTATTAGGTTAGTTTTAAGGGCTAAGGTTAGTTTTAGGGTTAAGGTTGGGTTAGGGTTAGGATTAGGGTTAGGTTACGACTTAGGGCTAGGGTTAGGGCTAGGGTTAGGGTTAGGGTTAGGGTTAGGGTTTAGGGTTATGGTTAGGGTTAGGGGTTAGGGGTTAGGGGTTAGGCTTAGGGTTAGCGTTACGGTTAGGGGTTAGGGGTTAGGGTTAGGGCTAAGGTTAGGGTTAGGGTTAGGGCTAGGGTTAGGGTTAGGGTTACGGCTAGGGTTAGGGTTAGGGTTAGGTTAGGCTTAGGGTTAGGAGTTAGGGTTAGGGTTTCTATTAGGTTAGTTTTAAGGGCTAAGGTTAGTTTTAGGGTTAAGGTTGGGTTAGGGTTAGGATTAGGGTTAGGGTACGACTTAGGGCTAGGGTTAGGGCTAGGGTTAGGGTTAGGGTTAGGGTTTAGGGTTATGGTTAGGGTTAGGGGTTAGGGGTTAGGGGTAGGGTTAGGATTAGGGTTTAGGGTTATGGTTAGGGTTAGGGGTTAGGGTTAGGGCTAAGGTTAGGGTTAGGGTTAGGGTTAGGGCTATGGTTAGGCTTAGGGTTAGGAGTTAGGGTTAGGGTTTCTATTAGGTTAGTTTTAAGGGCTAAGGTTAGTTTTAGGGTTAAGGTTGGGTTAGGGTTAGGATTAGGGTTAGGGTACGACTTAGGGCTAGGGTTAGGGTTAGGGCTAGGGTTAGGGTTAGGGTTTAGGGTTATGGTTAGGGTTAGGGGTTAGGGGTTAGGGGTTAGGCTTAGGGTTAGCGTTACGGTTAGGGGTTAGGGGTTAGGGTTAGGGCTAAGGTTAGGGTTAGGGTTAGGGTTAGGGCTAGGGTTAGGGTTACGGCTAGGGTTAGGGTTAGGGTTAGGTTAGGCTTAGGGTTAGGAGTTAGGGTTAGGGTTTCTATTAGGTTAGTTTTAAGGGCTAAGGTTAGTTTTAGGGTTAAGGTTGGGTTAGGGTTAGGATTAGGGTTAGGGTACGACTTAGGGCTAGGGTTAGGGCTAGGGTTAGGGTTAGGGTTTAGGGTTATGGTTAGGGTTAGGGGTTAGGCTTAGGGTTAGCGTTACGGTTAGGGGTTAGGGGTTAGGGTTAGGGCTAAGG